>NC_087066.1:44277535-44502361 GCF_963678635.1 Symsagittifera roscoffensis | reverse complement strand
GGAAGTTGCCAAAATTTTTACCTTACGTAGAGCAGGTAATCGATTAAAATATACCAGTTGTCGACCAAATTCTCTCCTTCTCATTTGCGAAAAATTCAATGAGAAAATATTCAAAAACGCTTAGTTTATTTTTTTAACCAAAAATAAAATTTTCTTGTGAAACAATTTGCTTACCAGAACAAAACGTCCAGAAATGATGCGATAGTGAATCTCTTAAAAAATTTACTGGACAAACAGGGAAAAAAATCTGTATGTTGTATTTTTTTAGATTTGTCCAAGGCCATCGATACAATGATCATCATTTCTACTTGCGAAAAGACAAATGTATGGCTTAAAAGGCCCTGTTCACTCACTCCTAAAGTCCTTTTTTAACGATAGAAAACAGCTGTTTGCTATGGATGTGTTCAGTCAAACATAAAACCAGTGGAAATTGTTAGTAATTGACCTGATTCTAATCTTGCTGCATATAAATGATCTTCCTGAAACAGATGAGAACTCTGAAATCAAATGATCGCTGACGATACAAAACTTCATGGAGAATTGAAAAACGTGGAAAAACAATGATCTCGGTTTGACAGAATCATCAAAATTGTTGGCAGCGATAAAAATTGACCCTGAATACAAGGAAAGCTCAAGTTTTTGTTACAAGTATAGAAAAAACTCAATCGAACCATCATTTTCTCAAAAAAAATCCAAAACGTCGAATACATCAGTGTAACCAGTGGCCACTAAGTAATTATTCGGAACAAATTGACCTATTTCAGAACAATTGTAGTAAATTTTTCTCATTTCTACACAATACGAAAAAAACTGATCAAATATTGTTAATACTATTTATTAAGCATTATATTCAACCCATTTGTCAGTACGCTTTTTTATGGCACTGAAAATAAAAAAAAAACTATATTGAACTTTCTACAGCGTCAGCAGAATGTTTTCCTGCGAGCAATTAGATGTAGGAAAAGTCTTGAAAAGTAAGAAATATAAGACGAGACGAATGAGTTTGTTGCTTGTTTGAAATACTTGTATAAATAGTTTTTAAACCTCTCAATAAAATTGTAAGACCTCAAATTGCAATCTTAACTTCATTGAAAAATTTGAAGTAATTGATTCCTTTAGGAGAAGAGACATGGCTCAAAACTGTCAAAATTAAGCAACAGATATTCTAAGAAAATTTATCGACCTGATTGAACCAGATTTAAGAAGATTTCTGCACAAACTTAAGAAACAACTATATAGTTGATACTGGAATTTTCACGGATGTTTTCCGGCAGACATATTTGTTTTGGTTGGTCCCTAAATTTAACTACCGTCTAAATTAGTTTGAATAAGTTATGATTCAACATGCTGCCTGATATCTCTGACTTCTTTCTTCTTCTTTTTTGAAAGAAAAAATTATTTCAACCCTTGCTTTTTTAAATCCCTTTTTTTCTGGCTGCATTGAAAAGATAGACATTCATATAATTTCAAAGTATTAGATGGAAAAATTTTTAACGTATTTTCACAATTCAGTCAAACTGTGGCAAAAATGTGCTTTTCAAGAGTTGGACAGTTTTTCGCGGCAATTTAAAAAGGGCTGGATAGCGGCAATCTAAACAGGCGGAAAAATTTAATATAAAAGACTTGCAGACTCTTAATTGCTTCATACATTTTGTTCCTTAAAGCACCGGCACATCTAGAACTTTCTCGAGGGGTAGGGTGGATTTTAGAAAAATCTTTGAAAGTTTGTCTACTTTTTTTAAACAGACCAAATTGATTTTCTGATCACTCCCGCCAAAAATGTTGCTCTCCAAAAACAGTTTATTTTGGCGGCAAAAGCGCCCTTAGAACCATTTAAGTGTTAGTCGGCCTAACAGTGTTGTTTTGAACTAATACCAAAATGGGCAACGCTTTGAATTTGTCGAATAAGTACTACCCTCTAAATCCGCACCAGTACTTCCCTAAACCCGCCCCTATTTTAAAGAATATACTATCATTTTTTAAAAAGAATTTGACAGATACAGATTTTTGGGATAATAAAAAAAGTTGGAAAAATACTCGCTGTCTTTTAGCTAGGTGAAAAAGTTCTACTCACTACTGATTATTTTAAACTATGTATAGATCATGGTCTGGTGGTCAGCAAGTGTCGTTTGTTTATTCAATACAACAGTACAAAACCCTACCGAGATTTTATTGACTCTGTCAGCTATAATTGCGGACTTGGTAATTCTCATGTCGACAAAACTGTCAACGCACAAACATCAAAACTCAATAGAAACAGTGACTACGGAATCCGTTAATCAATAAATCAAAATTCGAAAATATGGTGTGTTAATTTAATCATATACTTCAAGTTTGATTATTTTTCCAAAATTCACTTATACAACGGTGAATAAGACATTAAGTTGTTTGATAAATGTTCTTGTTGTTTTCCATCATTTTAAATCCTCAGACTGACATTACATCTTTATGCAAGATTTCTGATTCAGCAAATATGTCTCCATTTTTAACAATCACATGTAGCCCGGGTTCATCTGATGTGGTTGTATCTGCTGGTTGATGACATCCAATCTTTCCTGCTCCTCGTCGCTACAATCATCCTCGTCCCCACTTCTATCTTGAATCACCGCCATGTTTATTCCCTCTGCATAGGATTGCTGTTCTAAATTAGTATGAGCAAATAACTCAGTTGCTCCTTTGTTGTTGTCGGCTGCCAGCGGTTGTGGGAACGACTGCGGCTGTCGGAGACAGTTGATGCATGAGTTGGCCCCATTCTCACCAGAATCGAAGCAAAAGTTGCACTTCTGAAAAAAAATTGCAATTTCTAAAAAGTTGGCGAAGGTTTAGCAATTTTGACAAAGTCGATATTTTTTGTTTTAATTCAATTACTTTTCATACACATTAACTGCTACCTTAAATCTCAGTTTTCTCTTAAGGTCCGTAAAATATGAATGTATCAATTGTAAGGTAATGTCAAAATACTACATGGTTGGTTGAACAAACTTGTTTCCTAACCACCCCCCCCCCCCGAGAATCAAAATAGCCCCCCTCCCTCCCAGATAGGCCAAGTTAAGATCCTCCACCCCAGCGTTTAAGTTTGATTAAGTTTGCTTAGCGATCTATTATAAAATGATCTATTCTGATTGGCTGAAAATTCCCAACTTAGAACCAAGTTAACATCCTCCCCCTAAACGGCTTTGGGGAGGAGGGTGTTAACTTGGTCTTATATCTGTTTACCTCGCAGTGAATGTAAGACGAGCTGCGACAGGTGTTGCACGGTGAACAGTGCACTGTGGTGGCGTGATGAACGAGCATATCGAAGCACCACGAGAAGTGATACTGCATTTCTTCATCTCCATTAGTGCACTGGGCACACGTGATCACTGCCGACTGCAGGATGTCCTGGGTTGTGACTGGTGTCTGACAACAGGGGAGTCTGTACGTGGAACCAGTGCTGATCCTCGCTATCTGTACCCTCGGCTGAAGTAAAAGTTATTACTTTATCAAATATGGATTGGCATTTTGAAATCCCATATTTTGAATTAGAGCAAAGAACCAAAAAAAACTTTATAAACGCATTAATCAAATGAGCGAGAAGAAACAAGCGCAACAAGCTCTTTTTTAATTCTCATAATCAATGAGGCATGTGAACATTTTACGTTGCCCAAATTAATCGAACATGAAGTTACCCGAAAAAAAAATAAATGAAGCTCAACGCTGAACGCTGAGTGGCCATTTTTTTTTATTTCTAGCAAAATTTTTTGGTAATAACTCCGTATTTTTGTTTCTCTTACTGTTTTGAGTAATTTACAAAACATTCCGGTTTGTTGCCCTGTTCCATATTACTAACGTTGGCCACTAAATTCTGCAGCAGACATATATCAGCTAGCACTCTCTCAAGAGGCACTTGATGAACCACTCTCAACACATTCAGAGGGTTCTCACAGTCCATACATTTGCACTCTGCAGCACACGTGGAAGCCCTGGCTAGACATGGACATATGGCACTGTCCATACACAGACCATTGGCACATGTGCATGTTGCAGTTGAAGTGGCCGTGTTACTCTCTGGTGGAGATGAGTCATCCACAGCTCCGCTCATCGGATTGTAATACCTGATGATGAGCATATTTAACACTGTGCCAATTTCATGACTACAACAGGAGTACAGGGCCGGAATTAGGGGGGGGGGGAGGGTTAGGGGTGGCCTATTGCATTCTTCAGGGATTCGACCCTCTGCCGACCCAAAGAGTCCCCCCATTGTACTACTTTGCCGAAAAAAATTTCGACGCCAATATAAACTAATTTTGAGAGGGGAGCGTTCGCCAAAAAATGCGATTTTTTCGTCAACGTTTTCCAAAAAGTGCCTAAAATGATGCGAGAAATGATGCGATAGTGAATCTCTTAAAAAATTTACTGGACAAACAGGGAAAAAAATCTGTATGTTGTATTTTTTTAGATTTGTCCAAGGCCATCGATACAATGATCATCATTTCTACTTGCGAAAAGACAAATGTATGGCTTAAAAGGCCCTGTTCACTCACTCCTAAAGTCCTTTTTTAACGATAGAAAACAGCTGTTTGCTATGGATGTGTTCAGTCAAACATAAAACCAGTGGAAATTGTTAGTAATTGACCTGATTCTAATCTTGCTGCATATAAATGATCTTCCTGAAACAGATGAGAACTCTGAAATCAAATGATCGCTGACGATACAAAACTTCATGGAGAATTGAAAAACGTGGAAAAACATTGATCTCGGTTTGACAGAATCATCAAAATTGTTGGCAGCGATAAAAATTGACCCTGAATACAAGGAAAGCTCAAGTTTTTGTTACAAGTATAGAAAAAACTCAATCGAACCATCATTTTCTCAAAAAAAATCCAAAACGTCGAATACATCAGTGTAACCAGTGGCCACTAAGTAATTATTCGGAACAAATTGACCTATTTCAGAACAATTGTAGTAAATTTTTCTCATTTCTACACAATACGAAAAAAACTGATCAAATATTGTTAATACTATTTATTAAGCATTATATTCAACCCATTTGTCAGTACGCTTTTTTATGGCACTGAAAATAAAAAAAAAAACTATATTGAACTTTCTACAGCGTCAGCAGAATGTTTTCCTGCGAGCAATTAGATGTAGGAAAAGTCTTGAAAAGTAAGAAATATAAGACGAGACGAATGAGTTTGTTGCTTGTTTGAAATACTTGTATAAATAGTTTTTAAACCTCTCAATAAAATTGTAAGACCTCAAATTGCAATCTTAACTTCATTGAAAAATTTGAAGTAATTGATTCCTTTAGGAGAAGAGACATGGCTCAAAACTGTCAAAATTAAGCAACAGATATTCTAAGAAAATTTATCGACCTGATTGAACCAGATTTAAGAAGATTTCTGCACAAACTTAAGAAACAACTATATAGTTGATACTGGAATTTTCACGGATGTTTTCCGGCAGACATATTTGTTTTGGTTGGTCCCTAAATTTAACTACCGTCTAAATTAGTTTGAATAAGTTATGATTCAACATGCTGCCTGATATCTCTGACTTCTTTCTTCTTCTTTTTTGAAAGAAAAAATTATTTCAACCCTTGCTTTTTTAAATCCCTTTTTTTCTGGCTGCATTGAAAAGATAGACATTCATATAATTTCAAAGTATTAGATGGAAAAATTTTTAACGTATTTTCACAATTCAGTCAAACTGTGGCAAAAATGTGCTTTTCAAGAGTTGGACAGTTTTTCGCGGCAATTTAAAAAGGGCTGGATAGCGGCAATCTAAACAGGCGGAAAAATTTAATATAAAAGACTTGCAGACTCTTAATTGCTTCATACATTTTGTTCCTTAAAGCACCGGCACATCTAGAACTTTCTCGAGGGGTAGGGTGGATTTTAGAAAAATCTTTGAAAGTTTGTCTACTTTTTTTAAACAGACCAAATTGATTTTCTGATCACTCCCGCCAAAAATGTTGCTCTCCAAAAACAGTTTATTTTGGCGGCAAAAGCGCCCTTAGAACCATTTAAGTGTTAGTCGGCCTAACAGTGTTGTTTTGAACTAATACCAAAATGGGCAACGCTTTGAATTTGTCGAATAAGTACTACCCTCTAAATCCGCACCAGTACTTCCCTAAACCCGCCCCTATTTTAAAGAATATACTATCATTTTTTAAAAAGAATTTGACAGATACAGATTTTTGGGATAATAAAAAAAGTTGGAAAAATACTCGCTGTCTTTTAGCTAGGTGAAAAAGTTCTACTCACTACTGATTATTTTAAACTATGTATAGATCATGGTCTGGTGGTCAGCAAGTGTCGTTTGTTTATTCAATACAACAGTACAAAACCCTACCGAGATTTTATTGACTCTGTCAGCTATAATTGCGGACTTGGTAATTCTCATGTCGACAAAACTGTCAACGCACAAACATCAAAACTCAATAGAAACAGTGACTACGGAATCCGTTAATCAATAAATCAAAATTCGAAAATATGGTGTGCGTCAATAAAAAGCTGCAACCAAGAAGAAAAACTCATAGAAATCCAAGTCATACGACATAATTGATAAAAAAAAATTCCAACTCAAGAGTTTAAGGAAAACAAAATGTCAGGACGGGCCAAAAATAGTTGGACTTGTCACCCAAATTAATGCTAAACAGTGAAGATAAAATTTAAATATGGATTTTTAGAAAAAAATCTACATCCAATAACGAGTAGAACTATTAAAATGAAAATTCACTCAATGTATTCAGCCTTGACAGCAGCAGCTATCAATAAGGTATGAATAATGAATCAAACAGTTTTTTATACGATTGTGCGCAAAAAAAAACAACTGTCGCGGTGGAGAATATTTGCTGATTGATGTGTTCAATTTTTTAAGGCTTGTTTGCTGTACAAAACATAAAATGTTTGACAGCAGAGTGAGTACGTGGTTTCCTCAAAGTGGAATGGACTGAAACAGAAATGGTATGCTTGAATAGTAATTTTTTGTGCTATAAGAAAAACACTGATTTACTGAAATTGACAATGAAAGTTTCCTTAGCTAACAGAAACATTAGTCAACCTCCGGAAAAATGGAAGAACATTTTACTATAAAAAAAATAAGAGGGTACAAATCGTTGTTTTCAACTATTTGACAATCAGATGAAATTTATTACAACAAATTAAAATTAAGTAGTTCTATTGCAAGCGTCCATCTTAAGTGATCAAACTTCTACAAAACCTGTGATTTTTCATGTGATTTTTTTGTATGAAATCCGACTAATGTAAATCATGGGTTTTTTTATATTTTATTAATTTTTCACTGCTAGAAGGTTACTTCAAGTTTTACTCACTGAAATGCTAATTTGTTAAATTTGTGTTAACTCAATTTTGAATTCAACTTTTTGTTAGTAGTTCTTCAAAACTAATTTCTAGACAAAGACAAATCAGTTTTTTCAAAAAGCTTTGAACGTTTTTCTTTCTTCTTAAACATAAACTTAATCTTTTTCCCACTCGACTACAGATTTCGACGTTTGCTTGTAATTTTCAATATAGAAAAAGTTCAACAAAACAGGCTCGGCTTGTAGTTTTTGCATATCTCTTTCAAAGCTTTCTTTCAAAAGAGCAAAAAATTTCATGGTAATAATTCAATTAAGCAAAAGATGAAACAAAAAGAAATTTTTTCTTCCAAACATGAAAAATTACTTTTAATTGATCACAAAAACAACCCTTGCAAGTTCAATTTCCGGATTTATCTTGTAGTTCATCAAGTTTCTCGACTTCTTGACAGTCTGATTAGTAGCCTGACTCGTTTGAAGCTTCGTTAAAAGTTTGAAGCGTGGATGAAACTTTGAAATATTCGGTGAAACTTCGGGTGTCTGTATCCAATACAATCGTCATTATTAGAATTTCGACGACGCATTTCCTCCGTTTTCACTTGAATCATTAACTATTAAACAATGGTTTTTCAGCAGAGCCAAAATGAAAACATAGCCAATCGATAATTGGAAAAGAATAGTCAATGCAAGTAAACATACGGAAAAGACTGACTTTGTTTGAGAAAATCTTAAAATTTTTTTGAATTTTGAAGAAAAATTAGATGCATATTAAGCTCTTTGAATTTCTAGAAGAATTTATGGCTCTTTTTCCCTTTCCATCCCCCCACCTGCAATTTTTTACAAGTAAGTTTGTTGACCACATTGTTCGATTGTTATGAAAATTGACATAAAGACTAATTAGGCCATGACAAACATATTGGGTCTTCATAATCAACCTCGTAAAACTAAGAAATTAAAGCTTGTCTGAGGTGGGGGGAAAAGGAAAAAGAGCTGAATTTATGATTGGCGTTTATTTGGTAACATGAACCCAAATAGAGAAAACTGGATCAATAGATAAGATTTTTGATCGGCTGAAAATCTAAAAGTTAAATTCCATTTTGGAAACTAGAAACCGTTCACATTTTTTTGCGCCATTTTTCGTCTTTGGACAGTGCTATTTATGTGACTTTCAGCAGGTTAGTTTCAATTGAACTCAAAAAGTGCATATATACCTAAGTGCATTCATAAATGCATCAATATGTATGAATGCACATCTGTAGTTATCAGATAATTTTAAGACTTTTCCTGAACTACGTTCATAACTCTCAAAAAATACCTCAGAATATTCCGGAATTTGTATCAGTCAATTGAAATGCTAATAAAAAACTATTTGTAAAGCAAAATGTGTTTTCAAATGTTTTCAAGATTTTGAAAACAGATATGAGAAAAAAATGTTGCATGGCTCAATGTTTCAATCTAAGATGTTGTAGAATTTTCTAAACAAATGAAGACTTTAATCATTTTTCATAATTTTCTTTGATTATTTAATTAATAGGCAAAATTTGAATACAGGGAGGGGGAGAGTGAACAGTGACCAGATAGTTGGTTATGAAAGTTCTGGAACAATCTAGAGCAATTAATGAATGACCCGTTTGAAACATTCTAGAACAATCTAGAACATTTTTTTACTGTTTTTTCCCACGACCTGCTCATCCACACCCCTTCCCTCCCGGATTGTGAAGTGCCTAAACTACTTATACTCAATCGAATAACTTGAAAAAAGAAGTCTTTTTGGAGATCGATAATTTTTGAACATTTTGGGTCTTTCAGTAGTCATTATCTCACAATTCCTCACAAAACCAAAAAAAATTTCAGGAGCAGTCATTTTGATAAATTTTGTTTTCGTTGAAAGATAACTTTTCAAGATTGCATTGAGCAGCTTATTGAAATGACTTTTTTGCGTTATTTCCGAAAATCTCTTCGTTATTAGCTTTTTAATCATATACTTCAAGTTTGATTATTTTTCCAAAATTCACTTATACAACGGTGAATAAGACATTAAGTTGTTTGATAAATGTTCTTGTTGTTTTCCATCATTTTAAATCCTCAGACTGACATTACATCTTTATGCAAGATTTCTGATTCAGCAAATATATCTCCATTTTTAACAATCACATGTAGCCCGGGTTCATCTGATGTGGTTGTATCTGCTGGTTGATGACATCCAATCTTTCCTGCTCCTCGTCGCTACAATCATCCTCGTCCCCACTTCTATCTTGAATCACCGCCATGTTTATTCCCTCTGCATAGGATTGCTGTTCTAAATTAGTATGAGCAAATAACTCAGTTGCTCCATTGTTGTTGTCGGCTGCCAGCGGTTGTGGAACGACTGCGGCTGTCGGAGACAGTTGATGCATGAGTTGGCCCCATTCTCACCAGAATCGAAGCAAA
Organism: Symsagittifera roscoffensis; assembly: GCF_963678635.1. Classification (NCBI taxonomy): domain Eukaryota; kingdom Metazoa; phylum Xenacoelomorpha; order Acoela; family Convolutidae; genus Symsagittifera; species Symsagittifera roscoffensis. Next base: position 44,492,631 of record NC_087066.1, on the reverse strand, counting down.
AGTTGCACTTCTGAAAAAAATTGCAATTTCTAAAAAGTTGGCGAAGGTTTAGCAATTTTGACAAAGTCGATATTTTTTGTTTTAATTCAATTACTTTTCATACACATTAACTGCTACCTTAAATCTCAGTTTTCTCTTAAGTTCCGTAAAATATGAATGTATCAATTGTAAGGTAATGTCAAAATACTACATGGTTGGTTGAACAAACTTGTTTCCTAACCACCCCCCCCCCCCCCCCCCCCGAGAATCAAAATAGCCCCCCTCCCTCCCAGATAGGCCAAGTTAAGATCCTCCACCCCAGCGTTTAAGTTTGATTAAGTTTGCTTAGCGATCTATTATAAAATGATCTATTCTGATTGGCTGAAAATTCCCCAACTTAGAACCAAGTTAACATCCTCCCCCTAAACGGCTTTGGGGAGGAGGGTGTTAACTTGGTCTTATATCTGTTTACCTCGCAGTGAATGTAAGACGAGCTGCGACAGGTGTTGCACGGTGAACAGTGCACTGTGGTGGCGTGATGAACGAGCATATCGAAGCACCACGAGAAGTGATACTGCATTTCTTCATCTCCATTAGTGCACTGGGCACACGTGATCACTGCCGACTGCAGGATGTCCTGGGTTGTGACTGGTGTCTGACAACAGGGGAGTCTGTACGTGGAACCAGTGCTGATCCTCGCTATCTGTACCCTCGGCTGAAGTAAAAGTTATTACTTTATCAAATATGGATTGGCATTTTGAAATCCCATATTTTGAATTAGAGCAAAGAACCAAAAAAAACTTTATAAACGCATTAATCAAATGAGCGAGAAGAAACAAGCGCAACAAGCTCTTTTTTAATTCTCATAATCAATGAGGCATGTGAACATTTTACGTTGCCCAAATTAATCGAACATGAAGTTACCCGAAAAAAAAATAAATGAAGCTCAACGCTGAACGCTGAGTGGCCATTTTTTTTTATTTCTAGCAAAATTTTTTGGTAATAACTCCGTATTTTTGTTTCTCTTACTGTTTTGAGTAATTTACAAAACATTCCGGTTTGTTGCCCTGTTCCATATTACTAACGTTGGCCACTAAATTCTGCAGCAGACATATATCAGCTAGCACTCTCTCAAGAGGCACTTGATGAACCACTCTCAACACATTCAGAGGGTTCTCACAGTCCATACATTTGCACTCTGCAGCACACGTGGAAGCCCTGGCTAGACATGGACATATGGCACTGTCCATACACAGACCATTGGCACATGTGCATGTTGCAGTTGAAGTGGCCGTGTTACTCTCTGATGGAGATGAGTCATCCACAGCTCCGCTCATCGGATTGTAATACCTGATGATGAGCATATTTAACACTGTGCCAATTTCATGACTACAACAGGAGTACAGGGCCGGAATTAGGGGGGGGGGGGGGGGGGGGGAGGGTTAGGGGTGGCCTATTGCATTCTTCAGGGATTCGACCCTCTGCCGACCCAAAGAGTCCCCCCATTGTACTACTTTGCCGAAAAAAATTTCGACGCCAATATAAACTAATTTTGAGAGGGGAGCGTTCGCCAAAAAATGCGATTTTTTCGTCAACGTTTTCCAAAAAGTGCCTAAAAACGCCTTTTTTGCTTGTTTTTCAAAATTTTACCTGCCGCGCAGAACATTTTACCAAAACAGGGTCTTTTTAGTGCTTTGGGAAAGCTCAGAAATTCATTTTGCTCGACCTAGAAAAAAGTTTGACAAAATTTTCTATAATTTTTTGGAAATCACCCCTCGAAAAATCCTAGATCCGCTCCTGCCTCATCTAGGCACCACATCAAGTGCAATTTTTTGAGTTTATAAACAAGCTATTAGTACCATGTGATTAAAAATTCAATGGAGAATTCAATTCATAAATTTCCATGGAGAAAAGCCGATACCTTTTTAGCCAAAACCTCGAGTTGTTTCAAGAAGCCTATATTGAAAACTACAAAAATACTGACATACTTAACAAAACTTTTTAATGAAAGGTACCGTGTTAAAAACCAAGTAGAAACAAGGATAATCGGTTACTGTGCAAGTAGCACAGAATGTTCCGACCACAGTCTTACAAAAAATCAAAAATGTTTTCACATATTGGTGTCGTTTTTTTCTGCATGTTGTGATAAAAAGGTCTGAACGAAAAAATAGAACTTAGGCATATTTGAGAGTCATAGTAACCAATTCAATTGCAAAGCATTTTTTAAAGAAAAATAACTAGAAAAATGAAACAAAAAATTGAAGAAAAAAAAGCTTTCAAAATTCCGCTAAAAAACTCCAAAATCTACCTTTACTTGAGGAAAACTAAGTTTTCGCGACTTAAATTAAGCCTAAATAAGCTATTGCAATTACTAACTACCTTACTATTTTGCTCCAAATTAGACCAAAAATCAAAAATTTGAAACCAATTTTTCTCGACAGTTCAAACTTTTTCAAAAATTTTTAGTCATTCGAATTGCGAATGAAAGGGCTTTAATATGATATATTACTCAACCCTGTCCTATGAGTATTTGTGGTAGCTGATTTTGCGTGGAAAACAACAAAACTAAAACACTCGAATCCAAAGTTCCTTTCAAGGGTCGAAACAAAAACACTTTGACGCTATAAGTATATCTAACTGGTTCATGCTAGAGGTTTGATGCGTTTCGGGGTTGTCATCAAGCTGGGACTGTTGCTCTTCGTTGTTGTAATCCACATCATCAGGCAAGTTTACGCCAGCGTCTACTGCAGAAAAAGCAATTTTGCCAAAAAAACAAAAAAAATATTTTCTACTTTTTTGAAAACCATTTTTTAGTCTGCGAACAAGGCCGAAAGTTTAGAATAAAAGTGAATTAACCTGTCTGCGCTTAAATTGAAATCAAATAAAACTTTACAGCTCCTTGATTGGAAAGACCTTGATTAAAACTCTTTGATTGATTTAAACTACCGTGACAAAACGAATGAAAACTGAAAACTAAAACGCATTTTTCTCAAATTGGGTTTAGCTTAGACAAAAACTGATCAAGACAAATTTTGCTTAAATTGTCAGCAGAATTAGTATAGTGCAATTTATTTTGTAAAATTGGGGTCCGAAAATCTGCCCAAAATTAGATCATTTTTGGCTTTTTAGTCAGTCAAAAACTACCCAAAACTAAAGGGTCAGTTGCAGACAAAACTATTCCAAAGGGAGCCTCTTATGTAGCCTCACAAAGCATAGCAGGTGTATAATCTTCAAAGCTTTGCGCAAAATGTTTCAAGAAATGTTTTTCAAAATAAAAAATGGTATTATATATAGTAAAAATTTCTATGGCTATCGAAGAAACTAAACGGATAATTGAAATCAGCACTGTGAAGATCTCACCAAAGAATTCAAGTACCCGATTTCAAGAGATATATCGATAAAAAGCAGAGCATACTTTTAATGTGTTTGTGTGGGTCAAACGAATGCAGTGATACATCTTCGACCTCAATATCAGAGCTGCTGTTTGCGTCCAATCTATGTTGCTGCAGCTGCCAACAGATAGGAAGCAAATGAGGTTAACAGTCAACACATTATAACAATCGGTCAAAATGTCTTTATTAATTATTCCCAGTTTCAGGTGAGAGAGTTAGAACTTTGAACAAATCTCGTGTGCATTTACCCTAAACGTTTAATTTGAAGCTCCCAGTCAATTTTTTTTATTTACGGATCTTTCGTGCATTTTTTACGCATATCGAACTGAATTCAACTAGTACGACTAGCATTTTGCCATTGTTGGGAACTTGGATGAATACCAGCCTTTTTTCGACCTGTAAGGGGCGCAAGTTTCTGAAAAAAAAAACATTCAAAACCCTACTGACGCAAAAAATATTCCGATCTTTGTATTATACCGAACTAGAGCTTCCTTGGCTGTTCTGAAAGTCACGCTCTCGTGCATCGGTCTTTCCGCCTTTTGCCTCTGCTGGTGTAGCGGTGGATCCATCGGCTGGACAAGCAATTGGCTGTTCCAGATACTGACAATTGTACAGATCCGGCGACTGCAGATCTATCATGAAGTCAACTACTCTCGACACGTTGTTCTTGGATACCATTATCTGCAGAAAAATAAACAGATTTGCATCAACTGAAAGAAGTGGGAAATTTATTAAGTGCGTTTGTCGGATCACAAATAATATCACAAATAAGCAACATTTTATTGTTGTTCACCATTTTAAACTGAATCGGGACAAAACCTAAGAAACCTGAAGCAACCTGAGGATAGAATGCATCAAAAATGAGACCAGATTTACAAAAAAAACATAGCCAACTGACTGTTGGAAAAGTGGAAAAGAGTAATGAAAGCAAGGAAACAAACAAACTGACTTGTTTTTTTTAAACATCTATCTTCGAAATTTAAAGAAAAACATATGCCCTTAAGGCTCTTTGAATTTCGAGAACAATTAATTTTTTACTCTTTTTTGATAAAATTAACCTAATTTGAGATAATTGGTTAAATAGGTAAAAATAGATTTTCGCTGTTGGGTTATCTGAAACTAAATTCCGTTTTGAAATTAGTAGAAGTCGATCACGTTTTCATTGACTTCACACTTTTGCTTTTTAAAAGTGTCGAGTTTGCCTTCCTTTTAGCAATGGAAATAAACTGAACTTTAAAAAAAATCACAACTCAAATCGTGAAAAATCAAAATTCAGCATGAACCAATTTCAAAGTTTTTTTCTTAAAAAAAAAACGAAAAAATCACCAAGACCTATATAAGAGTACTCATCTCGTTCATTACTCTTAAACAAGGTACCATAAAATTATTCATCATGGATAATTGTTTAGAGAGAAAAAGTTTCAAACGCATACTCGATGAAGTAAGTTTGTCTTAAACTGTCCATCTGCGAACTCTTTCGTCTCAAAGGAGTCCGGGTCTACGAAGTTCAGACTCCTCGCAGTGGTAGAGTATGCAGAGTACTTTTTAGTGCCAAACAGGGTCTTCAGACGGAACCTGACCAAGTACTCTATCAGTTTGGGCACTTTCTTTACTCGTATGGCCAGTTGCCACTTGTCCATAATAGTAAAAGACACAATATCCGCAAAGTTGATCTCTACCACCACTAAACACAGGCGCAAATCTAGTGTTTTCTCGAAGGGGGGCTTTTTATTTAGCTAGACAAAACTGGATTTCCGAGCACCTTTAAGAACACAAACAACCTACCAAATGTTTCTGGACATTTTTTGGAAGGTTCTAACATAATTCAGAGTTTTTTTGGCGCACTTTCTCAAAACTAGAAGAAATTAGATAAAAGGTGACCTTTAGAAAATTAATAGGGTCGGTCGAGGGTCGGCGATGACGGAAGTAGTGTCCCCCCCCCCCCCCCGACCCCTTAACACGCCGCTGTTTTAGATAAACTTTAAGAATTAGTTGCTCTTTGAAAATTTAATGCCGCAGGAGGGGGATGTGAGCTGCCATAGTTTTTAATAGATTCTATATCCACCGATGGTCTTCTGCATCTCCTCCTCACTGTCTGGGTCATTGGGGGAGGGGTCAGTGGATGCCACTCGGGTGATGATCTCATACACCACAGTCCTCGACACAGGGCAGATCTTCAGTTTCGCCTCATTCGACTGGTTCAGCATCTGTACACACAAACTTATAACTAACAGATAGTTTAACTACTGCCAAATAATTAAAGATATATTCAAAAATCAACTGAAAAGCAGGCTCTTTTTCCTTTTCCCCCACTTCACACGAGCATCTTTTTTATGGTTTAACGAGTGGTTTTACTAGGTTACTTATGCAGACCAAATATGTTTTTCATGGCCTCATTAGTCTGCATGTCAATTTTCATAAAAATTGGACAATGTGAACAGTCGTTTCAATTGCGGGGGGGGGGGGGGTGGGGGATGAAAAAGAGCCGAAAAGCGTCACTCTACTTACACACCAGGAGCCGACCATGAGAAGGTAGATGTCCAGGTTGCGAAAACACATATTCCTCCATTTGGCACCTGGTCCAGCTTACAACATTGAAATAAGAACAGAGACCACTTTGAGAGACCACTTTTGAATTACTTCAGGCGTAGAAATAAACTATTGCTGTTATCAGTGATAGTCACTCACTTGGTCTCCGTTTGATGGGGATGGGAAGCGGTCTTCCTAAATTGTCACAGTGGTCCTTCTCATCTGACTGCTGACTTCCTGAAATCAGTTAAGCAGAAACCTCTTAAGAACCTGAAGTAACCCAATATAACGAATACTATAGGTTTACAGCATGTAACAAGTGTTCTTCATAGCGCGAGCGGATTTGTTTATTGATTAAAAATTAATTATTAATTATCTTATGCCGTCTAAAGAAATGCATCTGATACGATAAACCATAGTGTTCTTGCAAAACGGGAAATGTCGGAGTATTCCGGCGGTCCCATGGATTTTTTCCGGCAACAAACTTCCAATTATTTTGCTCTCAAATGTCCATAAAAGTAAATTATCATCGTTTCGATTTTTGCTGACAAAATCTTGACTATGATTAAATACCAATCCTGATTCGATTAATTGTCACAAAATTTGTTATAACTGTTTATCTCTACAAGGAATTTTGAAAACTAAACTAGACAAAATCACTATATTTTGCAATACCTGGTAGTGCAATGTGTGAGAACTTGTTGTCGGGGTGTAATAACATGACAGTGTTGCACTCTGGGTTGATGACGAACTTGGGGTTGTGGGTCCAGTGGGTCCAGTCACTGCCACAGTCCAGGTCCACCAGCAATGTCTTCGGGATCATGTGAACCACTTCATTGTAGGGCATGTACAGCAACGCCTATGGAAAACTATGTTTAGGTAAGTGAAAACTAACATTGGAGTTAAGACAGCTCCTAACAGATAACTTCTGTTCTACTCAGTCCATCGATAAGAACTACGTGCAAATTTTTTGGTTTTATTTTTGTCTGGGCAATGATGCCACATTCGCAGGCTACGAACGCGAATCATGGTGGGTCTCGAACATCCGACCTTTAAAATAAGATGCGGAGGCTTTACCACTTCACTACCGCGCCCCTCAGAATAGTTAGCTCTAGTTTGAAGAAATCAAGATTGATTCAGAGCTTGCTCAGTGCATTTCTTCCATTTTTCACGCTGTACTTCACGCGTTCACGCAAAGCATAAAAATCAACAATTGCCCCCTTTGCGAAAGGGGAAGTCCGATACAACATTAGTCTTCGTGTTTGTTTACCCATTGGATTAGTTCATGGAGGGGCGAATATTTGTTAGTACGAATAGCAGAGGTTGAGAAACGAGAGAACCCAAAATTTTCATGACATTTGACGATGATCAAAGATTTGAAGATTTTTCCTGAGCGGTGTTTTCAAAAAAAACTTTCCGTGTAGATGATAATATGATATGTGATACTATTATTTGCTGCTGCTATCATCAGCTAACAATTGGTGCTCATATTGAATTCAATTGCTGTCAAATTCAGCAAACTTTTAACCATTTACGTCACAATCAAAAATAAAAAACAGTTATCAAGTCTTCTGAACATCGATCTATATATCAACTTCATATTAAAACTGGTCTAACCAAAGTTGAAAATTTTCAACAGAACACATAAACTTGCCAGTGTTAAAAATAAACCATTATTTGCTGTTAGTAAAAGCGTCTAAGTGGCTTTAAATCTATATTATTTTAACTGAAAGCAAATTCAATAATCGAGAACTACTATATTGTCGAGTTTTGAGCTAGGAGTGGAAAAAATTGACAGCAATGCAGATATTTGCGGAGGCGACACTATATGCCACTGCATGCATAGCAGTGGCCACTTTGGGTATGGGCTTGTGTGCCATCTGTGGGACCCACTGGGTGGATGCGAGGACATACCACTATGGCCTGTGGGAGTACTGCTTTAAGTACCAGTCGCAGACATACAGTGCCAAGTGCTACGACATACGCGACATTGTCGACGTCGAAGGTATAGTTATAGTTTAAAATAGTTGTTCTTTAAAATAGTTATACTTTAAAATAGTTATAGTTTAAGATAGTTAGTTTAAAATAGTTATCATAGTTTAAAATTTGTTCTCAGTTCGCTTGACAGTTCGAGGCCATACGTTCATCAAACCCATTTAGTTTAAGCCCCAAAGGCTGAATCACGACTTTCATTTGGCCATGAACACTTCTTGAATCATAATTATTTATTTTCACCTGAAATATAATCAAACCGAATTCGATCGAACAGACAATTTTCCAGACCAAAAATAAGCACCCGATTTTGGTCTGATGGTCGAATTAGGGTCAAACTAGAAACGAGCTACAGACGTAACAAAGGTCAAAATGGGGTCAAAAAATTGCAAATAACAACAGTAGCAGAGCCTTGAAATAGCTATTATGCATATATTCGCCTTTTTGGCAGCAAAACTTTGACTCAATTCTCATTAATTCGACTCATTATCTACGAGAGAAAGGACCATCATTTGGGGCGTTCAGCTCTTCACGGTTTCTGTTTCTGGTTAAAAATTACATGCATTTATTGGTTATTTTTCTGGGCTCAGACATGTGACATCATCCTCAGCGACTACACTTTATAACTTGTTCAACCTGTTCTAGGCTACCACACATTCACACAGGTGTTCTTTGTATGCGGGGTGGCCCTCTGTCTCGTCATACTTCTCATGCTGGGACTGATCACATGCATGGTCATCAATGAAGAGGATCGAAAGCTGTTCATATTTGTCGCACTCGTATTCTCCATCATTCAGGGTCAGTTTTTCGAACCTAATTTTTCAATAGGTTGAACCAAAAAACACTGAGGCAAAGTCCAGCTTCGCGTGACTTGAGAAGCAGACTTTATGATAACGAAAAAATATGATCGGATACCAGCAATTCCAAGTTTGAAAATATAATGTAAACAACAGCAATTCGAAAAGGATTTGATATCTGGAAATTTTTAACGGAACAAAAAAAAATTATAAAATGAGTACAGGTTTTAACAGAGTTGAGAAAACAAAAGCATCAAAGTGGCAAACCAAAACCAATTCATCAAAATCAAAGTTTCATTTTTACAAATTTATGCGTCAGAGTCTTCTTTTATTTTTCCAGTTAGGGGCAACTTCGTGCAGAAGAAAATGGAAAGAAAAAATCTGGAACATTTGAACAAAAAAAATTGAGCCATTAACATTACAAGTTGATGCATCTGCAAATAATATCGAGCCACTTAGTCGTTGAAAATGCAGAAAATAGCACTTTAAAAAATTCAAGCCCTCAAAGTACAAGCAAAATGATTCAAAAATTAGTCGACAGATGTTAACTTAGAAATTGAGGAAGCCAAAGAAAAAAACATAAATTTTTTCAACGCTTTACTTCAAACAAAGTACCAAAACAAAATTCAGATAAATTTGCTCATTAAGACTGAAAAAATATATAAAACTCAAAAATTTTATAATACATTCTGTAAAAGCTTCAAATTTATTTTGCAAAAAATGGTTAAAAAACAAGAAAACAATAACAAAGCATGAAAAAGGGGTTGTTGAAATACTGGCAAACAGTGCTCATTCTTGATTTACTAATCACATAGCCAAGTGACATTTGGAAAGAATAATGAACACAAAAAAAAACAAAAAAACAGACATTGTTTACAAAATATCAACTTTCGAATTTCAAAGAAAAAAATGGTTGCCTTTAAGCTCTTTGAATTTCAAAAACGATTTATGATTGGTGCTTTTTTGATAACATTAACCCTTGAGAAAACTCGATCAACAGGTAAAATTTTTATTCCGCTGAAAATCTATGTAATAATTTCCACTTTCGAGACTAGAAATCGATAACGTTTTTTTGCGCCATTTCCAAGTTCGTATTTAAAGAGCGCTAGTTATTACGTCATTTTCAGTAGCTGATTTTCAATTGAACTCAAAAAAAGCACATATACCTGAGTGCATCAATATTTTAAGCCTTTTCCTGAAAAAAAAATCAGCAAAAAATTATATAACAGTCTTCACTACGTTCAATACTCTTAAATCTCAACTTTTGATTTTCGAAGAAAAAAGTAGATGTCTTAAAGCGCACTGAATTTCTAGAACTTTGTACGGCTGACAATTTTTTGTCTTACTCGTACCAATTTGAGAACATTGAATCAATATGTAAATATTTCATTTGGCTGGGAAGTCTTATAATCTATTATGTTTTTCGTGACTTTTACACTTTTACTGTTCGATGGTGGATAATACCTGCCAAGTAAAAAAAAATTAAACTAATTTTTTTTTAAAAAAAAGTCATACCGTGAATTACCAAAACTGAGCGTGATTAAATTTTAAGATTTTTTCCTATAAATCACAAATAAATCTTTAAAATCTATAAAACTTTGGTTATACAATGAACTACGTTCATTGCTCTTAAAAAATCATTGATAAAAGCTTGCAGGTTTGGGGAAGAGAAAAAGAGCCCAGGATACCATAGACTTTTTTTTGTGGACCATTGGTTAGAAAAAAATACACTTCTGTTGATCGATAGTGAATTTTGCCTTCCTTTCAAACAATGGAACTGCATTGTATTTGAAAAACAAATCACAAATAAAAAGACGAAAAATCAAAACTTCGCGTGACCAATTTTTCAGACAGTATTCTTCAGCGTTCATTTAAAACAAAATGACACTCCCTTAACAACAATTAAAAATCCATATTAGAATCAAACAAATCTATAACATAGCCTAGAACCAGTTGAACAAGATTCAAGAAATGCAAAGCTATTTATATATTTTTGGCAATTTTCTGATACGACAATTTGATAAGTTATGATTGACAACTTTTTCGTACGTTAATCGACTCTTAAAAAATTATTTGGAACCTAATTTATCATTACAAATATACATTATGTACTATTTCAACTAATTGTACCCATATTTTACCAACATTGGCTCAACTTTTGTAACAAGATTTTTCTATATTGTACCAACAAGTTTCAAAATTTGAAAAAATTCCAGCAGAGTACTTAGTAACAGTTGTGAACTAATCGTTTTTCGTTTTTCCTGAGCCAAAACAGGGATATCAATTAGAAATTTGATATCAAAAATATCATTAAAGAAAACAAATAACCAATTGTGCTTCGAAACAAGTTAAACAGCCCATGCTATAAAAATGGTTCAATTTAGTCTTTATGATATCAAAACTAAAACAAAAAACCTTAAAAATTGACAAAGAATTCGTCCAAAAATTCAAGTTGTCCAGAATTCAATGTGCACTAAAAAACTAAAGTACAGCAATTGCGAAACCAGAACATAGCCAACAGATCATTGGAAAAGTGAAATCTAGCTCAAAGACAATAAAAAAAAATAGACTTAATTGTTATGAACATTTTTTTTTCAAATTTTCAAGAAAAATTACGTTAAAGCTGTTTCAATTGTTAGAATTGCTTATTGGAGCTTTTTTATTCTCTTATTTAGAGAGAACTGGATCAGTAGGTTTTTTCGGATCATTGGCGAGTGGGAATTTCTTGCGCCATTTCCAAGTTCGTATTTAAAGAGTGCTAGTTATTACGTCATTTTCAGTAGCTGATTTTCAATTGAACTCAAAAAAGAACATATACCTGAGTGCATCAATATTTTAAGCCTTTTCCTGAAAAAAAAACAGCAAAAATTATATAAGAGTCTTCACTACGTTCAATACTCTTAAATCTCAACTTTTGATTTTCGAAGAAAAAAGTAGATGTCTTAAAGCGCACTGAATTTCTAGAACTTTGTACGGCTGACAATTTTTTGTCTTACTCGTACCAATTTGAGAATATTGAATCAATATGTAATTATTTCATTTGGCTGGGAAGTCTTATAATCTATTATGTTTTTCGTGACTTTTACACTTTTACTGTTCGATGGTGGATAATACCTTCCTAGTAAAAAAGAATTAAACTAAATTTTTTTTAAAAAAGTCATACCGTGAATTACCAAAACTGAGCGTGATTAAATTTTAAGATTTTTTCCTATAAATCACAAATAAATCTTCAAAATCTATATAACTTTGGTTATACAATGAACTACGTTCATTGCTCTTAAAAAATCATTGATAAAAGCTTGCAGGTTTGGGGAAGAGAAAAAGAGCCCAGGATACCATAGACTTTTTTTTGTGGACCATTGGTTAGAAAAAAATACACTTTTGTTGATCGATAGTGAATTTTGCCTTCCTTTCAAACAATGGAACTGCATTGTATTTGAAAAACAAATCACAAATAAAAAGACGAAAAATCAAAACTTCGCGTGACCAATTTTTCAGACAGTATTCTTCAGCGTTCATTTAAAACAAAATGACACTCCCTTAACAACAATTAAAAATCCATATTAGAATCAAACAAATCTATAACATAGCCTAGAACCAGTTGAACAAGATTCAAGAAATGCAAAGCTATTTATATAATTTGGGCAATTTTCTGATACGACAATTTGATAAGTTATGATTGACAACTTTTTCGTACGTTAATCGACTCTTAAAAAATTATTTGGAACCTAATTTATCATTACAAATATACATTATGTACTATTTCAACTAATTGTACCCATATTTTACCAACATTGGCTCAACTTTTGTAACAAGATTTTTCTATATTGTACCAACAAGTTTCAAAATTTGAAAAAATTCTAGCAGAGTACTTAGTAACAGTTGTGAACTAATCGTTTTTCGTTTTTCCTGAGCCAAAACAGGGATATCAATTAGAAATTTGATATCAAAAATATCATTAAAGAAAACAAATAACCAATGGTGCTTCGAAACAAGTTAAACAGCCCATGCTATAAAAATGGTTCAATTTAGTCTTTATGATATCAAAACTAAAACAAAAAACCTTAAAAATTGACAAAGAATTCGTCCAAAAATTCGAGTTGTCCAGAATTCAATGTGCACTAAAAAGCTAAAATACAGCAATTGCGAAACCAGAACATAGCCAACAGATCATTGGAAAAGTGAAAATTAGCTCAAAGACAATAAAAAAAATAGACTTAATTGTTATGAACATTTTTTTTTCAAATTTTTAAGAAAAAATACGTTAAAGCTGTTTCAATTGTTAGAATTGCTTATTGGAGCTTTTTTATTCTCCTATTTAGAGAGAACTGGATCAGTAGTTTTTTTCGGATCATTGGCGAGTGGGAATTTCTTTCGGGAATTTCGAGGTTTTCAAAGAGTTTTTCTATGAACTTTCTTTCGATAAAACAGTTTCTCTTATTGCCTATGCGCTTTTTGGAAAAGTCTGAGTGTATATTTGCGCCTATATTGCTCAATTAGACCGAAAATTTTTTCGTTTAATTTAGAGAGAACTGGATGAATATTGAAAAAGAATGTTTCAAAATAGTTTTACTCGGAATTAAGCGCAAATTCTTGTTTTGACTCTCTAAAATTCCTTTTCAATTGTCCATTTTAAACAAACTTTTCTTCAAATTTTGGCAATTTTTTCGGTACATTGGAGCAAATGATCAGAGCTACGCCCAATGTAACTATCAATATCTGGTTTAAGAGACTTAACAATGTAATCCGGGTCTGAAGATGCCAGATTTTTGCATCTGCACTAAATCTTTCAATCCGCGTGAAAAAGTAAATAGCAGTAAGTAACAGTTTAGTAATTTTTCACCTAATTATTTGTTTCACGCCTGCATGTATCACGTCGCATGAACAACTTTTTTACTCCGCTTATTGGAGGAAGAGTTTACTACCATTCAAAACTTGGTGCAGATGAGAAAAACTGGCATTTTCAGACCCGGATGTTAGCCTTTGAAGCCAAATATTGATAACTTCTTAGGGGGTAGCTTTGATCATTTTTCTTGGACTATGTAAAAACTTTGCTGAGAATTGAAGTAAATTTTATTCATTATGTACATTAAAGGTAACTTAGAGGGTAAAAAGCTTAGTTTGCGCTTAATTTGTACACTAGGGAGAGTGAGGCCTTCACTTTTGGTTGCGGGATGTGATTGAGTGATCATTTTTTATGCATATTTTTTTTATCAAAAGCGAAATTTTACTTTTATCCTGGTTTCAGCCTCTTTGCTATTCATTGGCCTGGCGGTGTTCCAGGCTAAAACGGACAAACTGGAGTCTGAGGGTCTGGACTCGGACTGGGGAACTGCCCTCGGTTGGACCACTGCCTGTCTGAGTGTTCTCAATGCCATAATAATGGCCGTGCACGTTATCATGAATCGACAACATTACCAAGTCTGAACTTAACACCGAAGCGCTGATATGGGAAAAATAAACAGCGTTCTTATAACGCTTTGCCTCTTACCTTCATAATGCCTGTTTGCTGACTATAATGAGTGGTTGCGATGATTTAATTTAGTTTAATTAGAACTTACATGAGTTAGACGGGGGTTGCTCAGAGCACCTGTAGGTAAGTCCAATTTGTACACCAGGAAACATTGCTTCCCCATTTTGCTCGCACGAACGTCCATCGGGTTTGGGACATCTACTGAGACGGATGCCGAGCAATTTGAGCTTTCGGGCTCCATTTTAATATACGTTTGGGAACTAAATGGATTCGCAGTATGTGAACGAAAGCCAGAAAGGTCGTAGAAGTCACGTAACAAGGGATCGTGACAAAACGATTGTTCATACTTGACTGCCATTTATGAATGAAACGTATATTTTTTCTACAATAAAAACGGAACTCAAAGTTGACAGTTAGTAGAGACTTTTAGAGCTCTGTAAGAGTTGTTATAGATATATTTGCTTCAAAGCATTAAAGAAGATTTAAAGCGGCGGGAAAATTTTAAGGTTTAATCAGCAAATTACTGATAAGGTACTTCTGAGCGTCGGTTTAAATCATCAAATACGATGCTGAAAGCTCATTGAAGAATATCGCGATTTATTATAGTTGTAAACATTTTTATTAGGACTCTCTCTTTCAATCAAAAAGCAGATCATCATATATAATGTCTCAACAATTTTCAAGAAGTACGTTTCTGCAATTAACTTAATGACAAATTTCGACATTTGAAAAAAAAATCATAGTTTTGAGTAGCGAGGTATTAAGACTTCCAGTTAAACATCGATGTCTTCTAAAATCTTTACATCAAATAAAAATTTGCCACTTCTAGCAATTCACACTGCGACGGGCATCAAAATCACAGTTGTGAACGCGAGCAGAAACATCAGCATGTCCATGGCCAGAAATAAAGTGGCCAGATCTAAGACAAAAAAAAACAGTCATCTTGAGGACTTTCCACAGTAAAAAGGTTTCTATGGTTTTCACTTACAGCTGTAGAATGCCTCCAACTTCTCTCCACATCCTTGGAAGTTGGACAGTTTTTGACCTCGATAGCAAGACTGGTTCATCGCCTCTGAAAAAAGTGAAATTGTTGGAAAAACGGAAACCCCAGAATGCTCTGTTTCGAAGCAGAGCTCGAAATTCAAAAATTGAATTTCTAAAGTATAGAATTTCAGAAAGGCCGTTACGATAACTTCAGGGATAGTTGAACAAAAAAATGGATACCATAAATTGGTAACAAAACGTTGTTTAGAGTCCCCTCTCCCACCTCCCCTCCCCCTATTAACCTGGCCAGTCATTATTTGGAAAGTTAATCGTTGAGACTTTTCTTCAACCAAATTTCAATTATCTTTCACTATGAATCCATCTCTGGTATATTTTTGCTTTATTAGACACTTTCTTACGGAGGAGTTTTCTTACCTTTTTGTAGTATCTTTCGTGCATTTAAATCGGTACTAACCATATACTGTTTCTATGTAATTTCGCTCGTATGTTTTGGCCTGGTATGCAACATACACGAAAATCTCTGTATCGCCAAAATACTCTGGTAACTGAATACAACAGGTCATTGGAAACGGTAATCTAAAATAGCAACACTTTGAAAAATTATCTAATGGCACAGATTGTTCCAAGTACGTAATTTTTTAAAAAATGTTACAGAATCCAATTGGATCTCACTCCGCCAAGGTGTACCACAAGATACAATTTTAAAACCCCTGATTTTCAACCTATACAAAAATGACTATATCTTAAAACGAACAATTAGACAAAAAGTGGAAGGTGGTTAAATTTATATTTAAGAAAAGCTTGCGGAATCAAAGCATTACAACTGATAAAAAATCCGCGGACAATGGAAAAACGGTAACTTTTGGTTGACGCTTTAGTAATAAGCCATTTGCACTGCCCAGCAAAATTTTTCAGCGGTTCAACAACGAAACAAACATTATCATTTGTATCAGAGGAAAATTTGAATATTCATCTGACCTTAAGCTGAAATACTACTGGTTTCATTGTTTCTTAATTGGAAAATCAGTTCTAATTTGGAATCAAATTGAAAACACAAATGAAAAAAAAACCAACAGCAGCTTAACTTATAAAACTATGAAATTTAGGTTTGGGACATGAAAACAATTTGAAACTTTTTGAAGTAAATTTAAAATTCTTATCATAAGTTTCTGTAAACAAGTGTTTTGAAGAGCAAAAAGGCTTTCGTAACTTACACACAGTAATTTTCGTAACAAAATTGCGCGACTTAAATCATGATTTGGCATTTATACTATTCCCTTTTTGTTCAATTAGATTGGAAATATATTCTGAACTTTGCAGTCTGGCAAAATCATTGTCTGAAAAACATAGTATTTTAACGTTTCCTGACACTGAGACAGCGCCAAAAAACCTTTTGACCCCCTCTACGAGCTGTCTTATAAGTAGTCAACGTCAGCTGGAAAAAGCTTTACGCCATAGTTTTCTCCCACTTCGCAAAGTTGTCGGAAAAATTATTTGGTTTCAGGATTTTGATTAGAAAGACAGTTATCGAATAGTTTACGACTGAGCTTCAAGTCTGAGAGGATATCGTTAGACCTTAGGCCAGTTTAAAATTTATGATCATTTTTCAATAATGATACATGACATGTCGCGTATACGGACAATTGGGAACAAACGCTAACTAAGCTCCCAGTTTTCGCCGCGCCGTCATGTCGTGGTAACTACAACCTATTATAGAGATAGTTTGCCGTTTTAAGCCATTTCCAGATCCTGATCATGACATGATAATGATAGTTTAAACTGACCCTGAGCTTTTGGAGAAATCTGAGCTGTGCCAATCGCGCTGGTTGTATACTCCGCAGCAGCCTAGTTGAAACTGGACAGTGTCCCAGAATTTATTCTAAAAAATTCTAAATTTTGAAAATATCAATAAATATTTAATTAATTTGAAAAATAGCAATAAAAAATTCCTATACTCACATGCTCTCCTTTCCCAAATTCATGCTAAAAAACACAAAATAAGTTCGACTCAACTAAAATAGAAAGAAGTGAAACAAAAATGATAACAGGAATTGATAGCTGTGCCAAAACCAAACACACGCCAAAAAAAACTCTTATCAGAAGTCTGTTTCCTCTGAATTGTATTTATAGAAAAAAAAGCTGCTACCGGTGTGACCTAGTTCAACTGAGAAACATCACACAGTTCGAAAAGTGTCAATTTACTCTCAAGGAGACAAAAAGAATTGACTTTCATTTGAAGAGCGTAAATTGTTCGAACGTAATTGTTCTAATTGTTGTGCACAATCTTAATCTTTGCGTTCCAGTGTATCAAAAACAAGCCTAAATTAAAACACGTAAGAAATTAGTTAAAGGGAAAATGAAAAAAAACTAGTACTCAAATTAAGAAAAATCAGCTTTTAATTTTGAACAGAAAAGGGGGGAAATCAAGAATATCGGTTGCGATTTTCAAAATGAATGTGGAGTATTTTCTTGAACTTTTTTCGACAGTTGGCAAAAAAACTGGCCAGAAAGTTTATTGATTTTTTGCCAACTCTAGTGCAGTACATACATTCTAAGTATTTAATACCAATTAGCCAAGCGGGATTTTCTAAAGTAAAAGAAACGATCAAAGGAAAATTTTGCATAGATTTTTGTAGTGAGAAACAACAGTAGATCACTTACTCCTGTTGAAATAAAAGCGAGTCATATGGACTAAGAGGACCAATTGGTCAGGTATCGGAATCTCATTTGAGTCATTAGAAGTAGTATATAGCCACTTAACATGCAAAATCAAGTTTAGAGAAGTTCTCGTCGATGTTCTTCAAGGATCTACTCTTGGTTCACTGCTATTCATTATTTTCATAAATGATACCGACTGAGACGACACTGTGATTAAGAAATGCCCACATACGACATGGTACTTAGGACATGTATACAGTTGAAAACTGTGCATGCAGAATACTAGGTTACTTTGAAAAAAAAAGAGCAGAATGGTTAAAACAAAACAAGCTGACACGAAATACAGAAAAAAATTAGGCCTGAATGTTTGGCAAAAACAGACAAGACAAAATCAAATACCTAAACATTTCACTTAGAAGATCGGCCAATAAAGCAAAAAAAAATCGATATATTGGAATTATTATAAAAGAACAGCTGAATTTCGATGAACACATTGATTTAGTTTTTGAAATTTTGTATTTGAAACATTTGTAAATTGAAATTTTGCGGATTCATAGGTTAAGAAAGTTTCTTCCGACCAAGCTGACGCGTCCACAAAGAAAATCATCATTTTTTTCAGATCAAAAAGTATAACGCTACTTCAGAACTATCTTACGAGCACGTTAATACCAATCAATCTAAAATAAAAAAAGGAAAATTAATTTTTTTGCTTAGAAGCTTCATTCAAATGAATTAGTGAAGTTACTGTCTACACGTCTCAGATCTGAAAGCACTATTCAAGTTTTGATTAAGCTCATTACGAAAAATGAAGTCAACGAACTTTCAGTGATGCGCAGTACAGCAAGAAAACTATCAACAAGAGTACACAAAAACTCAATTGAGTCAACTGTTGCTAGACCACGAAAAACGTTAATTAATTTTCTGAATTATCAACCTTTTTTTCTTGAAAACAAACCAAATTTTTCCTCTCACAAAGTAAGTTTAAGACTATTTTGCTTGATGCTGAAATTTTAACGCGAATTAATTAGGCGTGGCGAATTATCCCGCACCATAAAAAAGTTCCAAAATAAATTGTGGCAAATTCATTTGTTCAAAACACGATTCAATTGGTTCAGACGAATTCAAAACACGACTCAAAAATTAAAATTCAGCACTTATAACTTGAAGTATTTTTACTCATTGCGCCCAAAATTGTTTGTCTTACAAACTGGAAACAGAAAACCAAATGCTCAAATCTGATTGTTTGATATTAAATACTAGTAACGCGTAGTTCGATCAAATTGTAAAAACTTAGAAAATGATGCCTTGTTAAACTATTTTGGGCCTTAGACCGAGCTTTCGGAAATTTCAATGTTGTAGCCCCGTACGAGCAGTCTTAATTGCCCTACTTTAAAAAAAGAAATTTTTTAAAACCTTTTTGAAAAATTTTACGTTTAAAAAACCAACTCGGCTAAACATTTTTATTAACATGTTTAATTAACACTTAAACATTTTACTGATTAATTGTTCTAATCATTGGATTTCTTTATTCAGTGTTTTTTTCCAATACAACTATCCTAGCTAACCACCAAAAGAGGTTGACTGATATACCGTACTTAAACCTTTCAGTTGTACTTCAAACTCTTTCAGTAGAGATTTGAAAATTTTCAGCTGAACTTTGTAATCCTTTTAGTTGAGGTATGAAACCATTTCAGTCGTAATCTTTTGCAGTAAAAATTTCAGCGAAAATGTTTTGGGAGTCAAGAAACGAATGGACGTCAAGAAAATGTTTTGGGAGTCAAGAATTTTCAGTTTTTAGATCCCCATGGTTTGAAGAATGAAGACTGGCAATTCGGAACCACGTCAAGATATACGTCACTTACCTATTTTTTATACATTCAAAGAACAGTAAATAAATTATGAAATTTGTGTTCCATCTTTTCAGGAAAACGAAAACAACAAAAAGATAAGAACTCAAAAACAAAGTTTTACCTTGAAACAAAACTAACCGTGCTCAGCCTGCTTTTAGAACATCAGCTACGCTCATTTTTTTGGCTACGCTCATATCAATCGTTTCACTATGGCTGAAAATTGTTTCATGGGCCAAAAAAAAGAACTCTAATCAGGTGCTGATCCAGGATTTTCTCGAGGAGGTAGGGCGGATTTACAAAAGTGTTCGGAAAAATTTGTTGACTCTTATTTTTCAGGTCGGCCAAATTACTTTTCCGAGCGATCAAAGTATAAAAAAACCTATTTGGCATAAATTGAGCGCCGCAGGCATAATTTTGAAAAAAAAAACAGGCCAAAAAGCGTTTTTAGGCAATGTTTATATAATTTTGACCCAAAAATTGCACTTTCTCGGCGCGCGCTCCCCTTCAAAATTAGTACGTCGATACTTCAGGATTGGTCAGCCGAAAAAAGGTGTCATGAAATAAAGTCAAAGGTTGGTCAGGGGGTCGAATCTTTGGTTGGTCAGAGGGTCGAATTTCTGATGGGGCGTCCATCCCCCGCACACCTCCCCCCCCCCCCACTAAATCCGCTCCTGATGTAAACTCTATTCGAATTCCTCGAGGGGGAGGATTTTTTTCGAAAATTTTTCTCGACCTTGTTTTTTTTAGATTGAGTAAATTGACTTTCCGAGATCTCAAAAGCACTAAAAAATCCCTGTTTTGACCAAATTTTCTGCGGCGCATGCAAAGTTTTGAAACAGGCCAAAGAAACTCGCGCGCGCTTCCCTCTTGAAATTAGTTTTTTTGGCGCGCAATTCCATCTCAAAATTAGTAAATATTAGCGCCGAAAAAGATTTTAGAAATTTTTTGGGAAGCCAAATTGGATATTTCAAATTACTACTATGGGGCCCTTTGATTCGGTAGGTGGGCGAATTCCTGAGAAGGGCGTCCGTCTAAAAACACCGCCAACAAATTTTGTTTGTGGCACAGAAATTTCTTTCAAACTAGAATTTTCATGGTGTTTTCAAAAAGCTCTAAAAGTCAATTTATGCGACCTAAAAAATTTCTGAAAAATCCGACCCCTACGAAAGAAATTCTAGATCGCCCCTTGATATGTCTCATTTGAGAAGGGAGGCGAAAAATCCAAGATCTGCGCCTGATCTAAATATTAGTTTTTGAAAGAATTTTTATGGAAAATTGAGAATTGCTCTGAAGTCAAAATTTTGAAAAAATTTGCTTGCCATAAGGTTAAAAGTACCCGAGACTTAATTTTGAACCACTTATTGTGATTTTTTACCATATTATCACTATTGCCATCTAAAAAGCAGAGTTTTGTTCTCAATAGACGCGTTTTTACGAGATGTTATTAAGGCTTTTACTTACCGAGAAACCATTCGCCAGGCTCTTTTTCATAATTTCTTCAAAATCGTTTTCATAAACTGAAACAAACAGACTATGAAATTCAACCTATTAATGTTGTTTTAATGAAGAAAAATTGCTCAAAAAAACAAACACCAGGGAAACCGGAGCCATTTTGGGTTATCAAAGAAACTGCTAAATCATTTTCTTTGTTATTGCTCCGCAAGCTGTACGTCCTTAATTACGAAAAACGGAATTCGATTTTTTCGCTGCTGGGGGGCTACTAGATTTTGCCCACTAGGATCGAATAATACGAAAAAGTAGGCGAGACTACTCTGATCTTCGTCGATGGATGCATCATTGGCTGAGTGTCTTGATAAGAACATGGCAGTGACACTTGCAGAGTACACCAGAGCACAGAGGGAGAATCCAATGCAGAACACGAGGAGGATAGTGAGTGTCTGGAGGGACTCCTCCCCCGAGGGACTTTTCCGAACACTCAATGGACGCACGGCGAAGAAGAACATCATGGCGGAGGCCAGGGCGCCAAGAGCAGCTGCAGAAACAATTTCAGAAGAAACTTGAGAAACTTAAAAAACTATCGGTTCTTTTAATTTTGCAAACATTCGTTATTGATACCCTAAGACTATCGGTTGAGGGGCGTGGGGGTGGTGATGCTAATGAAGTCTTTTTATGGCTAATGCAGGAGCGGACTTAAGGGAGAAGGGGGACACCCCTTCCCTCCGGGATTGGACCATCTCATCAACCAAATAGTCCCCCATTTGGTATTTATTATGACCGACCAATTTCAGCCGACCAATCCTAAGATTTATCTAAATGCGCCTTCGGCGCCAATATACACTAAATTTGCGCGCGAAGGAAAGAGCGCTTGAGGGAAAATCGCAAACTTTTGCCTACAGTTTCAAAAACAGAGCCCAAAAACAGCATTATTGACAGTTTTTTTAAACAAATTTGTCTGCTTTCCTGAAAATTTTTGCCCAAGTAAAGTCTTTATAGGAATAGTGTCCTTAGAGCTCTGGCAAAATCGATTTGCTGGGCCCAATAAAAAAAAGTCGACAAACTTTCAAAACATTTTGAAAAATCCAGTTTATGCCTTTTTTTTTGCTTCAATCATATTTCCACCATAAGGCTCTGAATAGACAAACAGAATTTGAATCAAGTCAATATACTCCCCCTTAAAGAGAAAAAGTTAAGATTCTCTACCCTATTAATTATTTTAGATGAAAAATGCAAAGCGCTGCGCACAAAATACTCGATTCTGTTTGGCTGAAAACTTCTACGAGCCAATTTTAAAAGCGCCTCCCTAGAACGTTTAAGGAGAAGGAAAAAAAGAAGAAGAAGCAGACACATCAGTAGTTTAATAAAAACTATTGTGAAATGATTATCATAATTTTTTTTAAGAATAACTGCACAAAATTTTTAAAGGATAGACAACGAGATCAGCTGCAACCCTACCCTGACTAATATTACACAGTGGGGATTTAAAAAATTCTTACAAAAAAATTGTTCCAAGAAATGGAAAGAATTGTATACAAAATTAAAAGAACAGGGATCTTACCACAAAATCTGCCGATAAAGGCAGGCGCTGTAACGCGGCGTCACGGACGGTAACACATATTTGTTATTTTGAAAAATTTCTTCCAAACAAGTTCTACTAAAATTTTACTTTGAGAGTTTTTATTATCCCTCTGCTGGATTTAAGCCAAAAAGTCTTGAGCCCTGTTCACTTATTTTGATTTTCCTGGTTTGCGTTGAAAATCAAACCTATGATCCCTGAGATTCCAATCGCGCATTTTGTCCCCCTCTGCGCCACAGGTGCTCAAGTGATTATATATCAAAATTATTCTGATTCACCAGAAATTCACAAAATTTTTATTTCATGTGTGAAACATTTTGCTTGCTCACAAAACAAAAGAGGAGTTAGGCGGTAAACAATCATTAAATTTGAGCAACTTTTACAGCGTTATAGCTTTTGAAAGTATGAAACGTTTTCCCATCAGTTTGAAGGGATCTTTTGGTGTTCAAAAACGAGAACATTATTTAGATTATTTTCCAAATGAAAATCATTTGTCGACATTAGTACAAAAATGAGCAAATTGAAAAATTAAAGATCATAGATTAAATAAAATTTCTAGCATTTTTGCAGAATTTCTGAAAACTGAATTTGAGCTGTTACATTTTTTGAAACATGTTGAAATTTTGTTTGAAAAGATAACCCCGAGTTTAATCTAATCCCTTTATACTTGCGAAAAGAAGCAACTTCAACAGCTTCATGAATGATAGTAAATGGTTGATTTGTATTGCAGCACTCAATCCTCTTTTCAGTTGCACTGTTTTACCTATATTTAAGCCAAACTTGTTAGCATTTAACCGAATATTTAAAATTTCGTAAGGCTCATTGCTGTTTCTGAAACAGTGCATCCCAGTGCCATTTAAACTTGTATCGTTTGCAAAAAAGCACATTCTCGGAAGATCATTCAACGAGAAGAGGAGCAACGCAGGACATTATTTTGAGTCCTGTGGCACTCCGCTCATGTGCTTGCATGAACCACGTTTCCCGCCTATTTCTACATTCTATTGATGCGTTCTTAGATAACAAACTAGCCAATTTGGAGCTGTGCTACTTAATCAAAAAACGATTTAATTTTCAATGAGCAAGTTACAACCATTAATATCAAACTCTTTTTTCTGATCCAAAAAAAATTAATTTTTGCCATGTTTTTTTCATACCCTATTCTTTCAGTAACCTCAGCACAGTCACTTATTAGACCGTTGTTTCTTGAAACCAAAAACATGAGGCTTAAAAAAACTTCTCAAACAATAATTACACTCTTTTGTTCATAACGCGTTCATACATCCTGCTCAAAGCATCGCCAAAACAGTAATGCTATTGGCCAATAGCTGATTTATTTTTTAAGCTACTTTTGAGCAATGACAAACTTAATATTTTGACTATTAAATAAGAAATTTGCCTACTTGAAAAGTTAGATTCCTTATTTTGGGTGCAATTGGTAAAACTATCGAGGCTGATATTTGGATTAATCGGTTTTTTGAATTCTCGTTGCCAAAAACGTTTATGCCGGTAAGTTGCCTACGCTTACAAAAGTTTCGAGAGAAGACAAACTCTGCAACAGAAAAAAAACTATTTCAGAAGAAAATATGCGACATTGATAAATCATGTTTTCTTGAATGGTTAAACCCATGCTGACAAAGAATTGATTGAATGGTTCAACAACAGTTAAACGAGAAAAACGACATCTGGGGTTGTCGCATAAGAAAAAACTGAGAATTGTATATGAATTCGATCGTTTTCTTCTAATTATTCTGATTACTTTGATCAAAAAAGTTTTTGAGTTTGTTAAAACAAAACGTTTTTTTTTCTTGTTTTAATTTGTCTTCCTAGGTTTTGTCTCGCTTCCCTGAGACATTGATAAATCATGTGTTCTTGAATGGTTCAGTCCATGCTGATAAAAAACTGTTTGAATGGTTTAACAACAGTTAAACGAGAAAAACGACCTCTGGGGTTGTCGCATAAGAAAATACTGAGAATTGTGAATGCATTCGATTGTTTTCCTCTAACTGTTTTTAATGTTTTGATCAAAATAAATTTTTGAATTTCTGAAAACAAAGCGTCTTTGTTGCTGTTTATATCTTTTACTACGTTTTGTCTCGCTTGCTTGAATTAATTTTTTCAGTATTTTTTAACGTTCACACAGTCGTAATAATTTCAATTCGTTTTCAAGTGTTCTGTTCGATTAGAAGAATAGAGACAACTTGATCATTTTATGTTTCCGCTAAAAAAATAGATAAATTTTTGCTGAGTGTGCTTTGAAAATTTACAATTTGCCAAAATTTTTATTTTTAATAGTCATTTTGAAAACTTATGAAAGATATTTGAGCAAAAACAGAAAATTTTCCAACTGATCAGATAGTTTTAAGAATAACGTATCCGGTAAAATTTATGGCCCTTTTCCAAATTGCATTTTATTGCAAAACTTAGAAAATGGGATAAGTATGAAAACTCTTGATGCTCAAGGATTTTCAATCTTCACTGCAAAGCGACCTGAACCGTTATATGTCATGCATTCACTCGGTTTGCCTCTCTGACAAAAGATTCAAAACCTTATGAGTTCATTATATTCAAATAATTTACACATATTTAAGATGATCATCATTCGAGAAAGGTATCTAAAATCACAAAACATAACTCAATATTGATCCTTTATTTTTAAACGTAACAAGTTGGGACCATCTTGGGTATTTAACCATGTTTCAGTTTTGCTTATAATGATGGCGGAGTTACAACCAAGTCGTTAACATAAATGTTAAGTGAACTAGCTTTAATGAGAAGCAGATAAAATAAAAGTAGATTTTTGTTTGAAATGTGATCCATTTTTGGATCCATTTTCGATCGGATTCATATTAAAGGAAATTTGATATGAAGAGATCAGTTTCCAACAATTTCAAAAGCAGCTTGAGTTGCATGAACATTGGCTATCACAAGGTCATTTGAAATGTCATAAGCTAGATTTTTTATTTGTTTTTTCTATAGCATGAATTTTCTTTTTGGTCACAAAACGCTTCCTTCGATTTATGGTTTTTTTTGCAGCGGTTTTGATGTTTTAGGAGTTTCACTTGTCTCGGCCGATGATCAATAATAAACAGTAGTGTTGGTTTCCGTCATAAATTTTTTCCGACATTCCTCGTTAAATTATGTAAGGAAATATTTAAGCTTCATAAATTTATTCATTTAAACAGGGTTTTCTGAAAAACAATTTGAATTGAGGCGTATACATTTTGTGTGTAGACAGATACGACACAATTTTTTGCTTCTGCTTTTACATTGAGGTCTTTACGGGCTAGGCCATCTTCGACTATGATGGGAAAATGTCCTGAATTTCTGAAGTTCTTCAGCCGTCCTTTCCTTCTCCACTATATATCTCAAACTGCAAGAAATATGAATTTAACAATTACTATCAATAGGGACACTTATTAATTCAGAGAGTGAAAAATGGCTATATTTCCAACAAAATGGCTATATTTCCAACAAAATGGCTATATTTCTAACAAAATGGCTATATTTCGTGGCATTTCCAACATTTTTCTTTTCCGCTTGACCTAATTCGTTTTCTAGAATTAATAGTTTCCGTTGTTCAAGCTCGATTATTTTAAGTAGTTTTTGGAAAAGAAGACTATGCGCCTCTTCTTCAATCCCTGTTTCGACTGATTCCTTGATATGATTTGTTTGTGGTACAACATCTCTGAAACTATTTCATAAGTTTGTCACAACAATTAGGCAAATGATTTTAAGGGGTAGGGATGTTAGTTTGATCCCGACTGTAGGACCTTGCTAACCAGCTCCGACAGAGACTATTGATGCTGTGGCGATGTTTACTCCTACTAGGTGTGAGAGGTAGTAGCTACCATGCACAAGCAGATACCAGCTGACCAGGGCCACCCAACACACTACCCAGTAGCAGAAACTCACTATCAGAATCACGACTTGCAGAACTAAACAGGTAACAACAGAGACAAAAGACACATCAAACTCACACGTAAGAGACGACAAAAAAAGATGACCGATTTAAAAGAAAGAAAAATTTTCGGCCGTTTTATACCTAGAATCTTAAGTGGTTCTTAAAAAATCTTTTTTTTTTGAATTTAGCCGTTTCGTAATCTTGCATTACTTCATTTTCGATTTTTGAGCTTTTTTTTGAGAAAACAGACAATATTCGCTGACGCTTCGTCAAATTTACAAAAATAAAGGAAACGTTCGACAGCCGGTTCCCTGTATGGGGCTAAACTTCATATGACACTATTAATGTTTATGATTTAACCAAACTTGCTTTATGGAAACCATATGTGTTTGAGATGAGTAAATTATCGGTATTAAAAGGTCATTTTGTAATAGTCTTAAGTGCGAACAAAGTTTTATGGTTAAAATCGAAGTTGTGTGAGGAGGATAAGAAAACGAGAGCGAGGAAATAAATAGTTCAGGTTTGCAGCTCATACTGAGATTGTTTCTCTCGGTTCGTCTGTGAGTGTCGTCGAGGTCCTGGTTGTAATGAGTGTACGTCACTATCTCACTCAGATTCGGCACCAGAGTGTCCGTGCGAACAGACGAAGGAGCGGCACTCAAAGCACAAGAACAACGACCACATTCAGGACAAGGCAAGAGCTTCTAGTTATTTTTATAACTTAATTTCAAAGACAAGAGTTCTTATGCTAAAATAAATAAAAAGTGGGTGATAAGAACGAACCCTGGAGAACTCCACGGTGAACTTTTATATGGGGATGTCTGTTCGCGAAAGCAAGTGGTGGCTTGACGCCCATTTAAATAGTTGCTGAACCAGAGCCAGCCCATTAGGGCTCATGCGAGCGGTGTCATGAAAGATTTCCACGAGTGTGCGATAACACACCATATCAAAAGTCTCTGAAAGGTCTAGAGTAGCAAGGAGAGCGTGTAGGGGGGAATGTGGCAAAATTATTTTTATAAGAGATGACTCAGCTATCGTTGAGCATTGACGAAAGGGCGGATCTAGGATATTTTCTCGAATAAGGTTGGGGTAGGGTTGGAAGTTTTTTGCCGACTGTTTTTTTAGATCAACCAAAAAGATTTTCTGAGCTCTGCTCAATCAAAAATACAATTTGAATTGCTTTAAAGAACAGACCCAAAATGGTGTTTTAGGACACTGTGTCAACAGTTTCGACCAAAAAAATTGCATTCTTATTTTAAAAAGTCCATTAGTTGTCGTTGCCCTGAAGTGTTTCATACTGAGTTGATTGTCTCGTGGACTGACGATCTGCACTGCTAAAAGATTAGAAAGACGAAATTCGATTACTGGCTCACAAATTGATCGAAATTGCTAGTCGGTCAGACAATTTTTGAGTGATAGAAAAGGAAATCGGAGAACGTTCATTTATTGGTCATTTGTTTCTGGCTTATCATTCATATCTATTTATGTCGACAATAAAGACCCATTTGAATTATTTATTGAGAGTCTAGCTTCTTGATCACATCCTAGAGATTTCACAAAAAGTATCATTAAGACTTCCTGACTCCAGGGTCAAATTTTTGCAAGCAATTTTTTTGCATATTATTTTATTTATTATCGACTCCTGATATCTACTCCTGATATCAGGTTTATATTTTACTCCGTAATATAAAAAATGGCATTTAGTTATATTTTACTCCATAATATAAAAAATGGCATTTGAGATTCAAAAAATTAAGATTTTCGATGAAATGGTTGCCATTCACTGTTATTGAACCAAGAAATGACGTCATTCAGGCGTGGTTCTAGGACTTTTTTGAGAGGAGGAAGTGAATTTAAAACAATTTGTATGAAATTGCTTGACCTGTTTTCTAGATCGACCAAAATATTGATTTTCCAAGCTCTCTCAAAACAAAAGAACCCCAATTTAAAAGATGCACCACCCTAAATCCGCTACATAATTACCTTGAGAAGCTGTCCCTGTGACGTGGCTCAGTGAGCATGTGACCATACTTGCCCTTAACAGAATTGGGTTTCAAGGTCATCTCGCTTTCATCATAATACAACGAGGGTCTCATTCTACGAGAGGCAGATGATGACGTCATTGTGTTTATTGGATTCAAGACTACAATGAATGAAGTATTGCGAAATGTGAAGATAAAAATCAAAGCAAGTATTTGATCTGCTTTCTGTGACTCTTGTAGCACCAAAAAATGTTGCAAAAATATAGAACGGTTAGAGATCTACTGGTTATTGCCCGCTGCCATTGATAGTGCTGAGACGTTGATAAAGAGATTCGACATGTAATTTTTGAAAATTCTCTGAATGAAACGAGTGCGTCGAAGCCCAGAATTGTAAGACCCGGAGCGGATTTAGGATTGCGCCGAAAGGGATTGTCAAGCAATTTTCGAATGTGTTGACTCTTTGATTGTTTGAATCAAATTGATTTTCAGCCAAAACTCTGTAAACACCCTATTTTGGCAAACGTTTTGAAATATAACGCGTTTTAGATCTGTGCTTTGCCTCAAATTAGTTCATATTGGCGTCAAGGATCGATGCCTTTTGAAAAGTTTTAGGATGTAAAATGGAGCTAAGGCAGCCGGGTTCTTGGAGTGGTCGAATTATATATTGACGATATGGTTCAAAGCTTGCCATTTCTGGAATCTGTGGTTCAATGATGTCTGCCGTCGACTTTCTTCGACCAGGCTCAAATCTTTGTGACATTGATAAATCGACTCTATCGTCTTTATCATAAAACCATTATCAATTTATCAACCCTTATCAACTTTAGACGATTTTTTAAAAAATGTTCATATGTACGCATGCGTGAAAAAAAATGTTTTGTTGAGTTTGCGTGCAAAAAATTCAAATTTTTTTATGATAACAATTTCTTAGATGAATTTTATTTGTCATCATCTGAGTATAGAACAGAGCAATTTTTCAGGAGGAGCCTCATTTGAGAGAAAATATCCCCCTTCATCGTTGCCTTCACTAATACTGGGTTTCAGAAATTAAACGGACATTTAAAAAAAACGGTATCTTTTACAAAAAAAGATATTAAATTTTATGGTCCTGCTTACCAGAATTGTGTTTTTAGCCACGACGCAATTTTTTTTATGCAATACATCAAATTATCACTACGTTAAATCTGAACGTTATGTAGTAGATGAGCAGCAGCTATGTATTGCATCGAAAAATTATGTTAACGATTCGAGTCACACAGAGTCGGCAAATGAACAATTTTTGTGAGACATTATAATCTGTTGGTATAATTTGGTATGAAACACTTCAGTTGAAAAATTTTTCCCATTATCACATCGAAAAAATTCAAAAAATAATTCACGGTTTTTTAGAAAAATTTGTTTAGACTTTTAAATTTTGATCTACTTTTCCAGCCAGTAAAGTGTTTGAGTAACGTTTGTTGTTAAAAATTGATCATTTAGGCCCTAAAAAAACATGTTTGTTATGGAAAAATTAGTTTTGAAAACTTCATAAAGCGCTTGCTTTGCAATTATAACTTTTGTTAGAAAAAAAATGAAAATTGTTACGCAAAAAAAAACTTTTTTTTTGTTTATTATTCAATTTTTAAGAACAAAATTAGTGTCAATAATGTTCAATTTGGCCACTTTCTACGCTTTTGATTATTTTCTCATAAAAAAACATTAATATTAAGAAAAAAATTGCATAGTAACCGGCTATTTTTGTTTTAAATCGTTTTGATGGATTTTTCAAGGAAAAATTTTGCTTTATTGTTTTAAAAATTGAACTACTGGTTCAAATACTGCAGTATGGTTTCAAATTTTGCACTTGTGCTTCAAAGATTGCTCTAGTTTCTTAATTGAGGTCCGGAAACACACTGTACCAATGTGTTTTTACTCTTAAAAGCTGCATCTAGCTTCTAGTGCAATATTTCCAAGACTTTAACATAAGTTTTTAGCGTCTTAGCAAAAACAGTAGTTTGCAGCAAAAAGATATCGTTTTTAAATATTTTTTAATTCTCAACAAGATTTTCAGAATATCGAAAGCCACGTATTTTGAAAACATCAAAAAATCCAAAAAGTTAATAGTTACTCAGAGTATGTAAACAGTTTTTTCATGTTTTTTTTTTCAAATTTGTGTTTTTTTTTGTTCTTAGTGTGATAAAAGGATTGGCGAAAAAACCTGAAATTTAGCCATATGCGACAGTTACAGTACATTACAGTACGGGCGACGAGTTTTTGTCCAAAAAGGATTTAAGACAAACAGAAATTCAAAAAAATCAGTTTTTTCAGAATTTTTTTTTAAATTTTTAAATTCTTATTCTAAAAACGGCGCTAACTGCTCTGTGTTTGGAAAAAAAATTCTTAAAAAAAAATGATTTTCTGAATTTCTGTTTTGTCTTAAATCGTTTTTCGACAAAAACTCGTCGCCCGATGTGTTTAATGTACTGTAACGGTACATTAAACAAAACAAGAAATTTTTTTACTAAAGCAAATTAAAGTTATATGGCTTATGTTTCTTAAAGAAGCCTGCTCACTTGCTTTACTCGCTCAAAGTTGGACTAAAACTCAAACATTCCATATAAGTTTTTCTCGAAAATGGGACACAATTTTGAAAATTTTAAAAAGTAATTCAAATCAAGATTGACAGGGCTTTTACATAACACGCCTCTCCACACATTCAGATAATTATTTTCAGTAAATAATTTTTGATGGAAAACGAAAAGAGCCAATTCGCTAACTTAAGAAGCTCGAAATAAGACCGTAAATCAATTATTTTGAATGGGTTTTTCTATACTCTGAGTTATTTTTTCAAAATTTTTTGATGTCAATCAGATCACAATTGAAAGGCTTCAAAAACTTGTCATTGGACTCAATTCGATGACTTTTTATGGTACATAAGTTTGTGAGAACAAACAAAAAAATTAAAACACATTCGATCACGAAGTTCCTCCCATTTTCAATGGTCGGAACAATTATAATCTTGTTTTCAAGTTTGATAGTTGCTTGGGGAGATTTTTAAAAAAGCAAAAAAGGTAAATAGCATGGGTAAACATAAAGATCCCATCTTTTATCTCACCAGTTTGGCATTTTTGCGACTAGCTCCATTAAAAAAAGAAAATTAATTTCAGTTTTCGTATTCAACTTTCGGAAAAATTGGCACCTTCAATTCATTCCTAATTACGATTTGGAGTTTACGCAAATAGATAAAAGAAGTTACGATAATTGAAATAACAAGTAAATTAAAAAAGTTCTTAGCTTGAGTTTTTCAAATGCGTTAGAGTATCGTCTCAGTGTTTTACTCAGATCTAAATCCACTAAAAAAGCAAGTAGAAAACAGTCGAACTAAAAAAAAAATTCAGCAAAGCGATGCTTCTCGGCTAATTTCAATCAAAAAAGCCATTAGCTTACATCATCTCATTTTCCGAATGATTTCTGAAGAAAACAAAACTGCTGTTGATGATATGCGGTACCAGAAATCTGACAGAATTAGCACTGGTTTTCACGATTAAAATGTGAGAACTGAAATGCAAATTTTGATACTTTGGTAGGAAAAAAACTGAAAACGCTATATAACACAATTGTTATTTGTTTGAAAAAAAAAACACTGTTTGAAATGAACAATGATCCATCCAATCACAGCTGAAATTGCACGAAACGTTTAAAACAAAGAAAAAAAATTTGATCAAGATTTATTGAAACGTTACTTTTTTGGGGGTTTCAGAGCAATCCAATAAAAAAAATTGGAAAAGAAGTAATGAATGCAAATAACAGAAAAAAATGGCTTGTTTTTTTAAAAGTCTTACAGACAAAATATTTGTCCTCGAAGCTCTTTAAGATTGAGGATCTTTTTGTCGAGTTAACCCAATTTCAGAAAACTGGATCAAAATTTAAGTTTTTCATTCCGCTGGGAAGTCAGCACATTAAAATCGAAACTAGAAGTCGATCGCGTTTTTTGTGACCTTTACAATTTTGCTGTTGGATAGTGGAGTATGTCTTCCTTTTAGCATAGGATTTAAGCTCAAAAAATCAAAGTCAACCCGAGATAAATCAAAATTGAGTGTGAATAATTTTGAGAAATTCAAAACTTCCAAAAACAATATTTCCATTCTTTTAAAATTAGGAGAACTTTGCAAGTTTGTTGCTTTTCTTGGTGCGTTTCAGGCAAACCTGTACTTTTTTGTTTGAGCACACAGAGTTTGCTTGAGCACATGGATTGTTTGGAGTTGTCACAATGCGCCATTGCGTGAAACTACATTTTGTTTTCAAGTTTTTTTCTGAAGAAGTCTTGTATTATTTTGTTTTTATCCACACTAAATCAGTTACCTGGTTAGCAATTTTAGCAATTCAGACACAAATTAAGTTTTGGTGTGAGTGCAGTATTGTTTTTTTTTAAATTAAGAATTTCAAAAATAAACAATCACCAAGACCAAAATAAGAGTCTTTACAACGTTCATTACACTGTAAAAAAAATAACAAACCGTCCATAGACAAAATCAGCTTGTAATTAAGACGTAAACTAAAAATTAGTAAACACTGATGTACCGGCAACTAAAAAACGAGCAGACTAGATCAGTAAACTGAAAATGAATTATCGTGATCAGTAAACCGAAAACTGTAAAAAAAAATTGTGTTCAGTTAACGAAAATATATTTTTCAAAGTAACAACGTTTTCAAACTAAGAACGTTTTTTATTAGTTGACCCCTCAACTTGACAAGAATAATGAGGAACATTGTTGTAAATTAATTTATACAGCTAAGGAAAAAGAATTTTGCAGTCATTTAGCGTGAAAACTCTTTCAATTTAATTCATTCATGCAATTGTTACGTAATTGTTACGCAATTGTTTCATGATTCGAATTACTGATATGATAATTTACTGATACGTCTCGGCATACTGCACTCACACCAAAATTTAATTTGTGTCTGAATTGCTAAAATTGCTAACCAGGTAACTGATTTAGTGTGGATAAAAACAAAATAATACAAGACTTCTTCAGAAAAAAACTTGAAAACAAAATGTAGTTTCACGCAATGCCTCATTGTGACAACTCAAAACAATCCAGGTGCTCAAGCAAACTCTGTATGCTCAAGCAAAAAAAGTACAGATTTGCGTGAAACGCACCAAGAAAAGCAACAAACTTGCAAAGTTCTCCTAATTTAAAAAAAAATGAAATACTGTTTTCAAATACTTTTCTAGTTTATTCTTACTTGGTTGCGACTGCTTGGGGGTGAAACGCAAAATAAAACATTTTTGTCTCTATATAGGCTACATTCATCGGTTAGCACTTCATGTTTCCAATTCGTCTGAGCCAAATCAAGTTCAGCTACATTGTTTTTTAAACTCGAAAGATTCTTCGTGATCACATACAACTTCAAATCTCCTGAAGATTCAGTGAAAGTCTTGATATTGAATGGAATTTTAGACGACCATATTGGCCATTTCAAACAGTTTGGACAGTTTTTAGGGTCACCTCTATTCAGTACCCCAGCTTTTCCCAATGTCACCCACATTCCATCTTTGTTTTGACGCGTAAACAGACCATGAAACTACCTTCATGCTCAGTTTTGTCAATATCTTTTACTATAAAATAAAACTGTCTGCTATTGAAAGTTCGAATTTCTATTTTATCGTCTAACGATTCGATCTCTGTTTCGAAACTATCAGCTTCAAAAGTAGTTTTCCTCATCATTTTAGGCTTTGGCCAAACTTCTTGGTCATTGCTACCAATTGTGTACGTGTAGCCTAGTTGGGTCTCAATGTTGAAACCGTCTTTGCCCCCGTCACAACTTGCCTAAACTCGTTTAAGAAAAGGGTAGAGAAGGGTGTTCATGTCCAAAATCTGATCTTGTGTTTGATGCAGCGACGGTCCTGTTTCATCTGATGTTCCTTCTAAAAAAACGTCAATTCAAGAAATCAGACTCATAAACCTACCTTCAGTACTCATAAAACTTGACAGTTTAATGCAAATCTAGAATGATCACAATGACTCTCGTGCGCTCAATTAAGTCCGACTAGACACCTATACCCAATTTTCGAGCGTTTGCGGCATAGAATTTCACAATGAACACCATTGATTTCGATATAACGGTCAAAAATGTGTTTACTTTGAAATCCAGAAAAGTACACATTCAATACTGCTACTTTCAATTATGCCAAAGAATCTAGCGTCACATTCAGTCTACTGGCAATACAATTACCTATAAGTTAGACCTGAAGTTTCCATGAGCATGTCCAAGTACCACTTTCTGGCCAAAAATTAACAACTCTACTGCATTTGAAACTCTTCAGAAGACATGCAAAGAGACACCCCATCCAATTTTCAACAAATTTGGTATAATTTCATTGGTCGAATCTCGGAGGCAAATGGAGCATGACAAAATCCCAGATTGTACTTTGACTGCTGGAGTTGTTCTTAAGGTGTTCTAACCGGAAAAACGAGAGCCAAAATGCTGTTGAAAGTTGGAATGGGTCTTTTTTTTAAAAAAATATGAACGCCACACACACATAATTTCAAAACTCATCGAAAAGTTCCATGCTTGATAGCAAAATGCCAAAATATTTCATTCAAAAAGGGTGCCAGGCAAAAATTGTCTCGTTATTAAAAACCACTTTATGTGAAACTTGTTAAAAGCGTGCAGCAGCAGTGTCACATGATGATTCTAGATCAAATTCTTCTCCAAAGCTTAAATTGCAAAGCAACAAATTTTTCTAGTTAAACTATTTCTACAACTTTTTTTAAATTAAGCTAGACCTGTTTTGAAAACGGAAAGATGGTCAATTTTTACCAGCCCCTTTTTTGGCCCAACGAGTCAATTCATTTCAAATTTGCCTTATTTTACCTAATTTCGGGCTTTTAAATTTCAAAAATTTTGCAAAACACGACAGATTTTGTCCTACTCGAGACTAGACCTTCGGATCGGTGGATCGTGTAACTAATGACTGTACCGCTCGGCTAAATGCGCTTTGAAAATACAATTATTTCTTTTTGAAAATTTTGTATCGGTTTGACTGTTCTACGGTTGTTTGATCAGAACATAACCCAAATATAGAACAATCAAACAAAAGCAAAAAAAACAAAGCATCAAATATCACAAGATCAAAAGAAAAAGTTTTCAGAGCGATTTCGGGTAATTTTATCTGGGACACAAAAGTCTGGTACAATTTTTTTAACTTCGGACAGTTTGGTGAAGGATACAAATGTCTATACACCAAATTAAACACTTTGAGCACTGAAAGATACCGTTTTCCTACCAATGAACATCCTTAAACTTTACTAACTTGTACTTATCAATAATGTTTTCTTCTGGAAATTTTGAAAGTGTTTGTTGAAGATATCGCCTTATAATTTTATATTCTCCGTTGTAATTTTAGAATTAAATTCGATCTGTTAGTACATGTGCATCCCTGCGCAAGCACCCCATTTTAAACTACTGATTTAACAAAACTTTGTTTTTCATTTGAATGAACACTTAATTGAAACAGCTTTTGCATAATAATAGGCACTCATTTTTATCGCTAAACTCACAATTAGGTAAAAATACCCAACACTTGTGTAAAATAACGAAAAATAATCATGTATGACATGGACTATCTTTGTCCACTTGTATGTGTTCAGTGTGGCCCCACTTCTTCTGCCACACCCAGAAGACCCTGTCCACGTTGGAGTGGTGGAGGAAGAATATGGGATCAAAACTGGCGAACTCATTCAGCCCCATGTCCCCATGTGCACCCTCTGCCTCCTCAATTACTAGCCGCTAATAAGCAATGAAAGGAAGTGTACAAACACTATGTTCTCTTCTCAATAAATGCTCAAAACGCCATTTGCATCCAAAAACTTGGCTGCAGTGCACAAAAGTTACGCAAAACCAAATTGAGCTCAAAAACAACAAAACTGTTTGTATCAGGGCGATCGCTTGAATGTTCTAACAGCGTTTTAAGGTCTATGTGGTAGTGTTGGCTTTGAATCAAATTGATGAAATTTTCAAAACAAAGAATGAAAAGATTTTTTTATGAGATTTTTTGGAAGTCATCCCCCACGCACTATATAAAGTCGCATGTTTCAATGCAATTAGGCCTGATTTGTATAAATAACAAGCTTCTATTCAAATTAGAACAATCTTAAGTCGTATGAAATTTACGCTTACGCGTTAATAGTATGGAAAAATTGCGCGGTAATTGTCAAAATTGGCAATCTGAGTTAGAACCGATGTGGTTAACCCATAGAGTAATTTCGGATAGGGTACACCGTCTGCTCGTCACGCTATCTTATTTTCGGCCGGATAGATTCGTGCAACTTCTTAGTCTAATACCGATCCTAATCTTACTCTTATACTTTCTAGTCTCAGGATGTTTAACTAGTCTCTGCTAGGCTCAATAGATCTAGGGTATACTGGTTTGTTGCGGCTGCTGAAGTTCTCTTGGAGAGGCAACTAATTTCTAAGTTAAATTCAAATCTCTCTGCTGCTGAAATTACAAGTAATTTCAGCACTTACAAATAAGTGGGTTGTTAGTTAGATGGATTATGATTGGTTAATATTAAATACTTTACAGTGGTAAAATATCCAATTTATCCAATCATAAAATATAGTTTAGATCAGGTTCCACCCATCCGGGTTTTACAAAGTTTTTAGAATTATCTTTCTGCAATTCAAAGGATGGACGATGAACGTTGGTATTTGGCGAACATCATATTCTTGTCCGATTTCTCTTGTTAAAGAAGTTCCAGGACGCTGGAGTTAGGGACATCAATCGTTGTGTCGTCTTGTGACAACGACTGTGTTCCCCAATGAAATCAATCTGAATTCAAAATGGTTGGCTATGACGGGTTTTTCTGTATTATGTAGAGAACTTGTTTTGTGTTCAACCTCGTCTGGGAATGGCGTGGAGATCGTGTGTGAAAGGGATGCCTCGTAACTCGGATCTGTACGTATACTTGAACATCGAGGTGGTCATTGGTCTAGTTCAATGAAGTCCTTTTCTGCGAAGTCAAGTCGCACTCTAAATCCTTTGAGTTGTGATTGTGGACGGCATATCGGTTGTGGTTAGCCATTCTTGTTCGAGTGTGATGGAGTCACTTTGTCTTTGGATGTTCGTCTTTGTTGTTGTGTGTCAATCTATTTAATGCAAGGTATGATTTACATTTTATAAAATTTTATTAGTTCGGTTTTTTAATCATGAATTTAGTTAGTTGTTTTCACAAAAACTTTTTTGTTTTAGTTCGGTTATTTTGAAGAGTTACTCACCCTTGAGTACTTCTTATTAAAAATAGAAGTGTGGTCACAAAGCGTGGATGTAGCGCGGTGGGTTAGGCCGGCTATAGAGCATGCTCAGGACGTCCTCTCTGGTGGGTTAGGCCAGGAGTGGGAGTATGATTTCGTGCGGTTTCTTTGAGAGGTCCTGTTATGTGATAACGTTTTATGTTGGGTTTATGTTGGTCTTTCTTATGTTTCTTTGGTTGTGTCCTTTTTTTAAAAATCAAATTGTTTTTGGTATGGGTTTGTCTTGCGTCTTTTTTGTGTTTTATGATTTCTTTCTTAGACTTTATAATAGTCTTCAAAAGAATAAATTATCCAGTTTTAAACTGGGTTAATCCGGTTTGGGTACCGTTGGTTTTCTTTTCTTAGTCATGCTGTTATTTTATGATTTGTGGTGTTTAGTAAGCTGCGTTGGTTAGTTTGGTTTAGTATATAATTCCTTTCCAACCGGGTTAAAGGAAAGTTTGAACCGAAACTTGTTATCGTGTATTAGAGTTGTTGAGGGTGAAAACTTGAAACTTAAAATCATTATTTAAACAATTCTTCGTGGGCGAGCTGTGCGAGTTTGGATAGAATTCTTGTGCGAGTGAATGAAAATATCAAAAGGTTAGTAATGCATTTTCATTTTATCAATTTATTACATAGAATTTCAAATTTACTGCTTTTTGTTGGGGGAAATTTAAAGTTATAAATTTTCATCGTAATTAAATTTACTGCTTTATGGGGAAACAATTTATAAACTAATTTACTACATTTGGTATGAATTTTATTATTTTGTCTTGTGCAAAATATTATTGAAGTTTTAGAGGAATTTTAACAAGTTTTTTTTTTATTTTTCTTTTCTGTTTTTTGCAGATGATCGTGGTATGAAGACTAGAAATGTAAAAGAAACATGAGTAAAGAATGGTTAGTACTAATTTAAATTTATTAGTTAAGAATATTTTTAAATTATACTTACCTGTTAATCGTCTGGGAAAAAGCCGTGGGGGAAGATGTCGTGTATCATGTCCGATGTTGCTAGTAATTTTGCTAGTATGCGAATGATGTTTTTAGTTTGAAGCAGTGGCCAAAGCAATTGAAGTGCTTTTATGGTTTTTAGTTCTTCGGTGCCTACTGCATACTCATAAGGTGTGTTTTGAATGAGGTTATATATTTTGTGATTATATTTAGTATTGTGAACAAATTCTAATAATGGGATTTCTATAGGCTGGATAAATTCATGTGGGATAAGGAAGGGTCTGGATTCTTCGGCGTTCGTGATGGGACAAAATGTCATATACATTTGTGTTACTGGGTCATAATTGCGGAGAATGCCGTGGAGGTTAGTATCCTTGATGCAATAGGTGAAATTAAGAAAAAATGATGAAGTGTACTTCGAGTTAAGAAACTGAAAACGATGGTGTGGTTGTCTTGATGGAGTATGTAAATCAAAATGATTTTGTATGAAGCGATAGTATGTATATGTATGAGTCTGTTTAGTGCGTAACATAATGTCGTGTGAACAGTGCAAATCGCGTTCATGTGGTGCAAGGAAGTGAAAGGTTAGTGAAAATAACTGAAATTTGTCTTTAAAACTTTCGTAAGCTTGAATATCATTTAGTGCTTCAGAAATGATGTGATCATATTTTCTATCAAAAATATTAAGTGTGAATACATATGACGTTTTGATGAAAAATTTTTCTGTTGGTTGTGGGTTAGCGAAGCGGTCGTCATCTAGAAATTGGTCTTGACTAGTTCGGATGATATTATGGTCGTAATATTATATTGTAAATTCGTTAGCACGAGGTGCAGTGAATGTTTTTAGTAATTTTTTATATCCTATATAAGTAAATTGTCTAGGTGTTAGTGTTGCGGTGAGTCTATATAGCATATCTTTTTTCTTTTCTATATCGTCATGAGTACTAGATAGTGGCAGGAAAAGGGGATTAGTAAAATGGTAATATGCTGTCCAGTGAAGTGTGGGCATTAAAACATGTTCATCTACAAAACTACGTGTGTCGTTAGTGTCCTTAGGTGTGTTTAATGTATATTGTGGGAATGAGGGTAAGGTGATTGCTAGAAAATCTTTCGTGTTTGTGTGTTGTGGATGATTAATATATTCGCAGGCTGTTCCGGGTTTGGTCGGGAATGGGTGATTCGGGAATTTTCTTTTAAAAGTGCGATAAGCTCGGTGAGTTCTATTCGATGTTTCGGTGGATGTGGATGATTGTGCTTATGATGCAGTGTAAGCTGAGGAGGGTGTAGGAGTAGGTGGGTTTGAGGATTCTGTTGTGGATGAAATTTGATGTATGGTGAGGGTGTTAGGGTGTATTAACTGTTGCTGTAGGGTGATAAAATTATCGAGTTCCTGGGAAGTTTGGGGGGTATCTGGAGAATTATTAGATGATCGGTCGGAATGAAATGGAGAGTAGGTTGGGGTTACTTGCGAAGCATAAGAAGGAGAGGGAACGGATGGGAGTGAATTATTTAGTGGGATTGGTTGAAAAGGGGGTTTTGAAAAAACTGAGGAGTTGGTTTGAAAATTATTGGATGGAGATGGTTCGGAGTCTGCAAATTCGTCAGGGGTTTCTATAATAGAGTTATTAAGTTGTGAGATGGAGTATAAAACTGAAATATCTGAGTTAGTATCCGAATTCGTGCTTGATGATATAATAAAAGTTGGGAAATCGGGTGGTGGGAAAGCAAAAAGTGGGATTATTGGGATTGGAGTGTGGAGGTTGGTTGGGTGGGAATTTGAGCGGTGTGGGGATCCAAGTTGTCGGCTCATCGTGGACTAAAAAAATGATTATTTTGAGACTGAAAAGCGGTGATATGAGGTTGTTCTATAATTTGTTCATATGTATTATCATCTTGTGAATGATGTGTCATTATATGTTGTATGGGACTTTGTGATATATTTGGTCAAAAATTTGGGTTATGTGTTATTGCTAGGTTTCGGAAATTACGTGGGACTAAGGATAATGGATGGTTATGTGGTAGGGGTGGCAACTGTGGTGCGGTAGGTGTTACTTCTATGTTATTATGTTCTTCGTCGTACGTGTTCTGTCTTGTCGCTATTTTTGTATTATATTCTTTTATTTGTGCTGCGTCTAGAAGAATTTTGTTTATTGATGAAGAAAAAATTCCAAAAAACCTTGCAAATAGTATGCTTGCTACACTTGCTTGTCTATTTACTTGTGTGTGTATAGCGCATGTGTTATAGATTCCTTTTAAAAGTGAAAAAAGTTAAACATTGCGTTAAACGATAAAGTTAAACATTGCGTATAAGACAGTTAATTTTTCTAAGATGTAATAGGGCCATCCTAGAAAATCGAGAATTTCATTTTTTAGAGTAACAAAGCTAAAAAATATTTATAGGTGAAATATCTTGTGGTCTGTATTTTTCACCGTTTAGATATATATAGTCTTTAATGTCTTTAAAATATCCGCTATAATCTTGTGTATAAATATCTGCAAATCCTGCGGTTTCGGCAAGTTTTCGTAAATTTTGATCAATTGATTGTCTTTGTATAGTGTCCATTTGTGTTAATAATTCTTGGAACTGTTGTGTTCTAATGTGGTGTTGGATATCTGATTTTGAATATATTCCATTTGATTGTAAATCAATATTTGGATTACGAGCAATAGCTCTGATGCTTTCGGGTGAAGATTTTTTGAGTGATTGCATTAACGTAGGGTATGGAGTAAGAAGATAATATTTATCTTCATCAGGGTTCAATTGCACTACATTGTGGCTATTTTCTGATCCACATGGGACTGCGGTATCCCAAAAATATGTTCGTCGTGAAAGTGTGTCAACAAAATGTACTTTATTCTTATAAAAAATAGGGATTCTTTTATAGCAGCATTTATCTTCAAAAACATATAGTGATGATACTTTTTTGGTACAAGTATAAAACCATAAAATGTTTCCTTCGTAGTCTAGAAAATTTGATCTATTTCCTGATAATAAATATCCTGCGTAGGGTATTTTTAATACTGCTAGTGCGAGTGATTGTAGGATTTGTGTTCTTTCTAATTCGCATAGTTGGTGAAGTGTTTTCAATTCGGAGAGTGACATTTCTTGAAAAATTCGACTAATCGTGTAGTCTAATTTCATATCTAAGTGGATATCATAGTGGATATTACCAAAATAAGTATTATTCATGAGTGATAGTTCTTGTAAACGTGTACTTCTAGTGTCATGTGGCTTTAGTTTTCCACCAGGTTGACCATTGCTTTTTTGAAAGTTAACTGGTATATATGATGTTCCTTCGTTTAGAGGGTGACCTGTGGCATAAGGGTCAAATTTTATTTTTCCAGTGGTCATGTCGAAACCTTTTTCGTATTCGACTAGTATTTCAGAATATTGTGTTTTGTAAAGTGGGTTCCTGTATTTGCATGCGATTTCTGTTT
This sequence comes from Symsagittifera roscoffensis, assembly GCF_963678635.1. Lineage (NCBI taxonomy): Eukaryota > Metazoa > Xenacoelomorpha > Acoela > Convolutidae > Symsagittifera > Symsagittifera roscoffensis. The sequence continues at coordinate 44,450,371 of NC_087066.1, read as the reverse complement.
CTTGATATATTTGGAAACGTGTTAATTTATTTTCTATATTATTGATATTTCGGAAATCAGTACTTTGTTTTCGTGATGGATGGACTTGTTCATATGGAATTGATTGTATAAAATATTTTTCGTGAAATTTTATCATTCGAGCGTGTATTTTTGCTACTTGAAATGTTGTGCATGTATCTTCGGGAAACCAAACAATTGTTGCTTGTGTCCGTGTTGTAGGATCACAATAATCTTGATCGTTTTTACAAGGTAATCTAATTCCTTGATAGATCATTGTGTTGTCGGATAAATCTCGTGTGAGTTGTATTTTTCGAGTTGTATTTTCCAATCGAAAAACATTATTTCTTGATATCCTTTATTTTTTGTGTCTGCTTTGCAGTTTGATGGATTATTTATACCAATGTGTGGTATCCAGTGCTTATCGTGTATGTCATAAGTTAATCTTCCGTGTGCGCCGTTGTATTGGTATTTTTCATCTAGTTTTATATGTCCTTGATATCTTTGAAGTTCTGCTTGATGTACAGAATCGGCAAAGACTTTAAAATATACTAGTTTTCTGTCGGTGTTTTTATTTCTTGTGATATTTAGTTTGAGTAGCTCGTTTTTACAATCATCGGGATTTAGATGTAAAAGTCGTTCTATATTACTTTGGTAGAATAATTCGTGGTCAAGTCGGTTTTTATTTCCGTTTGAAACTTGTGAACAATGTACTTTCTTTTCGGAAAATGTTGCTGTAAATTTATATCCTGCGACTGTAGTTGCTCGGCCTTTTGAATACAGTGTCGCTATTACATTTGTAGTTTCTATAGCTTGTGGTTCTGTTTCGCATTGTGATACTTGATTTATTGCATATTTGTGTAGTGTTTTTTGTTCATTTTCTTCACAATCGTAGTGTGTTACTAATAAGTCTTGGGGTCCTGTGCGGGGAGAAGGATTTGTGTTTTGATCGGAAAATATTGGAAAAAAGATTTGTTGAAATATCAATATTTTTAGAATATACATGTGTATGATAATCCAGAGTATGGGTTATAAAATGTGATGTAACCAATTGTCTTTTTGGTATATCTATCGCACTTATATATTACTTCAGTTGTTATAAATGGTGGTGGTAGCGATTGAGCTGTTATATTGGGTGGGTTTAATGGGTAAGGATGTTGAACAATGTTGTTAAGTTTAATCGTGATTTCGAATTTTAATTGCAGACTATTTTGTTGGAGTATTTGGATGTTATGGTCACGAATGTCTTCGTGGATGTCTTATCTATATTGTAGTCTATGGAGTGCCCAATTGTGGAGTCGGTTACTTTCTGTATGTTGTCCAAATAATGGTGGGGGTGCTGTGAACGTGTTCCAATCTAATCTTAAAGGGATATTTGTTGATGATTGTTCTCGATATCTAGCGTCGAGGTTATTTGGAAAATTTAGGGGGTAAGGCGTCGGTGAAATCTGGCCTATTGATGGTGTTGATGGTAGTAATAATGTTTCTGGTAGTGATGATGATGTTGTTGTATCCGTAGAAATATCTATTGGGTCATTTATTAAGTTTGGTTCACCTTGTGTGAATGAGTGTGCTGTCCAATATGGTAGTCGTGATGTTTGATTGGGGGGTTAAAGGGATTGTCACGTAATTGTTCAGATGTTGGTGTTGAACATAAGTAATCTCAGGGTATACTTGAGGTGCTACGTTGTGAAAGAAGTGTAGGGGTTTCTGGTAATGTGCTATTTGGGTTTTCTGGAGTAATTTGTGATGGGGATTGGGGTATATCAAAATGAACTCGGGGGGTTTGAAAATTTCCATTTCGTCGTGGATGTATAATTTGTCTATTTATTTCAACTGTATTTTGGTTTTGACTAATGTTTCTTGATCTACTTAATTCTTGTGGTAATGTTGGGTACAAGTTATATGTTGGTTCACTTAGGGGTGCTTGTCGTTGAACTGGTTCTAATGGTATGGATAAGCGAGCGTGTCGCTCTTCAAAAGTGTATGGGTTATCTTGGAAAGAAATTCGTGTGGATGTCTGGGGGTTTTGGGTAGTTGTAGGTATTGTCGGGTTTTCTTGGGATGATGTCGGTGAAGACTGATTGTGTGATTGTTGATTAGCAATTTTTAAAAGTATTCTGATTGATTTTTCCTAGTGAAAAAATTTATGTTTATTGTAGTATTCTTCAAGGAAAAGAATTCAAAGGATTGTTGCTAAGGCGAATGTGATTTTTGACTTTTTTATACATTTGCACATTGTCAATATTAGGGATGATAAAAATGTTATAAAAATTACAAATAGTAAAAAAATATCTGTTCTACTAAAAATTAATCGTATCATTTAAATGAACTTTGGGTTATCGTACCTGTGAATTTGGTCAATGATTTGGGAAAGTTGGAGATATATTTCAAATAAGGAGGAGAAAATTTCAAAAATGTTGCAAAAAATGATTAAAATTATTATAAAAGCTTCAAAGGTATCAAAGAGAAATATGAATAAAAGTTTAAGTATTGTGAAAAAGTTTATGAAAATGTTGAAAATTGTATTTTTAAAGATATTGACTGATCGAGAGAAGAGCATTTAAGAAATGATTTCTTGGTCGATTATTTTTTGTTGTTTGGGGCGATTTTCAAGTGTGGTCGAGTTATTTATTGATTTTTTGACAAGTGGGTTGAGTTTTGTGAAAAGTTGTTGGGGGCTAATTTTATGGTGTTCGGGAGATCCTCTTTGCTTTATTTTTATTTTTCAGGTGATCTGAGGTATTTTTGAGATTTTTGTACTTTAGGCTAAATTAATACTGTCGTATTTTTACTTTAGGCTAATTTATCATTTTTGGTTGGGGGGGTTTTGAGGTCTGAGTTGGGAAAATATTGTTGATCTTTGCGTTATTAGATAGGGGAGGGTTGTAATATTATGGTGGTGTTTATTTTAGTTGTCAAGTTTTAGCGAGTTGCTTATTTTTGACCTGGAGGTTGTAAAGTTATAGTTATAGATATGCCTGGAGTTTAATATCTTTCAGCTAATAGGTTGGTGTTAGAGATATTGAAGGTGACGGATTTAAGTGAATCCTATTGGCTGAATCTGAACTAGAATTTTTGTATGTTTGTCAGCATGTTATTTTGAAAAATGAAAGTTCAGAATGATCCAGAGGTGCAAAGATTATTTATTTTGAAATTAAAGTTGTTTTTGAAATTCAACTTTCTTTAAAATTTTAGATTGTGGGATGAATGTTTTGTAGTTTTTACGTAGTTGATTTCTAAGTCGTGATGACTCTCTATGTTCTGATTTCTCGACCTGTTCTTGTGGTAAATTTTTTTCTATCATTTTCCTATTTTTCCTTTCTTTTTGAGGTATTTTTTGATCTAGCTTTTTTGTATTGTTTTGAGTTGTAGTTGGTTTTTTATTTTGTTTTCCATGGTGAGTGTCGTTTTGTTCATTTATTTCTTTTTCCGTATGTGGGTGATTTTGAATAACTTTTAAACCTGTGAAAGAATACAATTGAGTTAATTCGCGTAGTGCGTAGTCTTTTGGGTAGTAAGGCAATATATTGTTCCGATGTTGAACAATTTCTTTTTGGTTTGAATCGGTGATTTTATATGTTACTTCAGTGGGTTTGGCAATTATTTGGTATGGTCCTTTTCGAAGGGGTTGTAATTTTTTAGAAATTCCTTTTTGTGTATTAAAATTAGGTATTAAGATAAATGTTCCAATTTTCAGCGTAAATTTCAGGTGTAAAGCGTGAATTAATTTGTTCGTTAACATTTTGCCTTTAAAACAATTTTTTTGTTACTCTTTGGTAGATTTCATTGTGTTTTTTATCTCTATTTAAAATCCATTCGGTGTGTGTGCCGGAGGCTAATTTACGGATTTGTGGGTGATACAAATGATCTTCATCATGCGTGTGTAAAGGTAGGTTATAACAAACTGAGTCTTTATTTGGTTGGCAATAACCTTGTGCATTTTTATGAGAGTTTGCTGTAAACATAATTGGTTTACGTGGCTTTTGATTAAAAACCATTTCGTATGGTGACATTCCTAAAGTTGCCTTAATTTGTGAATTATAGGCTAAGGGAAATAATTTTACATCTGCTGACCATTCTGTGTATCTTGTATCATTTCCATTTATGATACATCTAAGGTATTCTTGTAGTGAACGGTTCATACCTTCGACTAAACCGTTTGTCCAAGGTGCATGAGATGTACGTGGTTTATGTTTTATGTTATATAAGTGACATATTGTGATAATTTCATTATTTCTGAATTCTGTACCGTTATCTGTAACTAAGATTTCGGGTAATCCGAATTTTGCTATCCAGTGTTCATAAAGTGTTGTGTGAGCATAATAAGCATTACAATGTGGTACTGGGTTGAGTGCTACATAATGTGTAAATGCATCAACAATTACCATAATGTAGGAGTTTCCTTCAGAGGATGGTGAAATTGGTCCTTTTGTATCGAATGAAATACGATGGTTAAAATATAAACTTTGTCCTTTAAAATCTTGTTTTTGTGCTATTTGTTTTTGATTTGGATAAGGTTTATTTAGCTGACATACTATACAATCATTGCATAATACTTTTATCCAAATTGGTGCATTTGGGAAATAAAAATTTTGTGTAAAGTTTGAATATGTTTTCTCTGATCCAGAGTGTCCTTTAGTATTTTGTGTATGTGAAATGTTAAAAGCTATTAGTATCATACTTAAAGGGAGACAGGGAACTGTAGAATCATTTAATTGATATTCTAGAAGGTCTGTGTTTTCATTAATTGTTGTATTATTAAATTTTCGGAAATATCGGAGGAGTGTTTTATTTCCTAAAATTGTGGTATCTGCTTTTACGGGCTTAGTTTTGTATTTGTGCCATGATTTTAGTTGTCTAATTACTGGGTCAAGATTTTGATATTGTTTCAAGAGTTCAATTGTAATTTTATCTGTTGGAGGGAGAAAAATATTTCCAATTTCTAATTTTGATAGGGGAATTGTGTCAAGTGGGTCATGGAGGTCAAAAACTTGATTTATTGTGTATTTTGAATCATTTGTTTGTGGTCCTGATAAATTTATTTTATCAGTTAAATTTTCTTTTTCAATTAATGGAAAAAAAAATCTTTTTTATACGAGTGTTGTTTTATTTGTTTTTGTTGGGTGTTATTTTTTATCCATTGTGAATATGGGATTGGTTTAAAAGTTGATGTTCCAAGTAGATCAACTTCATAGTGATTATTTTGACAATCTAAATAAAGTGGGAAATATTCTGTGAGTGTATAAGTTATAGCTGTACATTCTCGCATTAGAGTTGACAGTCGTAGCTCTGCTTGTGTGAATAATCGGGAATTTGCTGATATAAGGTTCATTTTATTTGTACCACTATGTGACTGTAGTAATGCTGCGCCGATGCCAAAATTTAAAGCATCGCAGCTTGCATAGAATGGTTGATTTGGATCTGGAATTGTGTTTGAAATTTGTTCAGTTAAAAGTTTTTTAATTTCTTCAAATCGTGTTTGATGTTCAGTGGTCCATTCAAAATTATTTTGTTGTCTGAGGATATTATAGAACGGTCTTAAATATAATTGCATTTTATAAACGTACTTGCTTAAGAAATTTAACATTCCAAGGAATTCTTGGATTTTCTTTTTGTTTGTTGGTGGTTGAAGTTTTTGAATAGCATCAATGCGTGATTTTAATGGAGTGATTGTGTTTCTTTCTATATTATGTCCTAAAAATTTAACTCGTGTTAAAAAGAAGTGTGATTTATTGGGGGCGGCCTTCAGATTTTCGTTCTGAAGTATTTTATGATATTGCTCTAAAACTGTAAACATTTCTTCTTTTGTCTGTGATTGCATAAAAACATCATCCAAATAGGTGATTGCGTTTTTCTTGAGTATTAGTGGTCTAAAAATTTTACTCATAAAAGCTGAAAATGCTGCTGGTCCTATGGAAATTCCATAGAATAGGCGGTTAAATTCATATTGTTGATTTCCAATAACAAATTGTGTTAAACGTCGTGATTGTTCATCTAGTGGCATTTGATTGTATGCACTATTCATATCTGCGGTTGTAAAGTATTTTCCGTTTATTTTTGTTAAGATAACTTGTATTGGTTCAATAGGCCAATTGCATTTCGATTCGTCAATGAATGAATTGAGGTATCTAGCGTCTAAAACTATTTTTAATGATTCTCCTTTTGCTAGAATGATAACAGGGTTAATAAATGTGTTACCTTTTGGTTGTTCTTCTTTATTTACCGGTGAGATAATTTTGTATTGTTCTAAAATATCAAGTAATCTATTTACTTTGTCGTGTAAATGAATTGGTACTTTACTAGCTCTTTGTTTTTTGAAAACTGCGTCAGGTTTTAACGGGAGATGTAGTGATGAATTGATTTTCCCAACGTCAAAATTTGATGTTGCGTAGACTGTTGAATATTTTAACAGTTGTTTTGCTAGTTTGTCAAATGTCAAAATTAAACATCGTTAAAAATATGGTGTTTTTGTGAAATAATCTGTGTTTCTCTTTTCATTGCTTATTATATTATTTATGGATAATTCTTCGTCAAGAATTGTGGATTGGCAAATATCTAATAATTGGAGTATATTATTTACGCGGTAGGCTACTTCATATATGGGTGAGATTGTAGCGTTTGTTTTGCAATATCCTAAAAGTCCTAAGGGTAATGTTACTTGGTACGGTGTATTGTTATACACGTGTAACGAAATGATGTCGGAATTCGTGTTTTTCAAATATTTTATAGATGAGATCGTGATTTTGAAAAACTTGTGAATAGGTTTAAATTCAAAGTCTGACATAAAAAGTTGTTGTTTATTTTGACTTTTATCATACTGGTGAACTTGTTTTATTGAAAAGTTATATATATTTCCTGATAATGGTTTCAGGTGTTTCCATTGTTGGTTATAAATTGAATAAAATTTTGAGAAGAATGGTGGTGGTTGTTTGTTTAATCTTTGAAAAAATGTTAGAGCTGTATTTTTGTTTTTGTGTATTTATCTTTGATTAGTATTTTACTATTTAAGATGTTGATTGTTGGTATATATTTTGATATAAATGGTATGCCAATAATATTGTGCTTAATATCAGTAATATGAAATATTTGTTTAAATGGTTTGTTTAGAATTTTATTTTGCTCCATTGTTCTTGTGGGGAGAAGGAATAATTGGATTTTTCCGTAATTTACTAATGTTGATCCTTGTGCTGTTGCTAGTTTACTAGAGGTTGCAAGAGGCGTTAATTTTGGATGTAATAGTTTGATTTCATTCCATGTGGGAATATTAATTATGTTTGATTCTGCTCCTGAATCAATTAAAAAATCAATTTCAAGATCTGGTGGTTGAAATTCTTTGTTTCTTGGACTTTCTAAGAGAAATGATATTGTCCAAATTTTTTCTCTGGGTTGCTCTTTTTGTATATTTTGATAAATATGATTTGTGTTTGGACATTTAGTTTTGTCTTTATCATTGGGTTTAATTACCGTGTTAATTTCGTTTACTTCTTGTGTAGTTTGTGTAGTATCGATGGGTTCAAGATAATAATTGTGAAAGAGTTCCAATTGATTTTCATATATATGTGATGTAAAAGGTTGTTCATATATGATAGGTTCATAGTCGTTTCCGACTGTTATCATATTTACGGAGATAGTATTTTCTGTATCACTTTCTGTATCTGATGATCAACAGTTTATTTGATTTAGTTGTAGTTCGTTACTTCCTGTGTCATCAATACCTGGGGGGTCTGATGTTGTTTCTTCATTTGACTGTACTTGATTAATATGTCTTTGATGTTTTGGTGTACTACTTCTGCATCGATGTTTAGAATTATTATAATGATTATTATTCCTATGTGGTGACTGGGAATAATTTCTATATTGATTATTATAACTTAGATTTCGATTTTGTGAATTGTTCCGTGATCTGTTTTGATAATTGTCATTTGATCTGTGATAGTTTGATCTATTATACGAATTATTTCTTGATCGATTGTTCGGGTAATTCTGATTTCGATTGTTCGAATAACTTCTATTTCTATTATGTGAATAGTTTCTATTCCTGTTGTATGATGAGTTTCGTGATTGATTATTCGAATAGTGTTTATTTCTTGGATTGGATTGGGAACTGGATCTAGAAACAAATTGTGTTGCATTGGAATTTGATCTCGAATAGTTATTTCGACTATTTGGTCGATTATAATTGTTTTGTGAAGAATTTTGTGTATTTCTTCGTTCTGGTGATCTTCCTCTATAACTTGAGTTATATGGTGATTGATTCCTTGTGTAATTGGTGTTGTTCGGAAGTGGTTTTCCTGAACTCTTATTACTATATATATTTTTGTTTGGTAGATTTTGATCTTTTTTCATATATTGATAGAACGATTTATTTGGTTCTTTATGCTTTTGAGGTTTATTCTGATTATCTTGTTGTTTTTGTCTACATTCGGAAATACTGTGTCCGTATCGTCGGCAATAATTACACCAATTTTTGAAGGATGATTTGCCTTTAAAATTTGGATGTTTTTCATAGATATTTAGTATTTCAGTGATTTTTTCAATTAGGTCTGTATCTGATTCCTGTATGTTATTTATTTGTGTAGTGTTTGTTTCAATTCGATTAACATACTGTAGTTTTAGATTTTCTGTTTCTTCAAGTTTCATTGAGACTTCCGCTTGCTCTAGTTTATCTACTAGTTTTCGAAAATCTAAATCTGGCTCTCGAATTGAGGAAGGATGAGATGCTCTCTTTTTTATTGCTATTTTCCTTAATTGAGGTGTTAAGGTCATCATTAAAATTTCTGTCATTTTTGTGTTTTTATAGTCATGTGTATTAAATGAATATGCTTTTCAAACAAGTGTTTCGATGCGTACTGCTAATTGTTTGGTGGTTTCATTTGGTAATCTGCGAATTTCATTACATAAAGTTTTGGTGTTGTTTATTTCTTTCGGAGTCAAACACTTTTGAAAATTCTTGTGTAAAACTTTTCCAGTCTGATTTTATTTCTATAGGTAATACTGAAAACCATTTTTGAGCTGCGCCATCTAAGAATGTTTGTATCAATGCTGTGCGTCTATGTATCCAATTTTGATGTAGTGGCGTATTAATTGGTTCAGGTCCTATATTTAAAATTAAATTTGCTGTTAATGCATTTAAATAATCTTCTACAGAATATTCAGGATCTGTTCCTGTAAATACCATTTGTGGTTTACTGGACGTTATTGATGATCCACCCATGAGGTATGGATTCATTGTCATCTGTAGTGATTCTGCGGCATTTGGCATTTGCGAGAAATTTGAAAGTTGATTTTTTGTTATTTCGTGTTGCTGAAGGTAATATGGAAGCGGTATTTCATTTTGCATTTGAGTTGGTTGATAAGAATGCCTTGACACTGGATTTTGTGGTTGTATTGGTGGAAAAGATTGTGTGTTAAATGGATTTTGTATATGCATTTGTTGTGGATGTTGTACATCTGTTGGGTTTTATGGGTAAATTTTCATATTTCGAGATGGTTGAGGTTGTCGTGGTCTTTGTGTGCGATATTCTTTAGCATATGGTGCAAAAAAATCTGGTTGGTGATAATCATCTTCATCGGATGATAAATAGTTTGTATTAAATGGTGTATGTTGGTTATTTTTATTTTGTTGGAAGAATGGGTAATTTTCAGTATAATCCTGTGTAGGTTGTGGATTATCTGGAAAATTTATTGAATTCGTCGATGTTTTCGGGAGTTTCCAATAATGAGAACTTACGTGATTTAAATTTTGTGTATTTTTTCGGGGAGGTTGATTTGTTCTTTGTTTGTGAGCATAATTATAATTATGTTCTGCAAAGGTGTTTCCTGTGAATGATTTTCGTGTTTTTGACGGTACTGTCATTTGTCTATATGTTTGATAATCCATATGTGAATATTTTGGAGCAACCGAAGGTTTGACGATTGATTGTGAGGTTACTTGTGCCAGTGAAATATTTGTATTTCTTGGTGTTGTTACATTTGGGTGTATTGGTGAAATACTTTGTTGTGTAGTTGTTGTTGTTTGGACAATTTCTTCATTTATGAAGTGTGATGGTGTTTGAATATCTTGTTGTGTAAGATTTCTAGTTCCATTAAGGTTTTCATTGTGTATGACGGTCGAATTTAAACTGTTATTTCGTGTATCAGGTAAAAATGTATTGTAGTTTAATGGTGTTGCATCAATGGTTAGTGGTATTACTTTTACATAATCTCTGTGATAAGATATTGTACTTATTGCTTGACTTGAGATAGATTGTGGGATATTTATATATGTAAGATGAGCCCATTCAGGGTCCCAAACGTAGTCTGATTGTTCTGTAATGGCCGGATAGATTCCAAATCTTTAAACCCCATAACTTAGCAAAAAAAGATCGCAGTTGAAATAATGTTTTTATATTTGATATGAACAACAGTAACTTTCACATGCTATAATAAAAACCCGCCAAAAAAGTCTAGCTCAAAAGTCGACATTGGTCTGGAGAAAAAAACACCCCGAGCACAGATATTCCGTCATTTTCTTCGAAATTCGGAATAAAAATTGCTGACCTCAAAAAACGCCATCAAAAATTTTGGAAATGCACAGAAAACAATCCTTGGTAATTATACTTACTTTGCTCCACCATTGCTAGAAGTAGATGAATTTCGTAATGTTTTTCCAAGTAGCTTTAAGTAGACCAAAGAAAGATGGTACGGAAACAAAAAGAATAATAAATTAGTTTCAGTGAAAATTCCGACAAGTCTTCCCAGCGTCCAGAAAAAGAGATTACATTTTTGTTATATAAATTCAATATTTGATGTCAGCAGTCTTTGGTCACAATTGTCATTTGATCTGTGATAGTTTGATCTATTATACGAATTATTTCTTGATCGATTGTTCGGGTAATTCTGATTTCGATTGTTCGAATAACTTCTATTTCTATTATGTGAATAGTTTCTATTCCTGTTGTATGATGAGTTTCGTGATTGATTATTCGAATAGTGTTTATTTCTTGGATTGGATTGGGAACTGGATCTAGAAACAAATTGTGTTGCATTGGAATTTGATCTCGAATAGTTATTTCGACTATTTCGTCGATTATAATTGTTTTGTGAAGAATTTTGTGTATTTCATCGTTCTGGTGATCTTCCTCTATAACTTGAGTTATATGGTGATTGATTCCTTGTGTAATTGGTGTTGTTCGGAAGTGGTTTTCCTGAACTGTTATTACTATATATATTTTTGTTTGGTAGATTTTGATCTTTTTTCATATATTGATAGAACGATTTATTTGGTTCTTTATGCTTTTGAGGTTTATTCTGATTATCTTGTTGTTTTTGTCTACATTCGGAAATACTGTGTCCGTATCGTCGGCAATAATTACACCATTTTTTGAAGGATGGTTTGCCTTTAAAATTTGGATGTTTTTCATAGATATTTAGTATTTCAGTGATTTTTTCAATTAGGTCTGTATCTGATTCCTGTATGTTATTTATTTGTGTAGTGTTTGTTTCAATTCGATTAACATACTGTAGTTTTAGATTTTCTGTTTCTTCAAGTTTCATTGAGATTTCCGCTTGCTCTAGTTTATCTACTAGTTTTCGAAAATCTAAATCTGGCTCTCGAATTGAGGAAGGATGAGATGCTCTCTTTTTTATTGCTATTTTCCTTAATTGAGGTGTTAAGGTCATCATTAAAATTTCTGTCATTTTTGTGTTTTTATAGTCATGTGTATTAAGTGAATATGGTTTTCAAACAAGTGTTTTGATGCGTACTGCTAATTGTTTGGTGGTTTCATTTGGTAATCTGCGAATTTCATTACATAAAACTCTTTGGTGTTGTTTATTTCTTTCGGGAGTCAAACACTTTTGAAAATTCTTGTGTAAAACTTTTCCAGTCTGATTTTATTTCTATAGGTAATACTGAAAACCATTTTTGAGCTGCGCCATCTAAGGTTGTTTGTATCAATGCTGTGCGTCTATGTATCCAATTTTGATGTAGTGGCGTATTATTTGGTTCAGGTCCTATATTTAAAATTAAATTTGCTGTTAATGCATTTAAATAATCTTCTACAGAATATTCAGGATCTGTTCCTGTAAATACCATCAGTGGTTTATTGGACGTTATTGATGATTCACCCATGAGGTATGGATTCATTGTCATCTGTAGTGATTCTGCGGCATTTGGCATTTGCGAGAAATTTGAAAGTTGATTTTTTGTTATTTCGTGTTGCTGAAGGTAATATGGAAGCGGTATTTCATTTTGCATTTGAGTTGGTTGATAAGAATGCCTTGACACTGGATTTTGTGGTTGTATTGGTGGAAAAGATTGTGTGTTAAATGGCTTTTGTATATGCATTTGTTGTGGATGTTGTACATCTGTTGGGTTTTGTGGGTAAATTTTTATATTTCGAGATGGTTGAGGTTGTCGTGGTCTTTGTGTGCGATATTCTTTAGTATATGGTGCAAAAATATCTGGTTGGTGATAATCATCTTCATCGGATGATAAATAGTTTGTATTAAATGGTGTATGTTGGTTATTTTTATTTTGTTGGAAGAATGGGTATTTTTCAGTATAATCCTGTGTAGGATGTGGATTATCTGGAAAATTTACTGAATTCGTCGATGTTTTCGGGAGTTTCCAATAATGAGAACTTACGTGATTTAAATTTTGTGTATTTTTTCGGGGAGGTTGATTTGTTCTTTGTTTGTGAGCATAATTATATTTATGTTCTGCAAAGGTGTTTCCTGTGAATGATTTTCGTGTTTTTGACGGTACTGTCATTTGTCTATATGTTTGATAATCCATATGCGAATATTTTGGAGCAACCGAAGGTTTAACGGTTGATTGTAAGGTTACTTGTGCCAGTGAAGTATTTGTATTTCTTGGTGTTGTTAAATTTGGGTGTATTGGTGAAATACTTTGTTGTGTAGTTGTTGTTGTTTGGACAATTTCTTCATTTATGAAGTGTGATGGTGTTTGAATATCTTGTTGTGTAAGATTTCTAGTTCCATTAAGGTTTTCATTGTGTATGACGGTCGAATTTAAACTGTTATTTCGTGTATCAGGTAAAAATGTATTGTAGTTTAATGGTGTTGCATCAATGGTTAGTGGTATTACTTTTACATAATCTCTGTGATAAGATATTGTACTTATTGCTTGACTTGAGATAGATTGTGGGATATTTATATATGTAAGATGAGCCCATTCAGGGTCCCAAACGTAGTCTGATTGTTCTGTAATGGCCGGATAGATTCCAAATCTTTAAACCCCATAACTTAGCAAAAAAAGATCACAGTTGAAATAATGTTTTTATATTTGATATGAACAACAGTAACTTTCACATGCTATAATAAAAACCCGCCAAAAAAGTCTAGCTCAAAAGTCGACATTGGTCTGGAGAAAAAAACACCCCGAGCACAGATATTCCGTCATTTTCTTCGAAATTCGGAATAAAAATTGCTGACCTCAAAAAACGCCATCAAAAATTTTGGAAATGCACAGAAAACAATCCTTGGTAATTATACTTAATTTCCTCCACCATTGCTAGAAGTAGATGAATTTCGTAATGTTTTTCCAAGTAGCTTTAGGTAGACCAAAGAAAGATGGTACGGAAACAAAAAGAATAATAAATTAGTTTCAGTGAAAATTCCGACAAGTCTTCCCAGCGTCCAGAAAAAGAGATTACATTTTTGTTATATAAATTCAATATTTGATGTCAGCAGTCTTTGGTCACAATTAATGAGCACGAAAATTATTCCAAAATAGTATCAAGAAAAAAGTGTGCCGCCGAAACCGCAATAAAAGCTAAAAATCGTTTTCAGTTAGATTTTAAGAATATTCTGTACTCTTATCAGACTTAAAATTAGCTAGTGAATTTCGATTATAGGCTGAATTTTATACAAAATTGGATCATCTACCTGAGGAGAGTCATCTTCAGCCGCGTATAGATCTCCCCATCCCGCTACTGTAATATGGACATTATCGTGGGGCTGCTCCAGCGCAATATCATCGCCTGCTGACTTGTTGTTTGAAAAAGTATTGTAGTTGTCATTCTCCAAACAACTTTTGAATAATTCGGAAACACTTCCGTTCTCTGACCTCATCGATTTCTCGTGCATCCAAATTTCTAAGTTCTTTGGAAAATATTCTTCGTCTTTCTCTTTCACGCTCTCATTGTGCTGCTTAGACATTTTACCCACTATGCCAGAATAGGGACATCGCACAGTCTGGTACCCGTATGGTTTTGTAAAATGACATTGAGGGTCAGTTCCAATACCCCTAGAGATCACCAAGTCCAACAGAGAGTTCCTTTGGACTACTCCATCAATTAAGACTTCTTCCTGAGTTCGGATTTTAGGAATTGATTTGTCGTCCCAGTAGTGCAGTGCCACTTCTCCGTCGAGGAATACAGTTTCAAGTGCATGCTCTAGTCGAAGACAGTAAAAGCGATGCCAGATGGGAAACAAGACATTGTCGTGTTGACAGAAACTGTCCCAGTGCTACAACAAATTTATGAACATTTACCTTTTTAAGCACATTTACTTATAATTTGCAATTATTTATTTTGAAAAACCCAATTATTGCAGCCCGAAAAATTCAGACAGAAGAATAAAATACATCTTTTTTCAATTTCAAAGTAATTTAAACGGATTTAAAATTAACCAACACGAAGTGTACCTCTTGTAGAAAAAAAAACAAAGGACTACATTATCACAGCTTTTCAATGTGAAAAAATAAAAACCAAGAAAAAAGCGATTCAATTGTTCCCAACTAAAAAAAAGCTTGTCATATAACCCACTTGACTATAATTAGCACAAAGCTGACAAAGCTAGTCTCATAGTTTGTATAATTAACCAAAAACCTTCATGGGAAACACTCATTCATATGCAAAATCGTGACGAACAGTAAAAAAAATCAAAATTTGAAAATTCTTCGACAAAGTTAGTCAAGTAAACCGGAAAGAATCGGTTAAAAAATGAAGAATCGAATAAAAAAAAGAATGAAAAAATACAAATCTATTTTCTCAGTCAAAAAAGTAAAAATTTTGGGTTTTATGCATTAAAAGGCTCAAAATCGATGATTGTTGACAACCTATTGTATACAAAATAAATTCAAAAATATCAACAAACATTTTTGTTCACAATTGTTGATGTTCATCTTTAGTTAATAAACTTCTAGTTTATAGAGTCAATTTATTTGAAATTTGACTCTGAAGATTGATTTAAGCTATACGAAATACGATATTTAACTCGGAGCAAAAATCGGAACAAAAGTTTTGTTTCTGCAATTTAGTTGTCTAAAAAATCAAAATAAATTTAAAACTGTATTAGAATTAAGCTTGAGTGTTCAACCTTTAATCAAACTTTTTCTAATTTAGTCTGAGAACTGAAATTATGCAGACCCAAAGTTTCATAAACACTTGATAACACCGGATAATCGCTTGTATGAAATCAGTGTTAGGCTTAATCGCAGAGAAAAAGCTCGGCAAGCTTGCGTTATTACTCAAACATAGCATTGCAAGCTTTCAAACAGAAAAAAAAACAGTTTCAAATTTTTGTCTCGACTGATGTTCCATTTGAGGAACACTGGAACGAAAACACAAACACCGGTGGATAATAAGTCTTCAGAAACATTCATTGAGTGGCATCCAAGTCAGCAAAAAGTCGTGTAAACTGCCGTTGAGCCGAATGCACAACTGTTGTCAAAACTTATGAAACACCCTCCGGAAACACACCAAGTATAAAAAATTATTATCTTTTCAAACGAGGCAAAACTCGGTAAAAAGCCGATAGAACATAAGCCGAAACAATTGAGGCAAATAAAACTTTTACCTAAAACAGAACAAAAAGGAAAAAAGCAGATTCAGTAAACTTACGGCTTACAGGTAGTTTAAAAACTTTTTAAGTACAATGCAATGTGCTTACAGCCAGAATGCGGCAAATCCAGGATGTGGCGACTAAATAAACAAAACCTAAGCACACAAACAATAGGCCAACATTTTTTTTCGAAACGGAATATTTCTCATTTAAAAAAAGGTCCCGGACAGATTCGATCCTAGGTCTTTTGCATTCCCAGTCTTTGTCGTCACCTCTAGACCAAAGAAAGAAAAAAACATTTATTTATAAGCCAAGCTATCAAATGATTCAAAATGATTTTGTTAACAACTTGCTAGCCCGAAAAAATTCTGTTGGAAACGTGAACAACAAATAAAGGAAATTGAGATTGAATGCTTTCTTCGAAAAATCAATAAATAGTTTAAGCCTATTGAAACTCGAGCGGCGCTAAAAAGAGCCGATTCACTGCTGAAAAACATGAAAGCGAATATTCAGTTTGCTCAAGCTTGACTGAATTTTACTTACGATGAAATTCAGTACACAAAAATGTATAATTTTTACAGAATAAAAGTATTATACTTTGAAGCAAACTACAACATTTAGCGAATAAGGTGCGAACAGTGAATCTGTTGGAACTTTTTAAATGAGCAACTTGCCAAGAAACGTAATTTCACACTAACTTGTTTTTTTCTCGTTGGGACCAATTATAAAAACAAGGAATTTTAAACCAGTTACAAAAACATAGAACAACTTAATGATTCAATGATAATCGATGTGTATATGACCTACATATTCTCTGCAGTCGTCGAACTTTTCAGGGCGTGGCTTGAATGGTTTGCCGTGGAAAGTGGCAATTGACTAGTAGGAGTTGGGGTTCGAAGGAGGCAGTTGCTTGACCAGCTTGAAAGCCAACAGGAAGCCATTCAGCCTCTGCTCGTTGTTCGTCACTTTCTAGTTCTTGTAAGGAGAATCGCACGGTCAGCTTAGAACAGATAGGACTGCAGGAAAATGAAAATACAAGATTTTCTTTTAGCAATGTAGGGATGATCGAAAAGAGACAAAGAGCTTAGAGTAGTATGCATATAGTGCGTTAGGATCGGGGGGGGGGGGGGGTTGTCATACATGGATGACCATTAGGTATAAATCATAATGGTCACCATGTATTGAATGATCAGCAATGGTCACCATGTAATAATCCTAATTGTCACCATATATAATTTTATACCTAATGGTCACTATGTAATAATCCTAATTGTCACCATGTATAATTTTATACCTAATAGTCCTCATGTAAAACTTCGGTATATTATTGAGTATTCCCACTGAACGTTGTGGAAACGGGAATGGAATTATGTTTTGGTCGGTGCATGTTTTCCCTTCTAAAGTTGGGGGTATTGGTTTGTTTACATGTAAAATGACGTTATATACCTATTATATGTGACCAAACTATATGGTATATAGGAAAGCACAAGATTTTGGCAGCGTAGCTTAACTGTTGGCTGCGGTGACCGATTTCCTTCAAAAATGCATGTTTTATTGCTGAATCTCGAAGAAAGGAAAATTCGTCAAGTGCGGCGGCCGCCACCTCTATTTAGACAAAAATTAATAGGCAATTTGACCAAAATAAGAATGAAAAATTACTTTAAGCCAAATGAAGCTAAAAAATAAGGAAAAATTACGAAACACTGAAAACTCTAAACTAATGAAATTGGCTTGAAAATTTCGACATTTCCATTTTCCGTGTCTACAGGAGACTAAAAAAAACGTCTAAAATCTATGACAAAAGCTTTGATTTTATAGAAAGATTGAAAGAGCTAAAAGGTTGAAGTGTCTAAAGATCTTGAAAAACGAGAACACTGATGAAAGCCAAAAGTGCCCATTAATTTTGCTGCAATCATTTCTAAGACTTGTACCTAACTTGTTACTATAAAATTGAAGTGGAACAAAATTTCTTGGGGCCCGAGTAGAGGAAAACGCATGGCGCTCGACTCTCAGCCGAAAGGCGGCGTTTCGAAACCCGTCCGGAAATTGTACTGAAAGGAGGCAACAGTTGCTGGTATGGTGATATCCCCCCATAGATCGATTTTGTACTTTTTTTCTCACTTTGATAAAAAACTTAACTTCTCGAATTACTGCTATTCAGTTAACAATTGGGTAAAATTTCAATTACTAAAAGAATGTATTGTTCAAAATTAAATTGTAAAATGTATAAATCAACTATATTAAATGGTTAGTTAATGGGTAAGCATGTGAGTTTTAGGAAACGTTTCAAAACATGATCAGTTATGTAAACAAAATCAGAAGCATCACCATTAAAGTTTTTATCAAAAATCAAATGTGCAATATAAATACAAAAAGAACCGCACATGGTAGAGTTTGAGTCTTGCATGGGAAAGTTTGTCATCAATTCAGTCACCTGGTGAAAATTCTCGTTCAATCGTTTATACAGATTGGTGTACTGCCAAAGAGGAAGACCAAGAGGATCAGCGAAGTATAAAACATTTCTTCTGTTGCATATCACAATCCAATGTGTCCCCGGAGAATCTGATTTTGAAGTGTTCACAATCATAAAGATATTGTTTGGGATGTGAGGTGGAAAATTGTCGGCTGCAAATACTCCAAAAAACTTATATTTCAGATGTTTACAATTCTGAATGAGGTCCTGCAACTGGATTTCATCCATTTTCAGACTGTCGAAATGGGAAGGACGTTCTTTATAACTTTGCGGTCGGAGGTAATAAATACATTGGATGAGCGTATACCCCAAACAAAAATTTCCAGGTTTGCTGTCAAAGCGTTTGAGAATTGAAGATCGAGTGAAACTGAGCAGTTAGTAAGTTCTGGATGCAAGAAGTCATGAGCTGCCTGCTGTGTGCTAGTGAGATCAAAACACATAATAAAGTGCTGTTGGTAGTTATCCAGAGTGATTCCCAGCCCGCAGTGCAACAAACCCAGCGCTGATAGTGTGTTGAAGAAGAGACGTTTATGATCTTGTGTACTGATTGGTGTACTTGCTATTGGTAAACCATTTCGTCTCAAAGTAACTTGCTCCAATCCAATTTTGATAATGAAAAGGATTCGTTCGGTTTGTTCCTAGAAATGCATTATTTGTGTTCAATGCTATGATAATTTGTCTCACCGGTTCACGAGCAAAAATATCTTCCTGTTGCCAGCTGCGCTGACCAGCTGTTGCAAGAAATGTTTTTGTAATTTCTTCTTGATATGGGTAGTTCGCAGGAGTTTTGAGCAAAGTTGATTCAATGGCAGAGAGCACATGGTCGGTCACAGTCATTTTTCTAACATATAGGTTCGCTTCGAGTATTTGCAGCTTGTAATGCTTGGCAGCATCTTCCGATATAATGAGAAAGTCTTCATGAGAACGTCTGTAGGAAAGTCTGAGGGTAACACCGCTCAACAAATGCTTGTCACATGTGAAAAAATCAACTCCAGCGGGTCCATAGAACCAAATTTCCCTCGATTCACGGACCAGTTCTCGTTGAGATGTGAAATCAGCTGCATCTATTGCAGCGGGATTGTTTTCAAAACGATATCCCTGACACTTGAGCCATGAGTCCTTGGCTCCTTTGCTGTTAGAAAATTCTGTTCCAATAAAGCTTTTATGCGCAAAATTACTATTGGTATTTGAGATTTTGAGTCCATTAGCAGAGAGGGTACAGTCAGAGAAACGGGAATACAGGGAGTTGTTTACGAGGAACGGTGAATCAGACACAGTAGGATCAGTGTTGTCGTATCGCAGATCAGCTCCATTTGATTGCGTTACCTTGCATCGTATTTCCAAATAAATTTTTTGCAGGTCAACAAAATTATTACGGTCACCGGTGATTTCAAATTCAAGCATTGGTCCATTAGGTGAATAGACAGGTCCAATTTTTTGATCAAAAGCGTTTTCAAAAGTAATCAAAAGAGGTTGTTTTTCAAACAAATCCAGAGAGCTATGGGTAGCTTCATTGGGTAACAAATTAGCGATCATTTTTTATGTTTGAGGAAAAAATCTGCTCGACTTCTCACTGGTCTGGTTTTTCTTCGAATGGTTGTTTTTCTTTTTCGAGCCCCTACTGACCTTCTTCTTCGTAATCCATTCATTGGTGTCTTTCGACGACGACGTCTACCACCACCAAGTTGTTTTCTTGCAGTTTTTGTGACAGTGTTTTTCAATGCTTGTTTAGGAGACTTCTTTTTCATAGAGACATCAATTAGTTCTGGCGCTGCACTCATCAAAAGTTCTCTGCCAGTTTTTTTGCAGCCGGTAGAATAACCCGTCGTGCAAACGGTATAGCAACACGACCAATACCAGCAGCCAAAGCGCCAAATCCACTGCCGCGTTGTCGATAGTGTCCAGAGAAATGAGGAAGTGAAGCTTGCTTTGCATAATATTGTTCCATTGGTTTTCAATCAAAGCGCTTGAATTTTAGAGTCAACACAACTTTACCAGTTCCTGCAAAGGGCACTAGTCTTCCAGTTTCTGTGCGCAACTGTACCGATATTGATTGTACAGATGAAGTGAATAATTTTTTGTAGTCTAAATTAGTGAAGTTTTTTCGATGATTAGGTTCAATGCTGCAGGCACTACCGTTTTTGATGCGTCTATTTGAATCAATGACGCGTAACAATGGGGCCTTTGCATCACCAACAGTTTGGTATTGAATAATGTCAATATAGACAAAAATTAGACTTGTCCCACTTGATAAGTCATATGGGAAATGAGATTCGTACAGTTCGTTTCCCTCATAAGATGCATCGAAGGAGGGTATCATTTTGTAACCAATGTGATATTCACCGTTCTCATCAAGCTTTGCATTGTAGCCTAACAGACTGGGTATTTGGGGACTTGGGAATGAGATTCCTTCATTTGCGTTCATCCAAATGCTCATGCTATTCGTGATTTCTTGAGGACTCGCATCAAAATGAATTTTGTCTTTGAGTTTTGTTTTTATCTCATTAATCAATTGTTCTATAAAAGTGTACTCTCCTGATTTGATAAAAACATTTTCACCATAGTAGGGTCTGGAAATTGTATTCCGATTGCCAGCGTTGGATTTACTGGCTACTACTTCGGATGCTCTGAAGTACGTAAATTCCTCATCAGTAACATTGTTTAATTTTGTGGGGAAAATTATTTCTGAGAGAGCAACTCTCCAATCTCCATCTAAAGCTATTTCTTCTTTACAAAAATTTCTAAAACTGGCCAAAGTGTTGTCTGGGAAATAATCCATTGATGCTGTTGAAATCAAATGTACAGTAAACTCATCACTGCCTATTTTCGTTATAATCAGCTTTGTTTCCAATTAAACTAAGTTCTTTTTCATAAAATTTTCCACTGATTTCTTCCTTTTCCGCATCAATGAGACTGTATGTTGGAGGGTTTACAGTAGGAATGGCAACTATTTCAAAAACTTCGTCTGTAAAAATCTGCTTGTAACCTTTTCTAAAAGGCAAGTCAGTCTTCGCTATTCGCACATAGTCACCAACATAAAATTTTGGTTTCTGTACCAACTTCGATGAACTGTTTGCAATTAATGAAACTAAAGCAGGTACATGTTTTCTTGTGACCTTGTTTGGAGCCAATTTTGTTACTCTATTAACGCGTGAGTTAATCGTTTGAACAAAACTTTGTAATTTTTCAATATAACTGTAAGTCCATTCAAACTCCAAGTATTTGTACATAATACTTTTCAGCGATCGAATGTTTCTTTCGGCAAACGCTGATTTTTGAGTATTGTATTTGATGATTTCTCGTTTAGTACATATCTTTTCGAACTCTCCTTTAAACTCGGTGCCTTTGTCAACCCAAACTTTTTTTGGTTGTTTTGTTTTGATCATTTTTTTGAAAGCTTCGGTTGTTTCCTTAGCATATTTGGTCTTCAGGGGTTCCACTCGTAAGTAGCGAGAGAGACAATCGACAGCAACTAACAAATATTGTACCCCTCGGTTATATTTAGCCAATTTATCAACATAAGCCAAGTCAAGAGACCAAATTTCGTTGATATCGTTAACAATCACTTTTAGCCGAGGATATGTTTTACGAAACAATCCATACTTTGTATGTGATGATTGAGATCTCAGA
This sequence comes from Symsagittifera roscoffensis, assembly GCF_963678635.1. Classification (NCBI taxonomy): domain Eukaryota; kingdom Metazoa; phylum Xenacoelomorpha; order Acoela; family Convolutidae; genus Symsagittifera; species Symsagittifera roscoffensis. The sequence goes on along the minus strand of NC_087066.1, from coordinate 44,428,479 downwards.
AATTTTTAAACTTTTTTTGGTGAGAGTTGACTAGCATTTGTTAAATTTTTAACGCTACCAAATGCAGCTGGACCTTTCGTGTAGAGTAATTTGAGTTTCTTTTCTTCACTGATAGTAGGATTTCCATTCTTTTGTTGACGTCGTCGCAAACGATTCTTTACTGCTTTCATAGTTTTTATCATCGTCGTCATCGTCGTCGTTGGTGGTGGGGAAAAATTTTTTTTTCTGGGTTTTTCTTTTGTCGGATTGCTTGGTTTTGGGTTTGAGAGTTGTCGATCGAGTCTTCGAAGAGGAGGGTTTAGATCTCTTCGAGTACTCAGTTGTCGGGTTGTCGTCGGAGACGAAGGAGGAAGAAGTTGAGGGCTTAGCTGCTTCGCTCTTAAGCGAGCGGAGAATCTGTTTGGCATAAGTGTTGGACACTAAGCTAGGATCAAGATTCAGTTCTTTCAAAATTTGTGGATAAAAAACACCCTCAAGTTTTTTTGTGTTTTGCTGTGTATCGTACAAAAAAGATTCAATTTTAACGAGTGTTGGTTTTCCTTGAATTAAAACATATCCGTCAACGTCTAAAGTCAAGGATTCAACTTTGAACAACTGCTTTAGCACGATGTTTGCCCTTTCCAATTTATTAGCTTCCAATAGCTCTTGAATGGATTCCATAACCTTTCGAAACACTTCAGCGGTTTTTCCATTTCTTTTTTCATCGTTTTTTTCTGTTCTCTTTGAGCTTGTCTGCTGCAGTGAATTGTATGATTCAAAATTATTTTCTGCTTCATCATCACCATCATCACTGAAATTAGTAAGTGCAGATAAATTTCTTTTTCGAAGATTTGTTACTACATTATTAGGGGTTAAAGGAATAGGAGATGTTGGGTTTAATGGTGGTGGAGAGTCACGGCTGATATTTCGTTCTCGAAATCGTTGTATGTAATTGAGTTGAGATGATTTGTCGTTAATTAATGGATTATGAAGGATTTGAGATTGTGGTGCAGTTTTTTCATCTGGAGCATATGTTTTTCGAGGAATGAGGATGAATTCTTCAGCATACATGCCTGAGGTTCTAGTTTTTCAGGTAAATGTAACACGATTCTCCGATTGATTTAACCAGTGAAATATTGTTTGCCAAAACTTTTCGTTTTTCTCGGATACTAAACTTAGGGTCAACAATTTTTCCAAATGGTATTTTCTTACTCTTGATGAAACTTTTGTTAGCTGGAACATGTCCCAGAAAAACATTCACAAAACAATCGCAAAGCAATCTAATAAAATTTGAATCAGCTCCTGTCAAAATTGATCTACAATGGCGACTATTGAGCATTTGCTTCAATATACATAATTCTTTCTCTTTCATTTTCAAGAGATGTGATAACTGCTTTTGAGGATGGTAAATAGAAAATGGTTGGTGATGGTGGAACTATGTTTGACGAATAACGAAGACATTCTGAAGTTTTGGGATCCAAGTCTATCAACAGATGACCGAAATCTTCTTTCGTTGCCAACTGATACGCATGACGGAGGAATTTTGCATTATTCAACTGTCTGCCTAAATAATCAATTTGTTGAATGTCTCGAGGTGATTTGAACAAAATTAAGTGAGTTGTATTCAAATCTATTGTACGTGATTGCTTACTTTGCTGAAATAAATTGTGCTTGACATAAATAACATGAACATTTTTATGTCGGCCTGCTGTAGCTAATTTAACAAAATCTTTTTCATTAAAAATTTCTTCACAGGTATCATCAAAGACAATCATACAATCCCGTAAGTTATTAACAATTTCAAAGCTGGACAATTTTATAAATTCAATATCAAATTTGTTGTGAGAAACAAAGGAACGGTATTTGGGTTGATCGTGAAGATAAAAATAAAATATCTTGTTATATGATGGTTAGAATGTATCTTTGAGAAACATTTGAAAAATTAAATCAGTTTTGCCAGATCCCGAGGGACCTAAAACGGACATAAACAGACGATCTTTTGTTGAAATGATCTTATTCATTATTATAACTTGGGATTGGGTAACATCTAACCAACTGTACTGGATAGTATTGAAAGCCAAATGGCAGTCTCGTCACAACTAAGATTGTAAAAAGACAATTTTGAAATAGATAAAGAGAGCAAAATGAAAATGAAACAGACTTGTGTGAAAAAGACAACTTCTGCAGACGGAAGAGAAACAGAATTACAAAATTTTCAAGATCTGTTTTCGTGAGATAAAGACTGTTCGGCACCACCAATGTCTACAAAGTCGCAATCATTGTTCTCAACAGTGGTGGTTTCTTCAATTTCCATGTTTACTGGAAGACTTTTTTTGCTTATTTGTATCAAGGTTGATAGTTACAACTGCATACCAATCGCCTTTTTTTTCTCTCTGATCTATTGCCGTTTGGTTTGTATTTTATTATATATCTTGCTATGTTTTTGTCTGTCAGAAGTATCCGAACAATTTTTTTTACGTTTCCGGTACTGATTTCGTCTAATAACTCTTTTGGTAAATTCTCACCTGTTAAACTCACATTTTGTGTGTTTTCTTTTGGCAAAAACATTTTTTTGAAATTTTGAATTTTCAAACACGACATGTTAGCAACTAGTAATCACACAAGATCAAAAGAAAATGAAGACAATCAATAAATATATTTATTATGATTCACAAAACTTGGTATATGTATGTGATTCGTCATTTCGGTTCACCAGGCAAATCAACTCCTCGTTCAATGAAGAAAAACTCATATTTTGTGAATTTGTCATGGTTACAATTAGATTTGAACTTTACAACAAAATGAGCAGCAACTCTGATAGTGGCTTGAACTAAATGTATTTCCTCAACGTTATCAGTTTTGACTAATTCTTTCAGTTCAGCTGGAAGCTGATGGTCATGCAAATGGATTTGTCTTCTCTCTCCCAGCTGAGGTTGCAGCCCTTCCAGGTTGAGATTGAACAACGGAATTGACTGGCGAAATTCCTGGAGTCTGGACATTGTACAGGTGAAACTAGTCAAGAACTGTAAAAAATTTCCGTAAATTGTCGATTTCGATATCGTTCAGTGTAATTTGTTCGAGTTTTTGCAGGAGAGGTTTTCCTCGACAATCTAATATGCCTGTCCGCGTAAGAGTAACTTTAATTCTTGGTGTTGAATTGTTTTCAGGACTCTGATTAGTCATTGAAGCGTAAACCAACAAATTTGGAGATAAGGTTGTTTGCATCATTGGACAGGTCATTTTGTAACCAATCGAAAAAAACTTTGGATTTTCTACGGGTACAATGCTTTAATAATTGATGTGAGGGAAGTAAATGAGAATGTCGTTTGCAAATATGTTTTTCTTGACCCAATAACTGTTCACTCTTTGGGCAGCCAAAATCTATCAAATTTGTCACGGGTAATTTCAAGTATTCAGCTAGTAAAACAGATTTTTGTGTACCTTTAGCAAAAAAATGGGAATTTGGGTTCCTCAAACGGATGCTGTCAAAAATTTGATCCAATTATGAGTAAGGGTATTCACCTTCGTCCCAACGAAGCCCGTGTAGAAATTTAGATACCCAATTGTACGCTTTTTTCTCTTCTTTTGACAAATTGTTGAATTGGACTGGTGGCAGAAAATGAATTGTATCAATTGTATTAGCAGAGCAAACGGAAAGTTCCTTTATGATCAAAGGTTTCTTGCCACATTTAAATCCCTCAATATCTAAAATAATGAGATGATTGAAAAACAATTTTTTAGTTTTCTTTCTTTGGGTTAACATGACTTTCACTCAACATTCCAACAAACGAAATAACTTTGGTTTGAATGCTTTAAGAAATAAGCAAAACGCAATACCTGTCACGTGACCCAGGTAACAGTTTTTTATTGGAAAAGGCAAAACATATGTGTACACAGGACCGGTATGATTTTTTTCTTGCAAATATCCCGCTGCGTCATGCAATATAGCATGTATTCTAAGAAATTTGAAATGTTTCAAGTGTTTGTCGAGCGACGAATTGTCTATTCCAATTAAACCACCATATGGTCTGTTTTTCAAAACAAAATCCAAATTAATATCAGCATCCAAATACAAACAAGTGGCTAAAAAATACTGAAATCTGACTGATTTGTCTGGATATTGTGATTTTAAGTCTATAAAAATTTCATGAATGAGTTTTAAATCGAAAGTTGAAATCATGTTTACTGAACTCAATATAATAAAAAGGGAATAATGAAAAGTATCAATTAAAACTTAACTTTCTCTTCAACAATAAATTTCACAAATAGCACATCAGTATCTACATCAAGTTTTCCATATCCACTTGTCAAAATATCCATTATTTTGCAAAAAGCGGCAGAATGGGGTCCATTAATTAAACTTTCAAATCTTTTCAAAGTTTCTGTATTCATCTCATCTGTTTGAACATGTCTGCTTTCTGTATGTTTCTTTGAAACTGAAGCCGAAATTCTTACGGATTTGTTTGACGTCGACGATGCAGCAGGCGTAACTGTATTATCAATTCGTTTCTGTCCCCCAACGGCCGGAGATTTCTTGCAAACGTTTTGATTTGGTGAATTTTGTTTGCTAGATGATGTTGCAGAAAGCAATAAATTGGGTAAACGTTTTTTGATTGCAGTGAAATCTAACAAATCGAGATTGGCTGCAACAGGTTGTGCTGAATAAGTGAGAGCTAGTTTAAGCTTGTCAAATAACTCACCGTTTCCTTTGACATCTTTAGCAGGAGAAATTAAGTATTTGAAGCAAGTGAAAATACAAGGAACACTGAAACATTTTTGGGAAGGAAAAAATTGGTTTAATTGTTCCTCTGAATCTACTTGAATCAATATATGGTAATGAATTTTTTTTTTCATTCTCGACTGAAAAAGGGCAATATTCAGATTTGAAGTGGCTTCCAAAAGCATAATTTTTAAAAGTAGATAAATTAGGATTTTTTCAGTGATAACAAATTTGAAATTTGGTTGAAATTTTTTGAAATAATCAGGTAACACAACTTCGAACATAGCTTCTGCCATTTTGTAAAGGAAAATTAATTCGAGTCGTGCTTGAAATCGTTTGTGTTCGAGGAAAGTTGAGATTTCCTGGCTCGTTTACAGTTAGATTGTGGTTTGTCTTTGTTTTCAACAGTATCAGAAATTTCACTTGTTTGCGCTCGGATTGATTTTCCCGACTTTAGTAATTTTGAAAATTCTTCGCTGCTTAAGGAAAGTCTTTGTACACATTCAAATTCAGCGCCTTCAGTTGCATTTTTTTCAGGAATACATAAGTTCCAGTTTGGTCATATGTTTTCAATGTAGCACGCACTAGTCTTTTACTATTTTCCGAAATATCGAAATAGCAATCGCCAAAATCTTTAACTGCATTTGCTGTGGTGCTTGTTTTGGTTTTATTCATTGTAACGAGTAAATTTTCAAAGTAACTTGATTCAAAACTGAATAGAAAGAAATGAATGGTTCCGATTGATTGTATATGTCTGCAAAAGAAAGCGTTGTATCTATTTTAATTTATATATACATGTACTTTATATCGCAAAGATATTGGATTGCAATTTAGTTCAATAGGATAAGTATTTTGTGCATGTACAACTGATAAGAATTTTAATGGGTGTTAAAGGTCACAATGTTTAAACGTTATTTTTGATACAAGCTATTTGTTTGAATGCAATTAAGATAAACATAGAATACCACGCAAGGTAACATAAATATTTTACACGCCCTCCCTTATTAAACTGATTAAAAACTACATAGGAGGTCTTGAAATTTCTAATTTTAGAAGAACCAATCTCTATTTTAATCTCTTGAGGCGTTTTCACAATTCATTTCAGTTTCATTTCTCTCCGCGTTACGTTTGTCATTTTCTTCCAAATTTTCTTCAAAAATGCCTTGTTATATTATTGCCGGATATTCCAATCACGAAAGAACCATTTTTTATGAAACCGTTCACGGTAATTTTGTAGCAATAATTAACGAAGAAAAAAGTTTCAATTCTGATGAGTGGACTTGTACTCATCACGTTATGATTCCCAAAATTTTTTTACATTTATTCAGTAAACTTTCCTTAAAAATTTCAAAGAAAGACGATGAACTGAATATAAAGTATTTGAGTTACCTTACAAATTCTGGTAAATATACGGATCCTGACGAGCCTCTTGCTCTTCAGGTTGATATTTCAACTTTATCAAAACCAGTAAAAAAAATTTTGTATAAATACGATTGTGATGTTACTCCGATGTGTGAAAACCAGTTAGAATACTTTGAAGAAATTGAATTTTTTGATCGTTTATGGGGAATGGAACAGATTGAATCACCATCAGTAGTTACCCCGAAAGCTGATCCTTCCCCTGTAGTATCACCATGGCTTGACGAACCGGGTTGCTCAACTCCAAAGCGTACCCCTGAGGCTACTGTGAGCAACCACATGGAAAACTTAACCCCTTCTCTTTGTCTAGCGCCAAAGAAAAAAAGGAAACTAACAACACTAAAGAAAGCGCAGGAGTATTTGGACCTGATATAACTTTGAAACTGAGGTTGAGTTTTATTGATTTTTGTTTGTATTTATTGTGTATAATAATTTAACTTTAAAATTGAGTTTGAGTTTGTATCTTGTATTTGTTCATTAATTATCACACGATTGGGTTCTGATTAAAAATTTATTTCAAAAGCCTTTAAAAATTGAAGTTTAAAAAATCATTTATTTTTAATAAATTGACTACTTTTTTTCAATTAAAAACAAAAAAAAATCCGTAAAATTTTCATTTTTTCCACAATTAGGATTTAACATATTAACATTGAAGTTCTTATTTACATTAGTTATCTTGAGAAAAAACTGAAAAGCATCCATATATATGCTAATTTTTAGAAAACAAGATTAAAAAAATGAATTTCGTTTTTTGAAAAAAGATAATTAACGTCAAAAAAAAACAGGAAAAAAATAATTTTGGATGAAAACTTATGTTGTCATATGTTTATTCAAATAGTTATCATACAAATTAAACATAATGAAAAATAACATAAAAGATGTTTAAAACCAACTTTTTGATAAAAATACTTATTTTTTAAATGTTTTTTAGTTAAAAATTTGATTTTTTAATTACAAAAAGGAAAAAAAGCATTAATTTTTTTCTTTTTCTACAAATTGGAGTTACCATTTGATCATTGATACTGTTGTCTCCAAAAATGATCATATTGAAAAAAATACAAGTATTCATCATCATGCTAAATATTTGAGAAAAATAATAAAAATCAAACTTTTTAATTGATGACTCATCGTTTTTTCATTTTTCCGAAAAAAGGCGATTTTCAACCAGAAGACGCAATTTTTTATTATGAGCAAGTGGTGTTATTATGAAGGTGCATTGAGGGGCACGACTAATGAGATTGTGGGAGTAGATGTTTTTTCAATAGTCTTCGAGAAAAACGCTAATCCCCTTAATCCCCCCTAAAACAACAAACTCATTTCTCTTTACAGAAAAGTATTTTTTCGGACTTTTTTTTCAAATCGAAAGACAATTGAGACAAATTCATGATGACATGGACCATGCAACCGCTCCGTGATTGACATCATTGATAGCAATGCGCCTGGAAAGTTAAAAAACTGTCATTTTTCAGTTTTTGCTTTACTTATTCATCATTTCAACTGTTTTTGATACTAATTTTGACATTTTTATATGATATTCTGTCCCCATGACAACTGGGATATTTAGGATCTATCATGTGTTGTGACATGCTCAACTTTTATTCGCAATTTCGAAATTTTCATCAATTTATATTTTGAATTGATAAAATATAAAATTAAAACTTTTCTCTCTTGGCTCTAAAATCATTTTGGATTAAAATTTAGCCCAAATTTGGTTGGCTTAGATTAAGTTCTATCATTTGTAATAATTATTAACGTTTCAAACAACAATTTATCTGTTTCGTCCAATCGAATTTGAGTTTGCCAGTTATGGCGGGAAACTCAAATCTAATTCAAATTTTGGCGGGAACTTTAATTCAAATTCAAAATTACGCGCGCAAAACAAAACACGTTTTCTCTGCAATTGGTATACGAACAGTTATGCTTCCCATTTACTGTTGTTTCTGAGTGTAATTTGAGATCACTTGATTCTTTTTCTTTCTTAAAATCAATAGCCTAACTTATTTCAAAAAATGTTCAAATGCAATTTTTGTCCACTGAAATATGCAAATAAGAGCAATAGAAGTCGCCATGAGCGTGACAAACATTTTGTTGAAAAAGGACTTATTGTTTATCGATGCAATGAGTGTTCATTCACGGCTCAAATGCTTTCAAATTTGCAAAAAAACTTATTCTTCACACTCATGGTCAACTTGGAGGTGTTTGTGATTATTGTCATTTGGGATTTCATTCGCCCAAAAACTTATCAGCTCATTTACTAGCAACCCATGGTCTTCCTGTTATGAGAGCTGCCTCTGCTGATTAAGCCACTACAAGTGCCGCTGCTAATGCTGCTCTCGGTGATGTGCATGCTGTCGATGAAGACGAAATCAACGGCACCAATCTTCAAAAAAGTGAGTCTGCTTTTTTCGGTGTTCTTGAAACGTATGTGAGCGGCGGAAACCAACCCATGGATGAAAATCAGCCGATTGACCTTTTGCAACTAATGCAAGAGAAAAAAGATGAAATTCAAAGTCTCATAATCGATCGAGTTGCAGAAGGACCTAGAAAAGTTCAGTTCAGCGCTAATTTAGGTTTGGTAAAACCTAAAGTAATAAATGATTCTAGTAAAACTGAGAACGACGAGCGGATTGACATTTATGCAAACTCTGATATGAAACCTGTGATGAGCTTAGGATTAGAAGATGATGAGTTTTTTGAAATGGTCGAAAAAATGCAAGCAGTTTTGGAGACTTTTGCATCTTATGGAAGCGGTTGGGTCTTGCAACACGTAATTCACCAATCCGTGGGTCATCTTATATTGACTTGCCTTTTCGAATTCGAATGTCCCAGAATTTGATAAACATTAGAAATCACGAAGATAATAATTGCTTCGAACTTTGCTTTACCGCTGCTTATAGTCTGAAGCATGGTGTTGACCTACTTCTAACTGATCAACAAAAAGCGAACCCAGCAGCTGCGCGGACACAACCTGATACATACACTGCTGAAAGTGCACACAAATCCCAAGGTAATTTTTATTCACCCATGAGTTTCGCTTCAATTGGAAAATTTGAACAACTTAACGACGTGCGGGTAAATGTGTTCCAGTACCACAAGGGAGATTTGTTGCCTATGTATATATCAAAACGACCAAACCAAGATAACAGCACCCAAACTGAAATATTTGACATGGACCTGCTTCTCTTGTATGAGCCTGCAAAGCATCACTATGTACTTATAATCGATTTGTTAAAGTTCATCTGCGAAATCAAAGGGTGTAAGTATCGCCCAATTGCACGTTTATGTAGAAACTGCTTTCACATTAGTTGGAGTGATGAAACTCACGAGCAACACATCCAGTGTTGTAAGGATCATGAACCTGCTCTAGTAGTCATGCCTTCAGCAGAAAAAGGTACCAACAGATACGAGTTCAAAAACCTCCAGGCCTTGTGGTTTGTACCACTTGTGATTTATTTTGATTTTGAATCATTTCTGAAACCTGTAGATTCTTGTCCTGATAATCCATCGCGATCATCTACCCGAGTTGTACAAAAACACGAAGCTTGTGGGTATTCATTGGCTGTAATTGAACACGGAAATTCACAGCCCTACTTCTTTGACTATGACAGCTCTGATCAATGCATGAAAAAGTTTCTCAATCAGTTGCATCAATTAGCGAGAGATATATGATCAAAAGCGACGGTTTCCTCAATTTCTAGAAAGCCAAGAATCGTTGAACAAAGAAAACACATCAACATGTTGGATTTGCTGTATACATTTTACCAATGAGCACGAAAAATGTCTTGACCATTGCCATTTTTCTGGAAAATTTTTGGGATGGGCACATGAAAAATGCAACCTCGCAAGACGAACTGTAAATTTCACCCCAGTCATTGGACATAACATCCAGAACTATGACCTTCACCACATTTGTCTCGCATTGCATGAATGCGAGCCAACAAGTACAATGAGTGTTATACCTAGCACCGACGAAAAATATATATCGTTAAGCATTGGAGTCCTAATTAAAATTATAAAAAGGAAAAACGGATCTGAGCAAAAAGTTTTTGACTCATGCAAGTTTTTGAATTCTTCCCTGCAAAAATTGGTTGATAATCTACCAGCGGAAAAAATGTCAATTTTGAACAAGTATTTTGCAAACGAGACGGAGGAGCAACGGTGTCTGATACGACAAAAAGGTTTCTACCCTTATTCGTACATGACCGGAAGAGAAAAATTTGCAGAAAAAGAATTGCCTCCTTTGCAAAATTGGTCCGATGTTTTGAATGGAGGAAAAGTTGCAGTTTCACAAGCGGATCTGGAACATGCAAAGAATGTTTTTAGAGTGTTCAAATGTCAAAACTTGGAGGATTATCACAACTTGTATCTCAAGTGTGATACACTCCTTCTTGCTTGCGTCTTTGAAGAATTTCGACAAATTAGTCACCAAACTTATGGTCTGGACTGCGCGCACCATTTTAGTGCTTCAAACTTAGCTGGAGACGCCTTCAAACGTATCTGCAAAGACTCGAATGTTCAGCTTTTATCAGACCGCAGGCATCTCGAAATGGTCGAGAATATGATGCGAGGTGGTACTGCATCCGTGTTCCATAGTCGCTTTTTCAAAGCCAACAACAAAGAATGCCCCGACTTCAACCCAGATCAATCTAGCACCTACGGGTTTATGATCGATGCAAATAACCTCTATGGCGGCGTCATGCAAACGGAGAAATTACCGGTGCGTAACTTTGAGCTAATAGAGCATATAGAAGACGAGGTGATTGTGAACCAAATCCTCAACATGACTGAAGACTCTTTGATTGGATTTATATTGGAAGTTGATCTCGAGTATCCAGAAGAACTGCATGAGGATCATCAAGATTACCCTTTAGCTCCTACTAAAGAAAGTGTACCCCAGGATTGGTTGAGTCCCTACCAAACAAATTTACTCGAGCAGATGAAAAATCAAGACATTGCAAGACGTTCAATTGGAAAGACCAAAAAGTTACTGCAGACGCTGCATGACAAGTCAAATTATACAATTCATTACAAACTATTGCAATTGTTTGTTAGGTTGGGACTTAAAGTTAAAAAAGTGCACCGTGTGCTGAAGTTTGAACAAGAAGCATGGTTAGAACCATACATCACATTGAACACGACTAAACGACAACAAGCTAGAAATAATTTTGAGGAGGATTTGTACAAACTACTGAACAATTGTGCTTATGGGAAAACATGCGAGTCGAAGCGCAAACGGATGCTTGTTCGGATAGTTAGAGATTATCATGCCGCTTTGCGAGAAATTAGTGCATTCGAATTTAAACCCTACAAAATTTTTGGAGAAAACTTGGCAGCGTTCAATTCGAATCCAACAAAAATCTATTGGGATGTCCCAACAATTGTGGGAGCTATTGTTCTTGAGTTAGCAAAGTTTCACATGTATAAATTTCATTACGATATAATGAAACCAAATTTTGAATGTCAACTATTGTATTCTGATATAGACACTCTCCTGTACCAAGTCAAAAGTGAAGATTTATACCGAGAAATTTCCGAAAAAAGGAATATTTTGAATGAACTTGACTTGTCAAATTACCCGAAGAACCACCCTCTCTACGACCCGAAAAACAAAATGGTTGTTTTAAAATTCAAGGATGAGTTTCCAGGAGACATTATAACCGAGTTTATATCCCTCAAACCCAAGCTTTATTCCATTTTGTCCAGAGGTAATTAATTTCTATTTGCCTTATTTGTGAGCACGAATTTCAAAAAATTTTGATTTTTTGTGATTTTTTTTTCGGAAGGCAATTTTTATTTGTGGGAAAAAAATTTTTTTTGTTCGAAAAAAAATTTCGGGCGAAAAAGTGTTTTTTTTGTTTTGAAAAAAAATTGGAAAAAACTTTTTAGGCGAAAAAAAAAAATTTTTTTGAAAATTTTTGGTTTTTTTTTGTGGGCGATTTTTTTTTTTTTTTTTTTTTTTGTGGGCGAAAAATTTTTTTTTTAAAAATTTTTTTGTCGGGGATTTTTTTTTGTGTTGGTTGATTGTTGTTTTTTTTTTTAATGATGACAAATTTTTAAGGTCACACCTGACCTTCATGTATTTTTTTTTGTTGCACCTGGCCTTCAAGTTAACATGATGTAGCTCGTAAAAAAACATCGTATTTGGTTTTTTTACCACCACACATTAGTGATCATCAAAAAATTGATTAGTAATCATATAAATAAAATTTCAGACTGCAGAAAATTATCGGCGAAAGGTGTATCCAAAGCTGCTCAGAAGATGTTGAGTCATCAGCGATATCGAGACACCTTGACCTCTGGCTCGTTATTCAAAACTGAAAACAGTCGAATCGCATCCGAGTCACACAATCTGCAAACAGTGACTTCGACGAAAACATCGTTATCAGCTTTTGATGACAAACGCTACATCCTCGACGATGGTCAGCAGACTCTTCCCTACGGTCACAAAAACATCGTGGGTCAAACTGTGATTGGCTTTGATGATAGTGATGACAACACAGCCGCTGTTAATTCTGACCCAACTGACGATGACGATTTGGAAAAATGGATGCCATTTTTTGAAGATCGTCAACAGCCAGGGTCGTGGGATTGTGACGATTTCCTAGATGGGGTGTCTGAAGAATTCGCTAACACTCAAAACGTTGATTGGGACCATCCGGAAATTGATGATGAATACTTTGAGGATAGTTTTGCTGTTGAGAACACACAACCACATCGCTCGCTTCGACAACTGATGGACCAGGTCAATAGCAGTTGGCAAACTCCAGACCCCGGTCTGATTCGGGCAGCAGAAACCAACGACAGTGATATTGATAGCGGGGATATCGCGGATCTGGAGGCCAATACTTCCGATGAGGACGAGTCGTCATTCTTCAACGATTCGTTTTTCGATTATGAAGCAGTTGAAGTAGAAGAACCACGGTCAAAAAATCGACGAATAGATTAAAACACAAAAAAACACCACATTAACTTTTGTATAGTAAATAAAATTCAGTTATTTAATATGAGAATTGTCTGTACATAAAATTTGACCTACCGCTATTCCGTGTTTAGTGTGTATTTAAGTGCGAGATTTTGTTCAGCTTTGGAACTCAATTAATCTGGGATATAAACAATTTCATTTAAGCGATAGTGTCTTTAGCATACTTTTGTATGTATTTGTATGTAATTTGAGTTTGAATCAAAGTTTTAAGAAGAATTGAGCAAACAGTCTATAGCGCAGTTAAACACTCCAGCTGGTTTCAGAACGAAGATTTGGCAAATCCTTTCCCGCACCAAACATGTAACCACAACGTTCAGTGGGAATACTCAATAATATACCGAAGTTTTACATGAGGACTATTAGGTATAAAATTATACATGGTGACAATTAGGATTATTACATGGTGACCATTGCTGATCATTTAATACATGGTGACCATTATGATTTATACCTAATGGTCATCCATGTATGACAACCCCCCCCCCCCCGATCCTAACGCACTATATACATACTACTGCTTAGTATGGTAGCATAGAGGTTAGCAACGGAAAAGTGGCCATTGCTTGCCGTAGAAAAACTTATTTCTCTTTGTTAATGGTAAAGATGCAAACAAAAATTATAACATGCAGCACCAGAAACAGTAGGCGCCCCTATTCGGTATCATAAACAAAATTTGAACTTGTTGACTTGAGGTTTACTGCTTATGCTGACTATGTCCCATCCCTCCCTTCAAGCCTCTCTAACATCAGTAGAACTAGTTGGGCGCTTAACGGTCAGCAGACACCTAACTGAGCCCATGCGGCAGTAACCAGCAACCAAGCCTTTTAAGTGTGGCTTCCAAAACGCCTAAGACGCTTTGAAACCCATTTTCAACTATTTGTACGACTTACCTGCAAGCGATTCACATCTGTCAATTTCAAGAACTATCCGTATATTTGGGTAAAATATGTGAACAAAGAAAAACAAATTTGATCAGCACAACAAATTTGATCAGCACTTCATTGCTTAATATAAGCAAATTACGTCTTTTTTGCGCGAGGCAATGAATATCCAAATTAGAATTTTGTTCGAAAACTTTTGAAATTAAGGAATTTTGTCAACGCCATTTAAAGAGCTTAGCTCCTCTATAACCAACTGATGCTCTTTTAACTTTGCTTTTGAATTTCGGATTTTTCATTAAATTGAAGGTTGAACTTCTGGTCATATCCGACGATACATTAAATGAAAAAAGAACGTAGTCCTGATATTGATAGCAAAACAAGTTGGAGGTGTTCATACACATGCACCTCGTGGACTGTTAAAAACTTACCATTATTAAAATATTCTGAATGCTTTTATAATTTTGTTTTGAAAAAAATCAGACGAGTTTTTTATCATATGAGGAGTACAAAGATCGCGTAGGAAGTAGAAGCATATACCAAAAAGAAATTTTGCAAAACTGGATTGACGTTAGAGCCATAATATTCAATCATAACAACTTGGGGACACAATGAGGCATTTTAGAAACAAAGCGACGCCTTACTATCCTTCCTTGCGCTCCCCCATTTCTGATAACGAAGGACTGTTCTGAATAATTGTCTCTTTTACAAAAACTATCAGAAACTTATCACAGAGAAATAAAATTTTTAAGATGAATAAACTAACAGATTTGATTTTCATAATTTACATGTTAGTAACCCGCCTTTAGCCAAAAACACGCATGCCTTTTTGTTAATGCTCCAAACACTGAAAGTCGGGAGAAACTGTCTTCAGGTGTGTTTTTTATTTTCGAAACTTTTTTCCTGGCTTAATAGGTCAGTCATTTATAATTCTCAAACTCTTTGAGATTATAATGAAATAAATTTTGAGATTATAATTCCCAAAATTGTTCTCATTTTCCAAAAAACATTGGCATGGAAGTCAAGACTCAAAATGAACAAAATTAAAAAAAATTTAAATAAATAAGTCCATTTTAAATCAAAAAGGTTGTCTGGCTTGACAAAGCGCTATGAACAGGAACCACAAGATATTGACTCAAGTTTTGAGGCCCAAAATTAATTTTTATTGAGACTACGTTATACATAATAAAACTGTTTCAGCATACAAGCCATTTCAAAAGCCGTATTTTGAATTTCTACTCAAGTTAAACCCTTATTTTATTTTAAATTTTAAAAAAGAGGATATTTTAATGCTACCAGAAATCAAGAAGAGTATGTTTTTGCTCTTTCACAAATGTTATTTCACGACAAGGCATGAATGAAAAATGAAATATTAGAACGCATGAATGAAAAAAAAAAATCATAAGCATAGTTTCGCGCATTTTTCCGGGCTCTTTCACAATTTTCTGGCATCTTTCCCTCAGAGCAAAAAATACTCTTCAACAGTTAGAACATAGTTAAAGATGGCTTCGGGCATCTTTCAACTATGTTCTAACTACTACAAAGCGAAGTCATTCATGGCACTCTTTAAGTTATTCATTGTATTCGAGACCAATACTTCTAATTCTAGCAGATAAAGCAAACCAGCCGGAAGTTAAGATTTTACTTGAGCAGCAAAAGTTGATTCTTTTCCAGCGAATAAAAGTTTTTAAGTTTTTGAGCGTTTTAATGGGAATTTTTTGAATTTCATGAAATTTTTCGAACTTTTCAAATAATTCTGTTTTTCTTTTCAATCTTTAAAGATAACTTATGTCGAATAGATCCAATTTTGAGAGACTAAAGTTCCGGACACATTTAAAAATTAAACTTAGATTAATAATCACTTGCGCTTTAATTTTAATTTGGTCACCTGCGCTTTTTTGGTACCAAATCCTCCATAAATTACAGTAAACTGCAGTTGATATGAACGAAAAACTTTCTAAATTGTTCACGCCGATACACTTCATTGCAGTTTAAAACCTTAAAAATTGTTTTAAATAAATTTTTGTAGACCGAATTTCGGAGAAAACTCAAAGGGGCTGAAAATAGCCAGGTACTTGTTTAAATTATAATTCCGCAGTTTATGATTAGTGTCAGTCAAAAAATTGGTTTTGTAGTGTATACTTATTAAACTACTTGAAGTACTTCAAGTGGCGGCTATATAAAATAGCATATAGCTAAAATAGCATAAACTTTTACTGGCTTCACTTACGTTTTAACGCGTGCTTTTGTAGCTAGATTTGCAATTGTGGAAAAAAAAATTATCGTGATTCTAAAAAGAACTAGATGAGATGAATATTTCCGCATGGCCATTTAGTGGCAGCTGCATGACTGTTTATTCATTTACACCATTTATTTTTCAAACAAAAAACTGAATAAAAGCCAAGTCAATTCTTTTGTGCTCATTTAAAACCAAACTTTTGCCGGACCGATAGCCGGAATGTTACGGATAGTATTAGTATCATGAAATCTGATAATATGCAATTGATTATCTTATGTATCCCTAACATGTAATTGAACATCTTCGCTATTTTATCTTTATGCTAAAGTTACGGTTCCCCTTCAAATGGATAAAAACAAGAAAAACTGGTAATATTTCTTCACTTCATTAGATTTGTCATTAAAACTTTCTACTAAAAGGAGTTATCAAAAAGATCATTTCAGTTGCAAGACTTAGAATTAGTAAGACTTTTATGCAATAATAAAAACCGCAACCTTATAAATAATCAATTCCCTTGAATTAACTATTTGTAATATTTCTACGACAAAATCTGAGCTTGATCTGAGAAATGATGCTTCAATTCCAATAAGGCGAGACAACTTGTGGCGAAAAAAATCGAAAAACGATGAAACTACATTTCACCTATGTTCTGTCTGATTTTTAATTGGGGCCACAAGGAGATTTTTGGAACCATACTCCTGAACGAACACCAAGAGAATATTAAAATATTAAACGAGTTGGATAGTTTAAATTCAATAGCAGAGAAACTCTCTTTTTCACTCAAAATATTTAAAAGATCGAAATTTTAAAATGTTACAAAATCAGAAGACCTTAGCGTTGGTGTTGGTATAATCTCTTCCATTTCGTTGAATTATGTAATTGCTTGGTTGCGTAATAGCAATACTGATTTTTGTTAGCTTCAACTACTTTAAGCTCTGTTCGCTAAAAAAACTCAAATTGAAAATATTTTTTGCTCTTTAAATTTAAAAAAGTTTTATCAGATGCACTATTCAAATTTGCATTAAGCTATTAGAGCAGTTTTTAGCACGTCAGCACTAGATTTATGTAGTTTAAAGTGAAACCAAGCCACATAAGCATAGTTTTGATACCACTAGCTCAAAATGTATTATTTAGAGCACGGTTTTAAGTTGCAGCGAGCTGCTAGTGCATAGTTCCGAGCTGGTGCGACATATGTGTGCTAGTTTTGAGATAAAGTCTGAGATGTTAATTAGGTTTTTCGAAAGAAGCCGAAATTTACCACCAAATACACTCTATTGAAAGGGTAGTCGAAAGGCTAGTATGTAAGTAATTGTGCAAGTAATTATGCTAGTGTTAGTATTTTAAAGAAAACTTAAACAAGTGCAACCGAGCATGCAACCAATTATCTTTGCACGAAATCTGTTCAAAAAAGTCCCTTAGTTGCCTTAAGAAATCTGTTTAAACACTTAGTTACCAGTAGCCTATGGATATCAACTTGAATGACTTCCAAATATTCCAAGTAATAATTTGATTACTATTTTGAAATTCATTTTGTATTTAAACTTGATCCCAAAAATGATATGCAAAATTTAGTTCTTGGAAGAAATCGACCAGATCTCTTCCAAAAAAACTGATTAATGAAATAATCATCTTCAGATCAAATAAAAAAGACAAAAACAGGGCAGCTAGCAGTACAAATGAGACAACCAAAACAAAACAAAATGGTTAAACAACCCAACAATATTTTTGAAAAACTGCTTAAAAATCTTTTGTGCGCGTACGTTGATCAAGACCTCCAAAAAATGAAACATTCTCACAGTTTTGTTTTTAAGGTGGAGAAATTTGATTTTGTCAAATTAACTCTAGTCATTTTTCTCAAATTTTGGAGCTCACGGAGAGAAAAAAATCACATTCTTCACATATTTATTTGTCAATTGGTATCGCCAAGTTTGAAAACAAAATATAATTTAAAATTTCTGGAAATTTTTGAAAAAATCACAAAAATCGTCTTATCTCTTTAACTAAAAAAATTTGAGAAGCCATACTTGGATGCCAGATTTGCAGTCACCGAGTGTAATCTGACAGCGCCCAAATACAAGGTTGAGAAATTCAATTTCGGTTAGTTTTTATATCTAAGTTTTTTGAAAAAAAAATCATTAAAAACGCCATATCTCGAAAAGCACATAGATTTGACCAGTCGTACTTGGACGCTAGATTTTTAACCCCTGAATGTGCTCTGACAGTACACTCCTTTAGGGTCGAGAATTTCAAGTTCGGTCAGTTTTTTATTTCTAAGTTTTTTGAAGAAAAAAAAATTGTAAAAATCATCAAAAACGCCATATCTCGAAAACCAAAGGGATTTGAGCAGCCATACTTAGACGACAGATTTGCAACCCTTGTACCCTGATAGCACCCCACTATAGAGAGGAGACATTCAAAGTTAGTTTTCAAAAAATTGTGAAACAAAATTATTGAGCTTTACGTTGCTAATACAGGAAAAAGGTAGAGTTAAAGCATTCGCACTCCAGCAGATTTTAAAACGTCGACTTGAGTAATTAAATCAATCCTTGCAATGTTTGGGCTTTTTAACAGTCCCAAAAAGCGTTTTTTTCATTATGTGCCAAATGAAAATTCTCAAGCATTACAATATACGATATAGCTTAAACGTGAAAAAAATCTTTCGTTAAACATGCAAAAAGCAATACGTTGAAAAAGCTTAAACATGTCAATATAGGGACTTCTTAAACAAGTTTCAAGTGAAACGCCAATTAAGTAATGTATAGATAGATTTATTGCCTGCCTCATAACTATAACTAAAAACTAGTTTTTTTTATTCTGATCTAATTCTTTCTACATGTATACATATAATTTTATTTACAATTATTCGGTATTTGAATTCGATTATTTACAGAATTTGATTTCGACATAGGGACCTGGTTTTGCTATGAACCATTCAGTTCTTTAAATTGATTTGAAAGGGTTTAAGATAGATATGTACAATACATTGTTTTTGTGCAACTCACTTCGTTACTTCAATCTGCCTGCTCAAAGTGTCCATCTTGGGACCCACTTCCGCACACTTTGAAGAAGATCGGATCCTCTCCGAACTTCCCTTTGATGCAGTACTCTTTCTCCACGTAATCTTGAGATCCACTCGTGAACGAGATTTCGATCAATTGCTTATTCGCGGCTTTCTCATCTGCCAGAAAGGGACCCAAGTACCCGCTAGCTGGCGTAATTTTGAAGACCCCATCATCCAATTTTCTTGGATTTTTCAGAGCAGGTGTCGTTTCGACCCCTATTTTCCAATATGAGCCACAGCTAGTTTTGTTCACAATTTCCATCTCTTTCGTGTGAACAGTTCCAATGAATCGAGCTCCAAAATCGAACAAAATCTGTTCGTTTTCACCCTCGCCGTCCTCGGATTTCATTTGGAGCGTCGTGAAAAAATTAGGGAAGCTGAGCGTAATGTTAATCGGTACTTCTTGAAAAATGAAACATTCTCACAGTTTTGTTTTTAAGGTGGAGAAATTTGATTTTGTCAAATTAACTCTAGTCATTTTTCTCAAATTTTGGAGCTCACGGAGAGAAAAAAATCACATTCTTCACATATTTATTTGTCAATTGGTATCGCCAAGTTTGAAAACAAAATATAATTTAAAATTTCTGGAAATTTTTGAAAAAATCACAAAAATCGTCTTATCTCTTTAACTAAAAAAATTTGAGAAGCCATACTTGGACGCCAGATTTGCAGTCACCGAGTGTAATCTGACAGCGCCCAAATACAAGGTTGAGAAATTCAATTTCGGTTAGTTTTTTTTATATCTAAGTTTTTTGAAAAAAAAATCATTAAAAACGCCATATCTCGAAAAGCACATAGATTTGACCAGTCGTACTTGGACGCTAGATTTTTAACCCCTGAATGTACTCTGACAGTACACTCCTTTAGGGTCGAGAATTTCAAGTTCGGTCAGTTTTTTTATTTCTAAATTTTTTGAAGAAAAAAAAATTGTAAAAATCATCAAAAACGCCATATCTCGAAAACCAAAGGGATTTGAGCAGCCATACTTAGACGACAGATTTGCAACCCTTGTACCCTGATAGCACCCCACTATAGAGAGGAGACATTCAAAGTTAGTTTTCAAAAAATTGTGAAACAAAATTATTGAGCTTTACGTTGCTAATACAGGAAAAAGGTAGAGTTAAAGCATTCGCACTCCAGCAGATTTTAAAACGTCGACTTGAGTAATTAAATCAACCCTTGCAATGTTTGGGCTTTTTAACAGTCCCACAAAGCGTTTTTTTCATTATGTGCCAAATGAAAATTCTCAAGCATTACAATATACGATATAGCTTAAACGTGAAAAAAATCTTTCGTTAAACATGCAAAAAGCAATACGTTGAAAAAGCTTAAGCATGTCAATATAGGGACTTCTTAAACAAGTTTCAAGTGAAACGCCAATTAAGTAATGTATAGATAGATTTATTGCCTGCCTCATGTCTATAACTAAAAACTAGTTTTTTTTATTATGATTTAATTCTTTCTACATGTATACATATAATTTTATTTACAATTATTCGGTATTTGAATTCGATTATTTACAGAATTTGATTTCGACATAGGGACCTGGTTTTGCTATTAACCATTCAGTTCTTTAAATTGATTTGAAAGGGTTTAAGATAGATATGTACAATACATTGTTTTTGTGCAACTCACTTCGTTACTTCAATCTGCCTGCTCAAAGTGTCCATCTTGGGACCCACTTCCGCACACTTTGAAGAAGATCGGATCCTCTCCGAACTTCCCTTTGATGCAGTACTCTTTCTCCACGTAATCTTGAGATCCACTCGTGAACGAGATTTCGATCAATTGCTTATTCGCGGCTTTCTCATCTGCCAGAAAGGGACCCAAGTACCCGCTAGCTGGCGTAATTTTGAAGACCCCATCATCCAATTTTCTTGGATTTTTCAGAGCAGGTGTCGTTTCGACCCCTATTTTCCAATATGAGCCACAGCTAGTTTTGTTCACAATTTCCATCTCTTTCGTGTGAACAGTTCCAATGAATCGAGCTCCAAAATCGAACAAAATCTGTTCGTTTTCACCCTCGCCGTCCTCGGATTTCATTTGGAGCGTCGTGAAAAAATTAGGGAAGCTGAGCGTAATGTTAATCGGTACTTCTTCTTTCTCCCCATTCGAGTAGTGTATCTGGATACAGTCGTTGAGAGAGAGTATTTTCCCACCTCCCGAGCTGCTTTTTACCTCAATTCCGCTATCCAAATTTTCATCAGAAGAACTCCTTACCAAGTCATCAATGAACAACTTCGAAAGTCGCAACGCGACGTTGAACTGGTAGTGATGTTGCGGTTCCAACTTGAACATTTGATCCGAAATGGCTTCCCAGGTCTTAGTTTTTCCTTTTCGTACCATTATCCACATTGAGATAAACTCAGGAAAGAACATCTCAAACGTCAATGGCGCCTCCGTCGGATTACTGAGCTTCAGCGTTTGCTTCTTAGAAAAAGCAATTTCCTTCATTTGGCCAGAAGGGTCCATGAGCTGGCTTGGTGTCCCTTCAAGACAGATTGTCCCCATAATTGGAGTATCCTCGTCCAGTTCTATAGTGAGTCTAGCCGGTTTTATGTTTCCCATCATGAAAAAGCGCACCGGATCCACGTCATATTGGTCCAAGCGGGTGACCCCTGTCATGTTGCGACTCTTCTCGTCCAGCGACATGAATCCCTGACAGAAGCCGAAACACTTCACATCGGATCCATTCGGACTTTGAGGAATGAAGCTGGTTGTGAGTTTTACACTCGATCTCGCCGGAATCACTATTTGCTCAGGCTCTATCTTGAAGTATTTAGAGTCACCAGTTCCGTTGTGGCAGAGAACTTTCA
This sequence comes from Symsagittifera roscoffensis, assembly GCF_963678635.1. Lineage (NCBI taxonomy): Eukaryota > Metazoa > Xenacoelomorpha > Acoela > Convolutidae > Symsagittifera > Symsagittifera roscoffensis. The sequence goes on along the minus strand of NC_087066.1, from coordinate 44,406,385 downwards.
ATGAGAGAAAAGGTTGAAGCTCCAACTCCCGCGACGAAATTTCAGTAGCTTCGCTTTCAGCTACACTTTGCAAGTCCGTTCGAGCTGTAGCTTCTGGCGATTCATCCTCTGTAATCGCATTCAGTAAGTTTTCATCCCCCAATGGACGGCCAGAAAACAACTCCAGATTAACCAACTTCTTCTCATTAGGATCATAATCACAGGCACTCCAGAACACTTTCAAATCAACAGGTCCATTATTGTTTACTTGAACCGACCTTAGGACTGTTTCAGTATCGTGGATTCTGGTTCCAAATCTCATTATAGGCTCTTTAACTTTCAGAGCTCCCATGATCTGGTAGGATATTGGACTACCGTTGCAAATATTAGCCTTGACTGGAATATGCTCCGGAGGGAGCGATCCAACATTAGCTATCAGGGTATCACAATACAATCCCCACATGTCCGAGTAGCAAGCCAGTGCGATCACAACTTCTCCAAATGGCGGAAGAGTTCCTTGCGCAGGGTCGATCACATATGCAACTCCGTGATTGCTTTTCAGAACAGCCGTGTTGTATTCTTCGAGAGCTTTCGGCAGCGTGATACTATATGGATCTGCCAAGTGCGGAGTCTGTCTTAAGAGCCCCACCCTTTCGCCCTTCTTCAAGGCCGCTTTCAGACTTCGGTCTACACGCTCAGGTACTGGCTCAGATGGGAAGTTCTGTACATGTAGCTTGTATTCGGCCATAATCGCAGTCGTATTTCGAATCAGCAACTGTTGAACTTTGACCTCTCCTAAGGTCACATCTCCGAAGTCGAACTCCGTTTCTGATTTAATATCATCACTTCCTCCATTAGTTCCGTCGCTATCAATGACTTTAAACTCAACAGCCAGTCCTGAGGTTCGACCTTTAAGCGCCAGCCAAATAGGTTTCTCCTCTTCGACAAAGCATGGCAAAAATATATCATTGAACTCCATCATTTTGGTCGACATGAACTGAACTTCGATGTCTTGCGTTTCCCTCGGTTCAATGATCGAAGTTTCTGGAAATATTTTCAGTTTGCAGAACTCGGCGTCTTCTCCAGTTACTTCACCCCACCTGAATGCAGTCGCGAAATCAGTCATGTTGCATAACTGCACGTGGGTTGAAACCGGTACACTCATGTATACCAATCCCAAATCAACTTCGCAGTTTAGCAAACACAACGTCGGAGTTTGCGATTCACCAACTAGCTTCAAAAACAGTTCCTGTCCATTTTCCACTTTCAGTTTACCGATTAATTCGAACTTTTCTTCCTTGCTCGGTGTGTATTTGAGCTCGATTTCCGATTTCCCCAGTGGTGGTAAAACACCAGCAGGTGATAATACTTGAAGACCTGCAGCAGGCTTATTCGGAATGTCGAATAACCATTTGGCTGCAATCGAAGATTTATTCGTGATTAAGAACTTTCTTGTCAACGGGTCACCTACTCTCACAAGTCCGAAGTCCACTTTATCACAGCCAATCGAAACTTCTGGACCAACAATATCGGCAGTTAGCTTCAGACTCATAGGAGCTTTCTCCTGGTGCTCAATTTCGCAGATAAGTTCACGTTCTATTTTTCCTGGTTTGTTTCGCGAGATAGCGACTTCAAGTGAGGCCCAATAACCTTCGGCAATTTCGCCTTCCGAGGGTTCCACTTCGATTATTTCGTTCTCATCTGCCTGTACTGGTCTCCATCGGAAATAAACCGGAGCCAAACTATTGTTCATGATCTGAATCGGTCGACGAACTGTAGTTCCTAGAAGCGTTTTACCGGAAAAGTCGATGCAGTAGGGCACGAAGCATACATTATACGGCAGGCACTCTCCTTTCACGTCGACTAGCAAGCCGATTTCGTCGCGAAGAGTGATCGGCATTTGGTTAGCGTTTCCATTTGAACCCGACTTGCCGTCAGTTGCGTGCTTCGAACTCTTGCTAGTGTTTCTTCCTGTCAATTGACCTGATTCAGACAAACTTTCTTCAGTTGTAACTTCTGGAACTTTAGGCACATTGTGGAGTATCAGTTGGAACAGGTTGTGGAACTCTTTGGCATAAGGAGCTGCGAATATAGCCGAGCATTCTATTTCTCCTCCAGCTGGCAATTCGGCCGCGTTCGGTGAGATCGAAAACGGCGAACTTACATCCCATTGTCTGTCTTTCTCCTTAACTTCTTCTTTCTTTGCATCACCCTTCTCATTTGGTCCGTCTTCGCCCTTTTTGGTAAGTTCTGAGGGTGGAACAAGCAGTGGTTTCATGATTTGCCAAGAAAAACTCATCGCAACTTGTGTCATGTTCTTGATTGTCATCTTGCGTACTGCATAGGTCATAGGGTTAATCGGCGGGAACTTGACAAATTTCTGAGCGGCCGGATCTATCGCTTCGTCGACAGTGGGTTCAACCAGGGATCCATCAGATACTTGAGTCAGCTCGACTTTTGCTTCTTGTGCCACGCCTACCAGGGTAACCTTCCGGATGTTGCAATTATCACACACGAGCAAAACATCAAGCGTGAACTTTCCCAGACTCTTCGGGAGGAAAAGCACTTCCAACGGAATTGTGCTTCCTTTAGGGGCAAAGAACATAGCTGGGCGGACTTCGAATGGCGCTTCGATTATCCGCTGGCCTTGTACAAAGTTCTTGTACCCAGTTGCCGGCCATTTAGATTTGGGAAGAATGAAGAAAGAGCCGTCTCCGCCCTCGTTTTTGAATGAGAACTCGGACAATTTTGCTCCTCCAACAAGACAGTGGCCGACATCAATGACAGATTTCAGGGTCAATACTGGCGGCGGTCGCCTGGCTTGCAACGGGACAATCATGTCACAGTATCCGTCGGTTTGAACGATCAGCTCATCGTCACAGTCAGCCAGGGTTTCCGGGACAAAATTAACCGTATAAAGACTGGACAGTCCAGGAGCTACAAATCCTCCGTCAGTTGGAAAAGATCCCAAACTCACACTGAACTTGTTACTCTTAGGTGGAAGAACTCGACATTTGCGCTGACAGCTCGAGATGTTCTTCAATTCAAGAGTTATCTCATAACCTTGGCCGATTCTGAACTTGGTGAAAACTAGCTTGGCGGGGACAGCTGTGAACGGGGACTGGTGATACTCGGCGCTTTCTGGAGAAAGGTTGTTGTCTTTAGCCGGATTCTTCAGATACTCTTGTCTAGCATTCATAATAGACAAGTACTTTTTCGCCTCTTCTCGGTTCTCCGCATTCGGCATGTCTTCCCACATCGTACTTGGTCTCATGAACTCCTGGAAATCACTCGGTTCAGGCGATCCAGCTTCCACAGATCGATCACCTGCTGCAAGTATGGCTTGCATGGTTTGGACATAGCCATCATCTCTTGGCACCGGTCTCGTTTTCTCTCGTGATCCAGTGGTAGAACGAGTGTAGTTCGGACGCTTCGTGGGCTTTTCCGGCTTCTTGTACTCGTACGGATCCGAGAATAAATCCTCAGCTACAATCAGTCCACTTTCTCGCAACATCTGGTTGTCCATGAAGCTTATGTAGTTGCTCGCACTCATTACTGGACTACCTGCACTTACTTGTCGCTCGTAATGCGACAAAGCTTTCGCTCTTGCTTGTATGATCATTTTTTCCATGTTTGCCAGCTTTTGAATTCGCTTATTCTGCTCTGCTTGTGCTTCTCGCAATCGTTTCACGTAATTTTGATGGTATTCGTCATCTTCATTTCCAATAGCAGTGGTTGACAGATGATTCACCGTCTCCTTGTCGACCAGGTATCGTGAAAACTTTCCTCCAAATACTTTGTTCAGGACGTGGCTGTTGTCTTGGCTCGCTGCCATGGACGGCTTTTGTTGACTCATAGAGGGTTCTGTATGCATTTTGGGAAGGGGGATAGAACTATTCGCATTTATTTGCTGATTCGCCATTACAGTCTAAAGATCAAATTCAAAGTTCAGTTTTAACTGAAGATAATTTACTCAACTTCAAATTTACAGCAAAACCGAAGAAACTTTCACTCTTGCCCGGAATTTGATTGCAACTTAGAGCAATTCTAAGAAAGTTAGACCTCTTGCGAGAAAATTTTTCAATGAAATTTCAAGCAATTAAAAATTGACAGACAATTATCACGACGCCCACCTATTTGCAAGATCAAAATTATTTTCGATTAGGTTCAATTAAAGGATGAAAGTCGGTATTTCGGTCCAAAGAGTAAACAAAACTTAACTAATAGTTTCTGATTATTTTTTAAAAGAATTATTCAGATCTTCCGAAAAAGAACCCCACCGATTGAATGTGGCACCATATTGAAGTTCTGTGATTTTATTAGCTGTGATTTTATTAGCATGATAATGGTTTAGTTCATTTTTTAAAAACATAACTTAAGGCAGGTAACTGTAGATGTTGAACAATTTGTACTACTTGGACCGCAACCGATATTTTATACGTATTTAAGTCGACACTACGAACGTTACATGAGCTACAGCAAAAACTGAGTTTAATGAAAATAAATTCAAGTAATTATATATAAAAAAACTGATATATAAGGTTTTGAACATTAAATGTCATCAAGTATAAATTAACAAACGTCAATCAATACTTATCACATTGCATTGGCCTCCGTTGAATTAGACTCTTGACCGTGACGTGCCTTGATATGGTTCAGAAACTGGTCTAATCCTGGAGCTGTGTAATGGCATTTCTGCTCAATACAGGGAATTCCGTTTCTCAGTCCATGGATAGCCTTCTGGTGCTCAAAGTAGTCGGGATACTGCACAAAAAATCTTTCGTCGCAAACCATCGGAGCTTTGCTCATTGAAGGTATTTTGGTTCGACAATACATAGGTTTTCTTCTTTGAAACGACGACTGCCCGCCTCGACGTCCACCTCCGCTGAAACTCGAATTAAACGAGCCTGTATCATTTAATTTGAATGAAGAAAGACTACTTCTGCTACTGATAGGCGGATTGTCAAAAGAGTCATTCATACGAGGAGGGCTTGGACTGTAACGGGAGTTACCCGTAAAATCGAGAGAATTCTTTGCGTCATCGTCGTCTTCTATCATAACTGGAGGCGCTTCAGGGCTTGAACTTCGACGATCAATATCATCGTCGTCCATTTGCAGCGGCGACGCGGAACGCCTGTCTGAAGATTCAAATCTCGGTGGAGTAAATTTCTGTCTTCTAATCTTAAAAGGCGAGTATTCCTCGTGTTTTGGGGAAATTGTTGGGCTCGACTGTCGATCCATAAGATTAAAGGGTGAAAGGGGTCGAGCAATTGAGATACCAGGCGGCGAATCTGATCGTCCTGAATTTTGACTTTGACTGGCTTCAAAACCAGAACTGTTTAAACTGGTTTCGTGTGGTGTCTCTGCCAGGGATGAGTCATAATTGATGTCTAAGCTGATTCCAAGTCCAACGTCAAATGTTTTTCGGGTTTGCTTTTTCACAGATGGACATTTTTCGGGTTCGTTTTCGTCGTCAAAACTAGATGTCCTTTTTCGGCTTTCAGATGCCTGGAGAAAATGTGAATACGCTTTTGCTAAATTTGCTTCTAGCTTAGATCCACTTGTAGTCTCATCGCTTTCACTTTTCATAGGCGTTGATGCCGAAAACTTAGTTTCCAGACGGTCCAGAATTCCTTCTGGATTCGAATCCATTTCCAAACTGATCCCAAGCGCAGAAGCTGATTCCTGCTTCAACTCAGCAGCCGCTGCTTCTTCAGCTTTTCCTCGATTCATCAGACGTTCAATTACTGTACCTATCGGTTCTGGTTTTGGCGTTTGTGTTTGGTTTTCAAGCGAGGCGACAGTTTGTGCCAATGTATTGAACTGCTCTTCGCTTATAGAAAAATTTATAGCATTGAACAAGTTATTCGCAGTTGGATCATGTGGGATTATTTTCTGCTGAGGTTCTTCTTGGGCTTCAAAATTTGGCTTCAGTGGCAGTGGAGGTTTGTATGGGCTATTTTTGGGCAAAGGTGGAGGTGCTGGTTGTATACTTTCACCTGTATTAGGCGGCGTTTGCTTGCCATCGCTGCCAGGTTGGCCAATTTGCCCATAACCGTACGCGCCGGCAACTTCATTATATCCGTAATACTCTGGGTAATATCCAGTGTAAAAGGACTGGTCAGTAATAGGGTAATGATTTCCTAATTCATCTACTTCGTAATACTCGACTATGTAATTTTCCGAATAGTAATTGTCATACGAGTTTTCCATGTAGCTCGTGTCACTTAGACCAAATTGTGGGTTCGGATACTGTGCACGGTGCGCTACGTCAGGGTTCGCGGGTCCCAAAGGTGTGAAATTAGGATTGCCATTCATTTGCTCAAGTTTATGCTGATAGCCATAGCCATCTTCATAATTTCGATAATTCTGATGTGAGTCATGGTAGCTTGGTTGCCCTCTAAATCCACCTCGAGGCGGCGGTTGATTTCCAGGAGGACCTCTGTTGTACATATTATGCGGAGGGTAACCGTGTCCTCTTGGAAGTTGATTAGATCCCCTATAATGTTCTGCGTTTTGTCTCTGCATTCTACGACCTCTATCGTATCCTTGACCTCTATCTGACCCTCGACCTCTATCGTATCCTTGACCTCTATCTGACCCTCGGCCTCTGTTGTGCCCTTGACCTCTATCCGATCTTCTACCTCTATTGGATCCTCGGCCTCTATCGGAATGTCGACCTCTGGAATTGGCATCACTACCGGAATCAGGCCTAAAATTATTTTGGTTGTAGGATGCAAGCAAATTCCCACGACTTCCCCTCTGTCCCCTAGAGAATTCATTCAAACCCCTGCCTCTGTTACTGCCAAAATTTCCTCCTCGACCTCCGAAATCATTTCTTTCATCGCTGCTGTTTGACCCTCTGTTAGCATCATTAAAATTAGCCTGATTTGAACTTTTCTGCCCGTCTTCATTAACTATTTTGTTTTTACTGAAAGGGTTGGATGACGATTGGAATGTAGGTTGGAAACCGTCATTGCTTCCAATTTCCCCTGATTGTAATGAACCCAACAGAAGAGCTAAACTTGTTCGATGGTTGATCTTTTCATTTTTAATGCCGGAATCAGTCGTTGTCTCTGGTTTTTTCTCGGTTTCGCTCATGGTTTACACTTGAACGGCTCAGTCCAATAGATACATTTTTCCCAACTCACTCATCTGTAAAACCGTTGATGAAACATATTTTCTTCCTAGAACATTTATTGACCATTCTTTTTGTACGAACAGCAACCTTTACAGAGGTTAGTAAAACAACCTGAAACGAACTTCCCCTAATTACTACCTAAATCATAGTAGTTTTATTTAAAATCTGAGAAATTAAATATTTAAGAAACTGAGCATGTCAGCAGTCTGCATTTTAGCAGTCGTGAAGTTGAAATTTACCATTCCTACTAAAATTGACCTTTCTCAAGTCTAGTACCCGATTGTTATGCCACATTCAATTTTTTCAATCACACTTTTTACGATAACCAGAGCCCATTTCATTACGGTTTGCATAATTATAGTTATTTGGAAAGTCTCCGAGCTACTTCATTAGGCAAGACGTTTATAGAAGTCGAATTTGGAAGGTTTGCAGAGAAAAGAAACAATGCCATTCGACCTTTGAAAGGTGCGAACAAAAGCAAAACAACAAAAGACTAAACCATTCGAATTTCGAATATGTTGGAAGAAAAAAAATAAAATTTTGTTTCCAATCTAGGGTTACTATTGTAATCACTGAGTTCATATTTACTCGTCTACAATTGTATAGATTGTGAGGACGCCATTAGGCTGCAAGGCGCCCGAAAATAGACTCCTGCAGCCTAATGGCGTCCTCCCAATCTATATTTTGTAAACTAGTAAATAAGAACCCTGTCATGATAATAGTAACACTGAATTGAAAACAATTTAAATGTGACTCTTTCCCATTATAGGCCAGCTTCATTTTCTCAGATTTCAGCCAACTCGAAAGGAGCTAATAAGCGGTTTCATATCCAACTGCTATCAATTCTTAGTTTAGTTTCCACAAAGATATGATATTGTATGACGTGAATCTCTTTTCACAGAGGCGAAGTTGCACTTCGCATACACAAGCAAAAATATGGACGATAACGCTACTGGAAAAAACTGAATGAGTTAAACTTTGAGTCTGCAAAGTTTCTTAAAGGACGCACGCCAATTATGAGTCTACACAATTGCTAAGTGACGCAAGCCAATTATGACGCATTAGCAGTACCATTCAGTTTGAAAAAAAATTACCGATTAATATGCCCCATCTTATAGAGCAGACACACTTTAGCTAGTATACGAAAATCTCACCCCTAAGTGACCAACCGTAGAATTTCTCCCCACGCCGCGTATTAAATTTGAAATTTAATTCTGTATATATGCATTCCGAAAAACACGAACATAAAATTAGTTGTCACAATTTTTATGTGGGATTGCATTTGAATGCTCTTAATAATCTAAGCTAACGATTTTTAAATCAATTTTCTCTGAATAAACTTAATTTTCTATAAATCTAAGGTATACTCAAAGTTATTTCGTGAAAATCCATATTTTCTCCCCCTAAATCAATTTGGGAGGGGGAGGTGGGAAATTGTTTGGTTGATCCGTCTGTGTTAATATCCGTAGCATTGGCTGTTCTTAATAGCTGGTTATTGATCGAACTGGACTTTCAAAATGAACACATTTTGCCGCAACATTTGCGTCGCAACAATATTTGCGACTTAGGTTGGAAAAAAGAGAGTTCATAATATAACACAAGCTTTGCTTGCGTAATGACAAAAATGGCATAAAAGAGCTTTAAAAACCAAGAAAATACACAAAAAAGCTTTTAAAAAACGCAGTCTACGGGATTCTAGCTCAAAACCACATAATCACAGTCTAATGTCTTCATAACTGCGCAAAACCAACTCGCTGTCTTCTAAACACCAGCCACCAAAAAGCAGATACATTCTAACAAATTTCCATCACAGAGGCCAAGCTGCACTTCGCAAACACTAGCGAGAACACGATAAAAAAGCAGCTCTATAAAATGCAAAAGGAAAAAGTAGAAACTAGCCTCGAATTAAGAGAAATTTAGCTACATCTCAGATTCGAACCTACGCCCTGCTGCGAACTAGAGATTATGGGTCTCACGCACCAGCCACGGAAGCTTAATTAATCACAAAAACTAGCCACAAATAAAGCAGAGAACAGCTATTCAATTTCCAAAGCTACAGTGAAATTTCCACATAGGTGAACACTTTCAATGAACACTTTTATTTGCGAGTTAGGTTAGAACAAAAACCGTTCGTACGAATACATTAACGCTCGCAAGCTCGCAAGTGTGAATAAGATTAGAGCAGTAAACAGATATTGAAGATGAACACATTTGTTGACTCACTTATGCGAATTCGGTTAAAAATCGAACTCATTACATAACACAAGCGTTTGCTTGGTTCAGTACCTAGGGTTTCGTTTGAGATACTAGTCACATCAACCAAAAATTAGAATCTCAAAACGAGCCAAAAACTCATATATTCAAAAGCAATATGTCATTTTTTAACTCAAATTACCAAATAAACAAGCACTGCACGAATTATTGAGCTACTGCTCCTAAATTCTTTATATTAGATACCCCAAAAAACTACTTTGTAGTATGAAAGAAAACTACGCCAAAATACAATCCGCTTAATTATTTAAATACCTAACTGGAAGCGAGAATATCATGGATTTGCGGAAGTTCTATTCTTGGTATCGGAGCACTAAATTTGAGAACTGCTTGTTGAATGAAATTGGAAACTCAGCTTAAAAGTGGCCATTACTAAATATAAAAATGAGCGTGAGCTAAATGTCAAACTTTGAGTGACAACTCTTTTAGTGCATTAAGACTGAATAAAAATGTACTATAGATTGAATTAAGTATGCTGTCCAATGCACGGCGCGGTAATAGTAATTTTACACAGAGGCGAAGTTGCACTTCGCATACACAAGTAAAAACATGACCGACAACGCTACTGGGAAAAACTGAATGAGTAAAACTTAATGAGTCTACAAAATTCTTAAGTGACGCGCGCCAATTATGAGTCTACATAATTGCTAAGTGACGCAAGCCAATTATGACGCATTAGCAGTCAATTTGAAAAGAAATTTAGCGACTAACATGCCTCAATCTATAGAGCGGACGCATTTTAACTAGTATACGAAAAAAATTTCATTTAAAACATGCGACCCTGCTGAGGCTCGAACTCTCTTATTTTGCTGCTGGTCTCCTTCCCTACCTCTACGCTACATAACCATAACACCTTGAAGTAGAAGTGCTAGATGTAATACAATAGTGTGTTAATATCCTTAGCACTGCTGTACTTAATCGCTGGTTAATTATCTTATGCACATACTGCAATAAAAGAGCTCTTTCAAAAAGAGCACTAATATTTGCGACTTAGGTTTGAAAAAAAAAACAAGACTGCATTAATCAGGCCGAAGCCCTGAATGTTCAAACTTCCTTTTAAAGTCTATGAAGCAAAAATAACCTGTTTAAAAAAAATGTTTAATAAATTAAATGTTAATTAAAATAAAATGATTTTTTTAAATTTGAGATTTTTGTGAAAATCATCTCCTCACACGCCATATCAAACACAAAGTGAGAAATTTCACTCGTTGTTATCAATAAATTATGGCAAAAAAGCTTCCTTCAACCAATTTCTCAGACGAATTAAATCTCCGCTTTTTATATATCGCGCATTAATTTTCCCAAATTGACCAAAATGGCAACCTTTAAAACCGCGTAATTTTACGAAAAATTATCACAGGTAAAAAGTGTTTTCAAATTTAAGCTCAGGACAACAATACCTTTTGAATGATGTTTAAAAAAAACTTCCTTCAAAAATAGCTAATTAAAAAGTTGAAATTTGTCTGAAGAAGAAAAAACCACCCGAGCACAATTACTCCGTATCTTTCATTACGAAATTCGGAACAATAATAGTCGGTGTTAATATCCTTAGCATGGGCTGTACTGAATAGCTGGTTATCGATCAAAATGAATACTTTCAAATGCACACATTTTAGCGCAACAATAGTAGCGTCGCAACAATATTTGCGACTTAGGTTGGAAAAAAGAGAGTTCATACTATATTACAAGCTATGCTTGTAAAGCTACCCTAAGTGGCAACAATTGATTGTGAAATAGCGATAAAAAATGTATGTATTCCGAAATCCAATACGGCTACTTTCATTCGTGTCAAAGCGTTCGGCTTCAAATTTAATCTACTGGAAACACAAATAAGTATGAATTGATCTAGAGTTCCGTGACAATGTCCGAATGCTGTTGAGTACCGCTTTCTTCCTAGGGGTAGCGTCAGCATTCATGCTCTACAACTACCTACCCGGTATTTAACTTTTTTGTGGATAATTACATTGGTCGACTCTCAACGACAAAGCACGTCAAAAACACAATTTCGACATAAAAGAGAGCCAAAATACAGTTGAAGGATGGAATAGGAAATTCGTGAATCTCGTCAGCATAAAACACTTATCGTTTCCAAAGCTCCGCGAAAAGTTCTAGGATGAACAGAAAAACTCCCAAAGCCTGATGAAAAAAAACGTGCCGTTATAAGAAACACTTCATGTCATACTTGACAATAACCTATGAGGGAGCAGCACTTATGTCAAATTATGAATGATGCTGAGCTTGATCTCCAAATTTATTATTTGAAAAACCGTTTCTAGAAAACTTCAAAATTAAGCTTGACCAGTTTTGAAAACAGCAGGATGATCGATGTAATCAAGCTTTTCCCATCCGTTTCCATTTTGACACAACCGAGTCAAAACATTTTGACTTTGCCATTACTTCACCCAATTTAGGGTTTTTCTTTTTGAAAAATTACCCGATGGGTGAAAACTTTAGTCCGACCCGAGATTCGAACTCCTGACCTTTTCATCTTGAAACAAATGACTTCAGGAGTTTGTCCAAACTCTCCAAACCGCTCGGCCAAACTCTCATAAAAAATTTCAGTTGTTTCTTCTTGAAAATGTTGTATCGGTTTGAATGCTCTATGGTTATTCAGTACGCATATAATGTAATTTTAGAACAATCAATCAACGCAAAAAAATTAGAACATCAAGAAAATCTCCGACTTGAGGCCACCAAAAAAAGAAGAAACTATAGTTCAATTACAATTTTCAAAGGAGACACTTTGAGCAAGCGTAAAAAAGAACAGTTTCAAGACAATCTCGAGCATGAAGTTAGACTCCCACTCAAGTGCAATAACCCTGGGCGAGCTAAGCAGAAACAGTCGCTTCAAAATGAGCTGAACTACAAGGCCAAGAGACTGTTGGGAAACTGTCGACAAGCTAACGACTGAAAAAAAGACATTTTTGAATAATATTCAATATGCGAACTTCGAAGAAAAAACTATCGTGTTTTAGAATAGAAGTTTTATTTCACTGGGAAACCTGATGATGAAAACGCATTTGTGAAAATGGAAGTCTATGACGTTTTTCGTAGTGGAGTTTGCAAGGGAAACGAGTTGAACTTAAAAAGAAACCAAAAGGCAAAAATCGAAACAGTAAATTTAAGCCCGAACAAAATTTAAGACTTTTCCTAAAAAAAAACAAATTTCAACCATTACGAGTTATATAAGTCTGAAAAAAATGGCATGAGAGCGCTTTGAATTTCATGAACAATTTATCAGTGCACCTTTTTTAATAAAAATGACCCAATTTTAGAAAACTTGATCAATAAGTAAACTTTCTTTTTCCTAGGAAATCTGAAAATAAGGTTCCACTTTTGAAATTAGAAGCCGATCACGTTTTTTGTGACACTTATACTTTTGCGGTTCGAGAGTGGAGTTTGACTTCCACTGAAATGCAAGAAAAAAAATTAAAAATCACCAAGACCTATCCAAGAGTAATCACTAAGTTCATAGCTCTTAATCAAAAAGACCTACACAAAAGTCTTAACTACGTTCATTGAAACAGCTAAAAAGTGATTCAGTAACTTTGATAGATAAATTTTCACAGGAAAATCTTAATGAAATTTGGCTTTTGGCTGTAGTATAAACAACATTTAGGCTCGTCTACGAAGCTGAGACGGTCAACTACATCAAAATCTGACTACAGGCTATTTGTGAGAAATCAACTTTTGACAAATATGCAAAAAAGCGCCGCCCACTTTTGATGAGGCGGTAGAATTTCACAGAAATTAGTAGTTTACAAAAGAGCATCATATCACGTCATTCGCGTAATTAAATAGCTCTATAAAATCGTGATATTAATTTCAATGGAATGGTATTAGAATATGCCATGATCATCTGTTATCACTTAGTTGAAAACTGGTGCTAGTATGAAAATATTTTTCTCTTCAAATGAACGCCAAATTTAAACTTAAGTTAATTTGAATTGAACTATGAGATAAGTATATTTTAAAATCGCAAAAATTTTCCATTAATTCAGCAAGCAGCTATGTCTCATTCATTTTTGGACAGCAGAAATGAACACATGAGAGGCAAATGGTCTGACGGCTGAAGTTTGTTTGGCAATCCCCCTCTGGACTTCAGTTGGTTCCCTGTGAGAAGACCCAGTCTGCATAGCGGAGTAAGCGCCACGGCTCCTTTCATCGCTAAAAACAACTTTTCACTTTTAGCCAACAGACAGTTGGAAAGTGTCAATGCACTCAGAGAGACCAAAAAAATGACTAAAAGCTCTTATCCCCTGTAACTCAAAAGTTGAAATTTTCTTGCTTTTAGCAATTGACTTTCAATAGAACTTGAGAAATACTGACATAAATGAGTGTCTTCACTTCGTTCATTGCGATACAACGTTAATATTAACTTGCGATAGCCGAAACCTTTTCAATAGAAAAAACTTAAAATTCGAGTAGAAGAATGTACAAAATAACACGATTACTCTTAAACATAGCCAACAGACAGTTGAAAAAGAGTAATGAATGCAAGTAAACAGAAAAACACAGACTTTGTTTGAACTTTCGAACTTCAAAGAAAAAAATTGATGCCCTTAAAGCTCTTTGAATTTCTAGAGAAATTATGACTGGGGCTTTATTAATAAAATTAACCCAACTTGAGAAAACTGGATCAATGGGTTAAGTTTTTATTCCGCTGGAAATCTAAAAATCAAATTCCACTATTGAAACAAGAAATTGTTCACGTTTTTTGCGCCATTTCCACGTTCGTATTTGGAGAGTGCTATTTACGTCACTTTCAGCAGATGAATTTCAATTGAACTCAAAAGGTTGCGTATATACCTAAGTGCATGAATATGTATGAATGCACATCTGTAGTTATAGAGCATTTTAAGACTTTTCCTGAGATTTAAAAAAAAACAAAAAAATCATCAAGACCTTCACAAGAGTCTTCACTACGTTCATGAACCTAAACCAGCAAACTCCATTTTCACTGAAAATTTACATCACATCAAACTGCTGAATTTTCCCATTTGAGCTTCTTGTGCCTTTAAATAAATATCTCGTGCCTTTAAAGAGTACATTTGAGAAAGTAAGCTGACGCCCATTCCCTACTCAAAATCTAGCCAACAGACTTTCAAAAGTGTACAATAAATTAAGGAACAAAAAATGACTGATTTTAGTTTGGTTCTTTTTTTGTAATTTACATAAAAATGACTGATTTTTATGTCATTATTACATAGAAATATCAAAAACATCGGCTTAAAGTTGTTAGCCTCATGAAATTTTTTACGATTGCCACTTTGTGATATATCTAACTCAATTCGAACAGAACTTCATCAATGGGTAAATTCTTCTCTTTTCTAGAAGGATAAAAATAAAATCCATTTTTGAAACGAACCCGAACGAACTCACTTTTTTTCACCTTATCTGCTTTACTTTTGGAGTCGGATCCTTATTTAATTTCAATTGAGATCAAACGAGCACATTCATTCACAGTTCACTCGAAGTAATGTTTAATTTTGAAGTCCTGGAAACTATTTAGTTGAGACATTTTCAATGCTACAGAGCGTCGGTTGATAACCATTGAGCCGAAAAACCACAGCAAAAAATTAACATCAAATTTCTGTCGTAAAGAACAAAATATTCAAACCATGAGATAACCTTAATCTTACTTAAGCCACAATTTGAAAACCAAAAATTAAGCCCACAAGGTTTCAGGCGAATAACAAGAAGCCGACAAATGATAAAAAGAATCTGAAAAACACGTGTGTAGAAGGCAAAAAAGGGCTCAGCCGGAATCAAACCAAATATCTGCTTCAGACAAGCCAGATACGTTAGCTCTAGGCAGAGTGACCAAATTTTTAAAGAAAAAAGGGACCTCAGAGTAGTGAATAGGTTAAACGGGATAATTGGATAGTTTGGTTGGAACAAAGAAATATTTATTATAGCTACAATTAAAACATCAGACAATTTCAAAGACTAGGTTTACTTGAAGACAGTTTGTAGGACAGTCATTATTTCCAATTATTGAGCTCCGATTATAACTAAAATGACCATATTTCAGGGGAAAAAATTTAGGTCACCAAATTTGTTTCGATGAATGGCTTTGTTAACACTTTTTAAGTCATTTTCGAAAAATTAATCAGAAAAGAAATTGAGTTCTTAAAGAGGGACCCCCTCAAAAAAAGACAAATAATGACTTAAAGGGACCGGTCAATTAAGAAGGACCAAGTCGCCACCCAGCCTCTTGGCCATCCAAGCGCCCAAAATTAGAACTTCAGTTTACGTTACACACCTAGGTGAAAACTTGCCATTATTGATTAGTATGGCCATTCTCTGAACAAATTTATTCACAAGGGAAAATCTATTGCCCTGCTGCAACACCCTTGTAATATGCAAAAGCAAAAACATCTTCTAGATTAAAGAAGAAATTGAAAATAGGATGCGATTCAGATTCAATAACTTTAGCTTTATTACTCTTTTCAACTCACTGGAGTGTCTGCTGGTGTAGAAAAGATAGTCCAGTGTCTCCTCACTCCTGTCGTGGAATGACGTCACTTCTGCCACTTGGGGATAGCGGAGGGAGGTGTGACTGTAGACACTAACCAGGCCCAGTCTGTGCATCAGAATGGAACCCATAGGAGTCACCGCACTGCACTCCTCGTTGTCAGCTGCTGCAAGCAAAAAGAATTAAAAAAATATTAAAATTTTTTTTTTCTTATTTATCGTCCCAATAAAATATGAGCAGCAACCCTTCAGCGAGTAGCTTGCCAAGGTGTGAGGGTGGACGACCAATCTCTTGCATCCTTGTTACCTTTGGTTCAATTTTACGACAGCCACTTTTAGCTGTCGAACCCTAAAGAAGGGTGTGATAATTTTGAGGGGGGGGGGGGGGTGATGGGAATTTCAACATAACGAATTGAAATTGAAACGCGAATTGAAACAAAACTAAAACGGAACTTCAGCAAAAAAAAATCTATCGGCCGTAATTGAAACAACCAGAGGATTACGATTCTAACGTCCGGACATCTCAGCAATGTGTGCGTGAAATAAAAAACAGGCTATCGAAGAATATTGAACAGATGCTATAAAATGGCCATAGCTATGCAGCAAAAAATCCACCAAATTGAGCACTATTTAAGGCGAGTTGGGATAGAAAAATAAAGATTGTTATTATATAACACTACTCTCGCTCGCATGTGTTAAAAAATCACATAACATCATTAACTAGTTGCAAAAGTCAAATTATAGAATTCACCCCATCAAAAAAACTTATTATATTTTTTTAAATTCTAACACAGGCGAAGCTGTCATTTGCAAAAACACGCGAGAGAACGACAAAAAGCAGCTCTAAAAAGTGAAAAAGGAACAAGCCGAAATGCGCCTTCAAATTATTAAAACTTTTGCTTTAATTCGGATTCGAACATGCGACCTCGAGATATGCAAAAAAACAGCCACCAGCATTAAACAAGCTTTTACAGAGGAGCCGCTCGGCTGACAAAATTTGAGAAAACGCGCACTCAGTCAAAAACAAACATACCATAAAAATTGTTGTCACAAAAAATTGACCAACTACGCTTTAAAACTTGACATTTCAGCGCCACAACGATCCTGCAATTTTTACAAAAATCTCCTTTGAAGGTAAAATTTTCCTTTGAAACAAAAAGAAGTTAACTAAGCTCATAAAACAAAAGCTAAATCTGTTACAAAAAAAACAAAGTCTTATTCAGAATCTTAAAACAGTTGCTTTATTGACCAAATAATAAGACGACTGTGAATAATAGTAATTGTTTCTATCTGAAAAAAAATTTAAGTCGAAGCCTCAATTTTCCGTGAAACAAAATATTTAAAAAAACAAGATCCAGCCGGCACTCGAAAATCAAACCTTAGGGTACAAAGGAAACACTGTTACCTCTAGATCAAAAATGGGAGGAGCTAGCACTTTGTTACTTCGTTCAGGTTCAATAATAAAGCAATTTCAATTGCTTACAAAACGCAAAAATTTAACACAAAAAAGATAAAATGGGCTGACAAAAACTACAACGAAAACCAAAAATCCAAAAAACACTCAAAATACATTAATTCGAATCAATTTTTAGAATGTAAATTACAATTTCGTCATATCAAGCTACTCTAAGATTTTTTTATATCAGCACGCACGCTCACGTGTTGGAAACAGCAAGTTTCTTACAGATGAGTAAGTATAGTTAGAATGAACTTAAAGTATGAACTAAAAAGTATAGTTCCGAATGACAAGACACTTGCTCTCGCAAGTGTAAGTCATTCGCAAGTGTAAGACACTTGCTCTCGCAAGTGTAAGCTGTATGATTTTATTTACAGCGCTTTAAAATATCACAAAAATTTAATTTTACTTAAGACTTAATTCCGGGATTTAATCTGATCTTGATCGCTTAAATCATTTCTCGTCCGATTCTGTCTACTAAATTCGACATTCTTGCGTACCATATTGACAATCATCCTGCAGGCCGACTACACTTGGAACAAGAGGAGATTTGATCAGACTAGCGTAGGAGGAGGAGTGTCTCTCTTGTGCTGATATTTGTGGGCCGGTGAACTTGGTGTAGTCTAGTGCACCCTGAGTGATGAAGTTGTAGAGGGGGGAGAAGGGGGCACTGTTGAAATCCCCACATAGAATACAGGGTGTACTGCTGTTATTCTTTCCCACACACTGAACAAAAAAAACACTAGCTAGAGGAACGATTAAACTAAGCAAACTTGTAGTTTAGTCAAATCTATCTGTTAGTTTTTGAGTGGGAATGCAAACCATTCTGTTTAAGAACGATATTTTCATTCGATCGACATTGGAAACATAATATATCAAAACTATCAGCGGAATCAGTATTTTTGAAAACTGGAAGTAGAAAGTCAAACTGATAAACCTTACTTTTTGGTTAAGAAAAGTATTCCCATATCTCTTGCGCTGACCTGGAATTCGCCCTTATGTTCACAATTAGTGTAGGGCTACCCATTGGACTACTCCTACTTAGCGCGAAGAGATACGCAAACAATTAACACAACAGTCGTGGTAATGATTTCAATGGAAGGGTTTGAAAGGTACATAGAAATGTTTACACTGTTGATTTCGGCCAGCAGAAGAGCGAGCTGAGCCAGTTTGATGTCTCCTCTTTTGGGGTTGAAGAGGAGGTGCGTGGTGGCGATGCAGACTTTCAGTTCTGGCCTGGTCACCGGGGACAGCACCACAATCAATCCCACGTTGTCCCTGTCCAGGGTAGCGACTCCTGGAGCATGAAATTAATTGCAGATCTGGTCATCCAAGAGAAAAACAGTGTAACGAGTATATATAACAAGCCTATGTCTATTGGTTGGTTCTGTTCTTCGTGGCCACAACCCAGGGCTTTAGAGCAGTTTTATAATCCAATTTCAGCTCCAAAGGTTTTCTATGCCATTTCAACTAATGTAATGCAACAGTAATTATGGAAAATTAATTAAGAATCAGAATCATGTTAGACTTCAGTTTCTGGTCGAAGTTTTAAAAGTCTGACTCGTTCCCAGTGTTCCATATCATCGTCGTCATCGATGGAGGTCTTCGAATAGAGTACTCTTAGACAGTAAAGAATGCCTAACCAAAAAAACAATGTAGCGAACACAAGAAATATATCCACCATTTTATAATCTAAGCTAACACATTAGAGCACAAAAAAAGGTTATAGAA
Organism: Symsagittifera roscoffensis; assembly: GCF_963678635.1. Taxonomy (NCBI): domain Eukaryota; kingdom Metazoa; phylum Xenacoelomorpha; order Acoela; family Convolutidae; genus Symsagittifera; species Symsagittifera roscoffensis. The sequence continues at coordinate 44,387,330 of NC_087066.1, read as the reverse complement.
AATCGGCAGACGAATGATAAAAGCTAAAATGGTATCAAGATTTTTCCGCTGATCGACTAAGATTGCTTCTTTCTCTCAGAAAATAGTGATCAATTTGATGAACTAAGGGCCTCTGAATTCTCATTAAACAAAACCCGTAAATAGGAAAGCAATAACAACTATGGGTAGGTAGTAACTCCCACGTGAGTTACATAGCTATTAGACGAGAAATAAGTAGCAATCAAGCTTATGACGCCACCAGCAAATGCACTTAATAATCATTTTTCAGAGCGGGAAACAAGACATTAATTTAATTGCTATTTAAAGCAAACACTGATATTCGCACATTCAGGGCCAATATTCATAATCCGTTGATATCAAGAAATCTAACTCTTGAAAGCGAAAAACACGATAACTTACTCCACCCACCCGAGTCTAATAAAATACGCAACTCGAAATTAAGTGAGTCGCGTAGCTTGGTCGAATTCGTCAAATCCAACTAGGGAAATAAAAATTTAACAAACAAGGAAATAATTGATGTATCCTGGGCAACAAATGATTATCTCTGTCAATCCAATATTTAGTTATTAGCTTCAAAATTTAAGCATGGATGTCACTTAAGCGAGGTTTGACGTATAGCCACCTATTTGACGTCACGAAAAAAGTTCCGAATAGCTAAAAAAAAAAAAACTATGAATCAAATCAACTAACTGTCAATTAAGGAAAATTTGACAGTTTAAACAACAATACAAACACAAAACGAGAACAAATCTATTAAAATTACAATAGTACCAGGTCAACTGGAACCATTCGTGGTGTTCGCACGGGATTACCATTAATTACCATCACCACGTGAACAGTCAATATGTTTCGCTTTCATTCATCCGTATACTTCGTCATCGTCATCAAAACCCTTATTTCTCTCAATTCTTGTTTGTAAGCAAAAGGGTAGTGTATTTTAAGGTTGAACAAGTTTAGCTTCCAAGAGAAAAAAATCAGAAAAAAAAACAAGATATCAACCTTTCCTGTAGAATTTGACCTTGCGTTCAGTAACCAATTTGAAGCACTGTTTCTTGTACATTATGAGACAGCCGTCTTGTTTGTCTCCTGTTCTGGACTGATACACCATTCCATAGCCCATAGATGCAAACACTTCGCTAAGTTCATCACTCAAGTGTTGTTGCTTGACTTCTTGCATGCACACTACCTAAATAATATCTGTTTATTGCCTGGCAATTCAATCATGCTAAGTCTGGAACAAAACTTTTTAGCGGTTGTCAGAATCTTACAAAGATGAGAAGCGAAGCTTCGCAACACTTGCCATATAAGCAAAACATTTCATTACAAAATAAGGAAAAGAAGGAAGTCAATTTTTCCAAAAAAAAATTAGGCTGAAAAAATAACTTCTATCAATGACTCAGCGGCAACTAGGTCAAAAAAAAACTTGGGTCGACACTCGTTTAGCCAAAAACAAAACTACAGACATAAAAACCTCCAAGACAAACTTTCTTCAAGTTGAATTTTTACCACCCATATCTCCCAAAACACGCAAAAGCATTTAAAAACTTCGTTGATACAATTAAAATATAGCATTAAAATAACTGAATAGAAAAAATGAAGTGTTTTTTTTCAAAACATCAAGCTAACCGAGCAGCAACTAGAGAGAAAAACTTGAGTCGACCCTCGTTGAGCCGAAAACGAAATTGAAGACAAAAAATATTCAAGCTATAAACTTTTTTGAGGTGAAAAATTTCACGACCCATCACCAGTGGAACAAGCAAAAACTTAACATAAAAACCGCCCTTGAAAATGCGCAAGATCAATTGTTAACCGATGCAATTAAAACATTGCACACAGAGGCAAAGTTTTGCACACTTCGGACCACTTGCAATTCAACAAAAATATGATTAAAACAGCAAGAGACTCAAGAACTTGTCAAAGAGGACGTTGTTATTGTTGAAGAACTAGAACAAAAAAATCACAAATCTCAAGTTCCTTGTTTAATTTATGAATGAGTTCCAAGAAAATCTTCTCGATCAAATAAATAATATCAGAAAATTGCAGAAAACAAAATAGTACGCAAATAAGCCGACAGCATACCAGCTTAGAATAAAGCGAATTTGTTCGACAAAAACTTATTGGAAAAAACCATGTACTGCCCAAATAGTATCCACGAACGCCAAAAATGTCCTAAATACTCGGTGGCATACAACTCAAAAACTGAACCAAGAGCTCAATTGACAATCATAAAGCCAAAAAACTATCAGCAAACAAATATCGCCATTTTATTACTATACATACAACTAGACCTTTCAAATTGAACGAAGATAATTTCGAGAAAAAAAACTAGGACAATAGAATGCAGAAAGAACACCAAAACAAAAACTTAACAAGCGGTGTCAGAACCGAAAACACCAGAACAGCAACTCTTCATGCACAAAAAAAACTCTACACCGAAAAATTTATTTTTTTAAGTCTTCCTTCCCCTCAGAACACACTTATAGAATTTTCTTTTAATCATCAAACGCCGCAGTAATAGGCCATTAGGTCGATATACAAAAATCAGAAGTCAATTGAGCCAAAAAAAGTCAAAAATGGAAAAAATGAAATTTTACAAAGGTAAAATCAAAAACTTCGAATCGGCCGATTTTTTTTATAAAAAGTCTAAAACACTAAAAACAACTATGAAGAAAAACTTAACAGCAAAAATAACGAATCTCAGATGTGGCAATTAAGCCGAAAAAACTTAAGCAGACAAAAATAGATCGACAAATTTATTTGAAAACTTATGACCGCGCGGCCACTAAAGCGATAAAACTTAAGACGAACCTCAATAAGCCGAGAATTATACTGTACACATATAAAATATTAAAGCAATAAAAACTTGCATCCCAAGATATTGAATATGAAAAAAGCATGTCATTTCTCCAAAAAAAAATCAAGCTTAAGTGTCGAAAAAACTTTATCAACAGAAATTTCATGCATCTGTCTCGGACGATGATCACTAACAGAGAAAAGTCAAACTTTCAAAAAACGGCCAAATAATCAAAAATTTTACGTTTCGCGAATCATAGCTTGTTGTGAAAAAAAAATAGGCGTAACAGTTTAAGCATGGGAACTTCCCACAGCCCGCTCTATCCATTAAAAGCAAAATCTCATATTTGGGAGGGTAGTTTTCGAGAGAAGACAAAAAGTTTCCAAAAACAGTCAAAAATCAAAAAATTAACTTTTCCGAGGCATTTTTTGTACGTAAAAATTGGGCGTATTCGCTATGCAGGAGAGCCTCCCACAACCCGTTCAACCTACTGACACTAGAATCTCAGATTTGCGAGGGTAGTTTCTGAGAAAAATCAGAAAGTTGAAAAATCGGTCAAAAATCAAAAATTTGACTTCTCAGAGGGTCATAATTTTTTCTGAAAGAGTTGCGCGTAGCCTCTCAACCAGTGGAGCTTCGCACAACCTGTTCTATCCGCTGAACCCAAAACCTCAGATTTGGGAGGGTAGCTTTCGAGAAATGAAAAAAAAAATTGTCAAAAATCCCCCCTCATTTTCTTTCGCAGGCTGTAGAAAATGAGTTAAAGTAAAAAAAAGACTAGGCGATTATGCAGCCACACGATAGAGTTGGCGGACTTCACATTGGTACCGAATTTTCTCGAATTTTTTCAAAAAGCGGCAGAGTAGTTTATGAAAAAAAAAACTAAATTTTAGAAAAAGAGAAAAACTTATCCAAAGCTTCTCAAAAAAATCATTAAAAAAAAACTTAAAAACCGATCCCGTACTTTTTCATTATACTTGTTTTCATCAAACAAGAAGTGGATATGAAAATCAAAAAATCAAGTTGCAAAATATCTTGGAAGTCGAAAAAACTATCATCAACAGAAATTTCATGCCTTATACAAATTACAGAGCAACTTTCAATTATAGTGAAACGGTTTGAATCAAAACTTAAGACACCCAAGCTTTGAAAAAAGGAACTTCTGGAAAAGCTTCCAAGAAAACAACAATTGAAATGAAAACATTGAAAATCAGCCGACAGAAATGAAGACGAAAACCGGAAAAATCAACTGTTTTTCAATGATTACATTTGAAAACCTTACTTATTACCCAAAAGTAACAAATATGTAAAAAGTAGTTTATTTGCAATTTCAAGAAAATGATCATGTCAGCCTTTGAGCAAGTCACAATTGCGGATGACGGCAGAAAGTGTAAGAAAAGTTGTTCAGAAAAAGTTAGCAGTCTAGTTCCCAAGAACAAGTTACTTGCTCTTGCAAGTGAACTAAACTGAAGAATCGTTAGCAAACCCTCAAATTCAGTATAAATTGGGTCCTCATAGATGTAAAAGGCTGTATTTATAGACTCCTAAATACGAACGAGTAAACAACAACAACATGGGCATAGTCAACAGACAGTTGGAAAAGAGCCAACGAAAACAAGGAAACAAAAAATACAGACTTGTTATTTTGAAAAAGTTTCGAATTTCCGAAACAATTTATGATGGACACTTTTGAGAAAACTGGACCAATATCTAGAGCTTTTATTCAGCTGGGAAATCTGAGAAATAATAACCACTTTCGAACTAGAAGTCAGTCACTTTTTTCAGGATCTCTACAATATTGCTGTTTGATGGTGGAGTTTGCCTTCCTTATAACAAAAAACTAAGCCGACAACTTTTGAGCAGACACCAGGTGAGCCAAAGAAACGTTTTCATTAAAAAAAATTAACATTTAATTAGCCTTTCAAGTAACTCACGCGCATAGAAAAATTGTCTCGCTCATCCAACGATGCGAAATGATTTCAGTAAGCGGATAAGGTATAAATCGGAAAAATTCTTAGCCGAAAGAAAAAAAGAAATAAAGAAAAAAACTAACGGAAACTATTAAAACCGAACTGGTAAATTTGAAACCAACATGAAAACAAACATTGAAGAGAAAGGGTATTTGAAATGCAGCCTCGTTCGAAATGTGTCTATTAATTGACGAAAAGGCAATTTGAGAAAATTATTCAATTATTTAGCGGGACAAGATGTTAACAGGACAAGTTGTCTCCGAGACTTTACTCTGAACTCAATTTCTTATATTATGGGCCTTTAAAAATAGTATTCAGACGTTTAAAAGAATGTTGAACGTTAAAAGCATCCGTGGTCACGGGAACTAAGCCTACAAAAACAAAGACTATAGTCCGAAAAAGCTGAAAAAATTTAGTTTGCAAAAAAACAGGTCCCAGCCGCATTTGAACCACGTGCATTTCTCGTCTCAAGCAGGCCTGTTAACTCAACACCAGATGCGCTAGATAGATGGTAGATTTTGAATTAGGTACTAGCAGGAAAGAAAAGGATAGCCACTGAGTACAAAAACCGAAGAAAAAATCATAGAGGCGAAGCTGAACTTCGCACCACTTGCGATACAACAAGTATAGGATTAAAATGGCGTTACGCTGAAGAATTAGCAAGAAAGACTTCGAGCGTAGTAAAAATTGAAAAAGTGACAATTATAAAAAAAAAATTAAGCAAATTTTTTTTTCATGATTAAATTTATTTTATTTTTTTTTGAAAACGAACTGGTGTTGTTGATTTGTAGCATTCAAAAATTTGGAGCCAGAATCTTATCGACCTTTAAATTGCCTTCAGAAATCTAAAAGAAAGCGGAATCTTTAAAGAGTGTCTGTGCAACGGGAACTAAGCCGAAAAAGTAAAGAGGCGGACGATTGTCTAAAAAAGCAGAAAGTTCTAGTTTTAAAAAATACAGGTTCCTGCTTATTTCAAACCACACGCCGTAGTCGTCTTGAGTATTATAATAAACGAACTAAAACACGGAAAATTTGTTCAACAAATATTTGCACTTTTTTATGAATAATTTGTCTATTTGTATTACGGATGGCTTAAGAGGGTGATTTTACTTTTTCAAAACTTTCTCGTTACAGCTCAATCGTTATAAAACCCAAAAAATTAATAAAATAAAAACATTACGAAAATATGCCGGCAGAATTGAAGCCAGACGACCTCAGTGCCAAAAATCTACCAAAAATTTTCGAATTTATTAGAAATAATAACAGGCAACTACTTACTCAAACACAAAGCAAATACAGTAACCATGCTAATAATTGAACATGCAGTGGTAAACTGATGACCATGCAAAATTAACCATCTGTGAACAAAGTTGTTTAATGGAAAAAGTCTAGTACCTGATTCCAATGCCCTTGCTTATCGCAGGGGTAAAAACAACAAGTAAAATGCGATATTTTGTCGGGAATGATGTTTGATTTGCGGAAAACTTGTTCAAAAACACCATAAACAGAGCTTAATTAAAAAAAATTTCATCGACCGGCAACGGGGCCGACAAAACTTGTGTAAATTCGAGTAGAACCGAAAATAAAATTGATGTCATGAACTTTGAACTATAATTTCTATTCTTATTATATTTAGCATTTTGCGCAATTCAGAAGGGAACATAAAGATTCTGTTTTCCATGAAAAGACTAAAAAATAGGTCTGCAAGCCGATCAAAAAACATAGCCAATCGAAGATTGGAAAAGAGTAGTGAACGCAAGTATACATAGAAAAAACACTGGCTTTATTGAAAAAATCTCAACTTTCGAATCTCAAAGAAAAAAGTTAATGCCCTTTAAGCCTTTGAACTTCCAGAAGAATTTATGATGGCAGTTTTTTGAGAATAATAACCCAACTTGAGAAAACTGGATCAACAGGTAAAGTTTTTATTCCGCTGAGAATCTTAATATTAAACTCCACTTTCGAGACTAGAAATCGTTCACGTTTTTTCGCGCCATTTCCACGTTCGTATTTGGAGAGTGCTATTTACGTTATTTTCAGCAGATTAATTTCAAATGATATCAAAAAGAGCATATATACCTAACTGCATTCATAAAAGCATCAAATGTATGAATGCGCATCTGTAGTTATTAGAGCATTATAAGACTTTTCCAGAAAAAAAAATTAGCAGGATCTATATAAGAGTCTTCACTACATTCATTACTCTTAATAGGCCGAAATCATTTGGGCAGAATGCCTGTAAGCGAAGAAAAATATAAGACAACGTACGAAGCAAAGAATAGTAAAATTACAAGCAGCAAAAGTAAATCAAAACACTAAACACTAAAAGCAACCACAATGTAAAATAAGTACAGTAAAAAAAAACAATCTTACGATGTGGCAATTAAGCCGACAAATATTGGAGACAAATAAGAAGCCGGCATTTTTTTAAACGAAATTTTTACCGTTTGAAAAAAAGGTCCAGTTCTAACAGATTCTAACACAGGACCTTTTGCCCTCCCAGGCGCATTCGTTACCTCCAGACCAACTGTGCCAGGTACACAATGAATTGAACATACATAAACCAATTCTAACTTGACCATTCTGTGAGCAAAGTTACTTGAGGGGAAAAAAGCTTATCGCCAGAGTAAATAAATTAATACTGGCAAACAATTTCTGATAAATCACGAGGAACTTACATGTGGATTGTAGAATCTGAGTTCCAACAGTAGACGATACCTTCTGTGCTCCCAGTCAAGACTTCTGGGGTCCACACTCTGATACAAATATCTAAATCATTGCCCAATTTTCTACGTGTATATATTACACGCATTTTACACAATGCCAAAAGTTTAAATTTACAATTTATACAAAGAAACGAAGTACTCATTCGAAGAGGTTGAAAACCATAATCAGATAAACTTGAGTGAGAATCTCCAGTAGAATTAAAAACTTTTTTACACCATCGCAATGGATGGAAAGTATATACTTCAAACTTAAAATTTCAATTCAAAAATCAAACAGCCGAAGCAATGTACATTCCATTGAGAAAAATTTCACGAAGTGAATCACTGTAAAACACTCTCGTTGATTATCACTCAAAAACCCTTAAATAGTCTAGCTAATTTTTTAAGCATTCGCGTAAGTGCTAGATAAATAAAGACAAGACATTATCAAAACAGAAAACAGCTTTCGGATACGTTACTTTCTTATAGAATAGGCACGTGCATTTTGATACGTTAGCGGCGAGATAAATGCAACGTTTTTTTTCAACTGCCTTCTGAAAAATCACGAAAACAATTGTCCTCTTAACAGCTGTCGTTTTTTTTGCCGGATACCATCGGCGCACCATCAGATTCACTAATGACGCCACCAGATCAGTAAGGACTAGTCGCCTAACCTGTTGTCTTCTAAGAGATTCTGCGCCAAGATGTTGTAGGACATAACTGAAAATTCCACGCCTTTGAACGTAGCTGGATTGGTAAAAAATGACGAGCCCGCTTCTGTAAACTCCCATGTTCGTCCGCAGAGAATATCTAAATTCAGACGATAAACGCATGGTATTGTTTCAGATTGAAAATGAGCTAGGTGTGATAAAGCAATCAGGGCGAAAAAGTAGAGCTCAGGCATTTTCGTCAGTCAGGTAAGATCTGCAAATTGGAAAACAATTTTTGAGGACAAATAAACAAAAACAAAAAAAATAATTTAAAAAATAATATTTTATTAAAATAACTTTTCAAAATTTTTTCCAAATTTTTGAAGGTCCTAAGATGAAGCTTAAAACTCCAGAAACTAACTTCATTAGATTAAAACTAAAATTAGGCATAAATAAGCTAATGTAAGCCTGCTCACTCGATCGAAATTGGACGAAAAATCAAAAATTTCAAACCGGTTTTTCTCGACACAGGGAAAAGTTTTTGATGTCCTTCGAATCACTACGGAAAGGGCTTTAATATGATATATCACTCAACCCAGTCCAAAAATTATTTGTGGTACCTGATTTTGCGTGGAAAACAAAGAGAAAAAAATCTAAATTATGTGTCACTGCGGGAGGGCTAGGATCAATAAATTTTTTATTTCGCAGGGAAATCTGAAAATAAAGTTCCACTTTCGAAATTAGTGATCGATCACGTTTTTCGTGACACGTACACTTTTGCTTCGATAGTGGAGCTTGCCTTCCTTTTAACTAACTCCTGAAAAAAAAACGAACAAAAATCATCCCGACCTCAATAAGAGTTAGATCAAAGAGATCAATGCAAACCGCCTCCTCAAGGTGCGAATGGCTTCGGAGAAATGGATGACACTCCCTCCCTAGGAAGGCCCTGTAATGGGCAGGGCCAAGAGCAAATAAAAACGGTCAATTTCCTTTGACAGCATCTGAACAAGAAGTAGCTAATGAACTTGTGAAAACAGCTAACATATTGCGGTTAGCACGAAAAGAGGTCGGCAAGGACTACCAATCTCTTTCAGAGGAAAACAGAAACATCGAAAAAGCCCACAGCGTATATCACTTAGATTCTGACGAAAAATGACTGAGCAAAGAAAGCCTAAGTGAACCAAAAGTGTTTTGAGGAACAAACTTCTGTACAAGAAGTATTTGACACTTGACACCCATAACGAGCAAGACATAGTAAAGCATCCAAGCGTTCCCATAGCTTAAATTTCCATGGCACATATTGAACCTCAAGTCTGTTTTCTAGCCACTGAGTTTGTGTTTCAGCCTTATTACTGAAAAAAAAACCAGCTCTCTTTTAAAGGAACCGTTAGGATTAGGTTAACTGCATAGAAATAATATGCCAAAAGAAGTAAGCCTAGGAAGTTTCCTATTAATTAAAAAAAAGTAACTAAAAAATTCAGGACAATGGCCTCGACCGAAAAAAGATTTTAGATTGGAATTTATGCAGATTTCGGATAAAAGGAAACTTCGGCGTTACGTGTATTTGGCGTTAAGTTTACATAATCGATAGATGCCTCCAGTTGCACTGGGCGTTACGTTCACAAAAAGGAGAATTTGGCGTTACGTTTACTTAATAGATAGATGCCTCCATTTGCACCTCACCCATTTGCACCTCACCCGTTATCTATTTGTTTAAAATTGTGTCATCGGTCCAATGAAAGTCATGAACAAGTTCAAACGTTTTCTATATTATATTTTCTCGTGTCGAGTTGCGTAATCTTTTTGAAGAAACGTAACAGGTATCGAGTTTAATTTTAAGGACATCAACACTTATCCATCACCTTTTTTTTATCATTATCACTTCCATATATAGAAAATTCCGAGGATTTTGAATGGAATACCTGATGAAGGGACTCCTAACTGTAACCTCGGTTACTAAGATACTTTTGACCTTCTGATTTTTCTTTAAAAAATTTATTGTTGATGTGGAATTTCAAGATTTCTCTTGATGGGACTTCACCCCTGGTTAAGTTTAAACACCTCTCCAAGTATTTCTGCAATTTTGATAGTCGCAGGCAATTTGCCAACGGCATATACAGTTTTCATTAAAATCTGTATTAAGGAATCGCCAGCAATATTTCAAACGTTTTTCTTTTAATCGTTTTGGATTGGGTACGCTTCAGCTATTTTTGTTTCAAGTAATAACCCGCTATTAGCAGCAAACTGGTTTCAAAAGTTCAGTACTCTCCGTGCAGCCCTTTATCGAATTTTTTGAAGAAGTTTAAACTCTTTGGGGGTTTTTTCATTAACTTAAACGCTATGAGCATTCTATAATCTAACCCTATCTAATTTTAATCAGTCAACAAACAGTTACCTGAAAAATCAGTCATTTTAAATCGTCTTCTTTTCGGAGATTTGCTCCCAAGACTGGCGCTAATTTGAATGATGTTAGATCTCTTTAACCTATTCCTGATTTGTGAACTCAGCAACAAATTAGCTTCAAAGCAATGGCCTGATCTTCGCACCAATGGAGCGAAAAGATAAGGCATCTTTAGCAATTTTCATCGGTCCAATGAGAGTCATGAACAAATCTGAAAAATAGTTTATGCTTAAATATTTGAAAATTCAAACAAACGTTTTCGCACATTTTTGTGCATCTTCAGGTTTTAAAAATCTAAACTATCTGTACAAAATAATCAAAGATCATAAAAATTGTCATACACATCATTATTTCAAAATTTGATAAATTCAACAATCACACCTTTACAAATTTTACTGAAATTATGTAACAACTATTATGAAGCACTTTTATTCATTTAGTCACATACTTCTGAGTTTTCACGTTTTTTGTTTTCTACAATTTCGTTTTGTCGCTATATTCATGCTAATATGTAAGTTATTTCAATATTTTTTGTTTAAGCCAGAATTTTTAGATTCTGGAACTATAGCCTTAGTGTCAGCTCCCTACTTCGAAATTCGTCGCGGCGTGTTAATTGCCAGTCTCTCTTTCCTAATGTGCAGAGCCTCTAATGTAAGTAACCTAATGTTGCTGGACGCCTGATCAATTATATTCCAATTAAACTTCGACTTACTACTCTCACTGCCACACTGCTGTATCCTCTTTTCGGTGTTCCTCAATCCTTGTGGTGAGATGTCGGACCGTCTGGACACATAGATGTATCTGGACCCACAACCTTCAAGTCTGTTCATCACTTTCGATTTCAGTTCACTGAAGAAGGAGGATTTTAAAGAGGGCATACAAGTTTTCATTTTCCTCGTCGTGAATATCATCTGCACATTGGTGATATCGTGCACTTTTTTTGCTTATGTCTGGCTGTGGTACCCCTATATTGAACCATCAAGATGTTTTGTGAATCAATAATATAATCATGAAGCTTCTTTTTCTCAGCATGTTCTTTTTGTTTTTGCCCTCCCTGATGATCTTTTCAAGAGCTTGCGACGCAACTCGCGACGACCAATTTTCCGATATTGGTTAACCATTAATTGTTCACGGTTGATTTTCATCGCTTTATCAAATTCTTCCCATGTTGACGTACTGCGGAAAACACGGCGAACAGTTCCTTCAATCACACTTATTTTGTGCAACTTCTAAAATTTAGTATGATACCTGTAACTGATGGTTTCTGATACCACCAACAGTTAATTTTACTGTTTTTGTCAATACTAATTTGAAAATTCAAAAACGCCTATTTCCCAATTGTTTTTGGTGTCTATATTGTGAACTGTAATTTTGGATGTAGTAAGTTTGCTGCCCGTAGCACCTTTTCAGGATCAATCTTCTTTGTTCTGACTATATCGACAACGTAACAGAGAATTAACTTAGCTTGCTGCACTGACTTATTATTTTTCCTTATCGCGATGCATTTTCTACAGTACCAGACGAATTCACTTATATTTTGATACACATCATCTGATTTATCACCGCGATCTACGCGATACCAGCTCAAACAGCTTTCGCATTCCACACTTTTTGACCTATACGTGACCTTCTTACTGCACTCGGGACATATTCCGTTAATATCGTTCTCGCGCAAAAACATTTCGGGAATATCCCTCGGTTGTGCGGTTTCGTACTGCTTCAGCCAAAGATTTGCTAAAATAACCACAACAGATGACCCCATTGCCAAACCATAATTCTGAACGTACCATGTTTCATTGCACTTGAAATGGACTTGACTAACTGCCATGTTGAACAGTCTCTTAATGGTTTTCCAAAGAATTGATGGTGGTTCATCTTTCTCATACAGTTTTCTCAGAGCTATGTCTATTGCTTCTTTGAGTGGAACATTTGTATACAAACTCTTCGCATCTAGAGATATCAAATTTTCATTGGGCTCAAGACTAAAGCTCTCTGAGATTTCTCTCGCATCCAGTGAGCTGGTTTCGATGTTTGTGCCCTCAATTATCTCAAAAAATTCAAGTTATAATTAGAGCAACCTTGTTCAAGTTATAATTAGAGCAACCAGGCAAGTTATAATTGGAAGACCGGTCTTAATAGGGTATTCTCTTTATGAGTCTTTGCCAACCCATAAAGCCTGGCGGGCTATCTTCCAGTAGACCTCATCCTTGTGAAGAGATTCTCACGTATTTCGTCTTTTTTCCTCTAGCCAACAACTCCTTATTGATATCTCTTTCTATCATCGTCACAATTGCATCACTTGTTCCTTTGTTTTCGCTGACTTTATTTGAATCTAAAAAATCAGACAACTTGTTCTTGTAGGATTCCTTCCTCATTACACAAAAACCCACGCTCTTGTCATACGGTACCGCAACTAATCCATTACTCTTCAGATAATTTCGGGCCTTCTCAACACCCTTGTCAGATGGTATTTGTTTCAACCTTTTAGCATAGGCTTTTGCCACAGCTTCGATCTCACAAAGGGCCTCCCAGGGACTTTACAATTTTTGAGATCCGATAGAAAGATGTCAATATCGGCGAGAATGTGTGTCTCATGAAATTTATATTGACAGGATGTTTCGGCCCTAATGCCAGCACTTGTTGTACCCACTCTGGTAATTCAACATCATCAAGAGTTTTTACCGAACCCTCACCTTGCTTCCCTAGAGGTCGATCTTGCCTTTCTGATAATTTCATTAGCTTTTTTGGGGGGTCTCTTTAACTGTTTTTGTTTGTATTTGGCCCCTGAGACTTAAGTATTTCATTACCGAAGGCCAAAATTCTCATTTACACCCCACTGTGCTGCGCCTCTCACCCTTTCTAGTTTGACTTCAACGTTTTTTTCATCTGTCCTCGCCTTGTTAATCTCCATTCTTAGAAGTTTTGTCTGAAAACTGTGTACCGTTTCGTTCAAAAATACCCCATTTTTTGGTACCCTGAACTTCAAAAACTCAACTATAATGTCGTTTTCTAGACAAACTCTCAAAAATTTAACACGTTGGTGAGACTCTATAAATTTAACATATATGGACGCATAAACACGAACTAATTTCCAAATGAGTTTGTTTTTTTAAGTCCAAAACAAGAATGGAGGTGGGAGTACAACTCTGCTCATTGTTTCGCAGGCCACGAGCAAGAAACCTCACGTGACACAATGCAGCACAAATAACACAACTCTAACTCGCCCTCTCCGTTGAAGCCTCCTCGTCAGTCGGCCAAAAAGTTTCCTCGCCTCTATTCGCCAGTCTTCTTTTCTCCGCCCTCCTTCTCGTTTGCGATTTCTTTTTCGTGTTTAAACGAGCTTGGACAAAACAGCTGGCAGGTTGTCTTGGTGTTCGAACACAATCTGCAAAGATTTTTTGCTCCAGCTGGACGTCCTGGTGCAGTGCCTGATATTCGTTGACCAGCTCCGTTCTTCTCTTTCTTTTGAAATGAGACACCTCTTAATAGGAACTACAATAATACCCGAGCTGATCAGCTGGTTCCTGATGTCTGGTGTACAGTTTCTCTGACATTGTACAACTGCGCTGATATTTGTCAGTGTCTTCAGGATTTCTGTCAATTCCTCTGCAGTGCAAGCTCTGTAATTGATTTTGCGGTGGCTGTTGATAGAATTATTGATGATGTTGTGCCGTTTGACGTTTTCCTGCTGTGGTGGCCAGATTTGTTTTTGTGCGAGAAAAACTCAAATGAGAAACCAAGCAATTAAGCTTGAAATTGAAATTGAGTGAAAAAAAATTTTAATTATTTTCTACTTTAAAAACTGTTGCATTTTTAAAATTGAATTTTGATTTTAGTTAGTGTCTTTATTGACACTTACTTTTTATTTAGAGAGGCTTGAGTGAAAAACTTATTAAAATATTCGAGCCTGCATGATTGTTTTTAATCAACCAAGATGACTGTTCACTTTGTGGTGACATGAAAGACCTGAGTAACCTCTTGAAGAGGGAGGTTATTTCTTTGTTATAACCACCGAGTTTCTTAAATTTAACAACCAGGACAACTAAATTTCCAAAAGGAGGAAGCATAGTAGGATATATTTAGTTTGTTGAACGGCAGTACCGTCCTGGATCCCAAAACCTGGGAGACGAAGTTTTAAATCAAGATAATTGCACTGAAAATCAGAAGAAATATTTTATCTCAGTCAAATTTTAAGTCATATCCTCAAGGTTCAGATTCATGAAAAAAGTTAGAAAGCAATAGTGATGTAGTATGATGTGTCGACAGAGAAAAAAAAAGTGAAAACTATATTAAAATTACAATCGAGACTATCCGAATTGTAACGATTGTACAGCTACAATTGTTACGGAGCAGTTCCCAAGATTTCGGAGGGGAATGGGAAGATTTTTTTACCCTTCCTGGACTTCAACAAGTCCGCTCTTTGACCGGATTCAACAATTCGGAAGGGTCTTGGCAAGAGACTGAAACTGGTTTTTAGATAAATTTTAGCTTCCTGGTATGTCTTGAGTTGAGTTTAATTAACATCTAAATCATTTTTCAGAATATGAGAACCTAGAATTTGTCGGAAAGGGTTAATTCATCTCCGATGGATGTGATAGTTTTTATCTTCTGAAAAAAAAACAATAGTAATATGATAATAAGTAGTAGTCCTGTTTTCAGAGGTGACCTAGTGGTCTGGGGATACTGAGGCCCAGCCATTAGCTCAGTATTCTTGCAAAAACCAAGTCAATTTACCCAATCTGGTCAATACCTCTAAATATTAACGTCTTTGTCGACCTGATGTTAATGGACCACACATTGAACTGGTTTTGGCAAAGACGGTTAAAGCATGTGAAGCTGTGTTTAGACGCTAGCCAGTCGTTTCTTTACCTTCCTTTATTTTCCGTCGGTATGTAATTCCGGGCGAATAGTACATATATGTTTTGGTGCTCCTGGCTGTTAATCTTTTAACATCATGATCGGCAGATCCAATAACAAGCACTCCGCGCCAAGGATGATCTAAATAAGGCCCTTAACGAGGAGCCGGAACGGTGTTACGGAACGCGGAAGACCGAAAATTCACGTATCGTGAAGGGTGGGGGGATCGGCCGTCCCTTCGATCTCGGAGCGGTTAAGGTCAAAAACACTTAAAGATATACAAAAACCAATTAAAAACGGCCATATAACTAAGAAAAACCAAAAACATAAAAAATAACCGAAAAAACCAAAAACACTAGAAAGTATAAAATCAGTAAAAATCATCACCCCAGACGAGGTGTGATCCGACCCTCCCGTTTGATGTTGTTAGATATATTGTTGTGACTGGCATTTATATCAAACAGGATCATTAAGATCAAATTTTTGGCCCTTTTTCTGGTGCCTGTAATGTAGGGTTGTTTCAGTATTTAAGCAAATTAATGCTAATTTGCACTCAATCCGGTAGGGTCTGGAGATTAGAGCGGAAGACACACCCCACAACCAGTGCAAAGTGCAGCAAGAAGGGTTTCAAGGACAACAACAATCAACTACTGGGTATCGTTAACAAAGTTTGTTCCCTTTTGGTACAGAAAGTAAGATATCAATCTGTCGGGGGCTCGACAGTGACTGCAGCGTAGTGACCCTCCACCGAGTTGCGAATCTCCGAGTTGAGCTCCTTAATTCGGTAATTGAATGGACCCGGAGAGGTATAACGTTAAAAGCATTACTATTTTTACTGCTTGTATTAAGACTCTTACATCGTTTTTCAGTGAAACAGACCGTAAACCTACTGGTTTTTAAAGTCAAAATAGTGATTTTTTGATCCCCCCACAAATTTTTAAGATATTGACCTTTTTGAAACAAAAAAAGCACCAAGTTAGTGAGTTACAACGTAAACACACTAAAATAACTAGTGGAACCGGTTGAAATCAGTTCGGACGTGGTTGGAATATATTGGGCGCCGAAAGCCGAAATTTCGTGATTTTTGAAAAAACGAAACGCCACAAAATAAAAAAATTTTCAAAGTTTTTGAGTTAAGGCGATAAAAATTGTTGTTAGCACAACATTCACTAATAAATCGACAGGTTTTAAGACCCGTCTGCCAACAACATTCCTGACCCCAGTGAAATCGAACTTAATGTGTTTGATTTAGTGGATTCATCAATGCGGAGGTCCAAATAGCATTGTTTTTGGAAAACTTTTTCAACTGAAACGTTTCCGACCAAGTTTTTTGCACTGAACTGGAAAATTATAGGCCTTTTCAGCTCGGATTAATAAATTTTAAGTCAATAAGACTAGAATTCCGGAAAAGTTAAGCGAAACATATAAGTTTGAATATTTTTTGAGTTCGCATAAAAGATTTTTAGATTCACAAGTATGAAACAACTGGACCGATCCAGTTCATCTTAGTACTGTTAGAAAAAAAAAATCTAGATTTACACGTAAACTAATTGTTTTTGAAGAAAATAAGCCGAGAAAATTTTCTAGATTGATTTTAGCAAAACTACTGATTTCTGATGGTAGGCCCTTCACGTTTTGTTAACTTATTTTGCAAAGCCCTTACATCCTTGCCATACTATAGCAACGGTCTAATAAGGCTTTTTCACGTTGTTATCGAAGATAGGGAAGGGTTAAGGAACATAGAAAACGACAGTCGAGTCAAAAATAGGCTTGTTATAATACCCCTCACGGTTAAAGAAAATTGACAAATAAGCAGCTTAGCTTCAACCCGGAGGCGTTGGGGCCAGTACAAACCCTTTCTAGTTAGTTGATTTTGCATATTAGGCTCTAGGACCGTATCCGGATGGGTCTCGGGTGTTAATTTCACCGACCCGGAAGGGCCAATTTTTGCCAATCCGGAAGAATCATATTTTGCCAAACCGGAGGGGTCTCAATTCGGAGGGGTCATGTTTTTGTCAATCCAGAGGGGTCCTATTTTGGTCAATTTGGAGGGGTATTGGAAATATTCTTTTATAACCAAAGCTATCGTAGGGTTCCCAAAACGTACGTAGAATAAAGTAAAAGACATAGTGAATAGCATTAAAATTTTAGGAACGACAGGAAATCAGTGACTGCACTGGTAATTTGCCTTTAAATAAAAAATTGAAAAGACCATAGTGAAACCAAAGCATGTCTAAACCCGGATATTTGCGACTCTAAGTCTAACTGAAAACAGAGTTCGACACTAATTTATTTGGATCAAAATCCGAATTTTTTTTGGAAGTTTGATTGCCTTGAGAGTTTTAATAGGTCTAGCTCGGGCAATCCAAAGGCAGATAGGTAACACAGAACTCGGTGGGTGCAATAGTCGCCCAGTTGAGAAAAATACTGCCTTCAAGTTTTGTCTGTTTAGAGTGACACTAAGCATGGAAAGCTCTTTCTTTAGAAACTAAATAGACTATCAATTTGCGACAGACCAGTTGCAATACACATACATTTCTGTGAATTTCTAAATATTTTTCGTTTTTTCCTTTTTTGTTTTTAAATCTTTGATAATTGTTCTCGATTGGGTAGTGGACACACTATCTTTTAAATATATTGACATCATCAGTCTGTGCTAGTTTTATATCCAATAACCAATAATAAATAGATGTGTTTAACCTGTATACACGCTGTACTGTGATAACTCAAAAAGATTCGTGGTCACTTGTTATGGTTGAGATTTTTGGACATTATTGTGTTATGTTTTAATTGTCAGTTATCTAACAACAAAAACGATAGCAAGCGAATCGAGTGTGTGGGCAGTAAGGAGCAATAAATTATGATGAGTCTAGACAAGTCAAGGATACCTAAACTAAGTGATAGCTCTAGGAAATTTATTCCAAAGAAACAAAAGAAATCGATGAATGATCCTTTTGTGGAAAGGACTGTGAAGAATCGGAACAAGAAAGGGAAGAAAATTATAAGCGGGATGGTTGAAACAAAGAGTCAAAATGCCTCGGAGGATGAAAAGGCAATGTTGGAGGTGGAGATCCATCCAAACCAAGATCGGGATGGTAGTAGAACGGAAACAGATGGTAGTAGAAGGATATAAGGTTGACGAGTGGATCTAGTGCTCCCATAGAACAAGGTCATGGTTTGATCGAGAGGAGATGTCGGAGAATCCAGCGACAGCAGGTTCGCCTACTGATAACACTATGATGCACGGGAGACAGAGATAGCGGCAACGTCATTCTCGTTTTCGGAAAGAGTGAAGAACACCTTGGGAAACTTCTTTCCATTTACAGTACGAACGGTCATAGGCGATGAAGTAGATACCAAGGAAGAGGAAGATAAAATGAAAATTGGGAAGTAGATGACTTTGGGTCTCAAAGGAGCCTGAACAGTTCGACCCATGAAAATGAGGCATCTACAAACATGGAAGATGGATATTTGGATCGGTTTGGAGCGGTCAGAACAATAAACCATACTGTTGATGAAAACTAGCGTTCAAGAAAGTTCATGACAACGATCGACTCGGAGGTGCGATTTGGAGCGACTAGAATAGCAGGGTCGGGTACCAAACCAGTGGAATTAGCGACGGATTATGAAGACACATCGAGACAGAGAGGTAAAACTCGAGTTTCGACCATCACTAAGTTGCCTGGAACCAATCGAGTGACGCCACCACAAGTGAATCCATTGGTTGACAACGAGGTATCAGTGGAAGAGGCCTTGACCTAGAAAAGCGCGGTTCATGCTGAGAGAGCGGTTCATGTGGAGACAGAAAACCTGCGGGAGGAAATCAACTGCAACAGACAGGAAGTCAGTAGAAGCGAAAATAGCTTTAAAGAAAGGACGGATGAACATTTAGCCAAGAACTTGTCGCGAATGACGAGGGAGGCTGAGGAAAGAGAGAGACGATTGAGAGGTGATCTGGAACACTACGAAGTCAGCAAGAGCAGACTCTTGTGACTCTTGACACAAGAATAGACGCAATGATGGAAAGACGCACTCCGACTATCATGAACAGGCTGGATGGTCTCCTTGGAAACAGAAGCGGATCTAGGAATAGAGGAACACACTCGGGAGAGGCTAGCAGAGATCCGAGAGTGAATTTCAACGAGAATCCGAACAGAGGAAGGACCAATGGATCCATAAGAGGAAGGGGTAACTCATCCAGTAAAGCCACCTGGAATAATAGACCGAGGACTCCAACGAAATACTAGAGGAGGTTCAATTGGCAGCAGGCCAATATCGAGCGAACGATCTATGCGAGAAGTGTTGCGACTGGTAAAATTGATTCCACAAACTGGGACCATTCGAAGCACGGAAGATCTCAACCCAGCGACTCGGACAGCAGGGAGATTCCAGAGCCTCAATCAGCGAATAATATTTATCAAGCGGGTCACTCACGTAGGAAGCAGATGTGACTGCACATTTGCTAGACACCGATGGAAAAAAGGTTAGAGTAACAGGACTTAAATCTAGACACAGGAGCAGTGGTCAGTTTAATGCCGATAAAGACACCAGGGAGGACCTGATACCAACGAATTTAAGATTGGCAGCCGCTAACCGCGAGGCAATCTATGTGGCCTGGAGAACTCCAATAACAGTCCTCCACATAGGAGGACGGTCTCTGGATGAGTTTCCTCATGGTGGAGAACCTGGATGTTTCGGATCAGCTCCTTTTGAGCGGCAACTTTGTCAGGAATTTTGACGTGACGATCGACCTTAATAATGGCCTGATAAGGATTAGGAACCCAAATGGGAAATATGTTAAGCGACCAGTAAACAGAACAATAACTGATGAAAAAAGATATTAATTTTTTAAGACAAAAGTAAAATTACAGCCCGGTGAGCTTACCGTGAAGAGCAGTAGTACTACGTCACTTTACAGAAGAAATGCGAACTACTCCGAAGATACATGCTCTAATAGCAGTACATGCTCTGAGAGCTGCATCTCAGATATGCTTGGTGTATGACTTGGAAGAAAGAAAAGGTCGAAGGAAGACAAACTTCTCTTGATGACGAGTCTGAGAGACCTTATGATCCGTGAAGGAGCGGCGGTAGCGTGTGCGAAACGGAGAGACGCTCTGTTTCGTCCGGTTCAGGTTGGAACAAATGTCAGTACCAGCGCTGAATACTTGTGCAAAAATGCTGAGAGAAGGCACTGAGCTACCAAACACCTTTCCCTTACAAGCGCTAATGGACATTCATCAAAGCAAGCCAATGCGGGTGAACATGAAAGAACCCAAAAAACTAGAACCATTGAAGAAGATCGTTGAAATCTGAAGATTCTCAAAAAAAGAGCTCAGGCTCACGAAAGAATCAATGGCGATACTGCTGAAGTCCAGTGAATACTGTGGACCGATCAGAAAGAATTCGTACGATTATGTGTCTGGAATTGTTGGAATGGCATATAATCCTTTCATCAATGAGGACATACGTGATTGTTACTTCGATTACAAACAAGCGGTGTTGCTGAGGTTCTTGCCGTCAAGAATTTCAGCGATAAGGAGCATTGCCAGTCAGCAAGTTAAATTGGGACTTGTATTGGAGGAAAAAAGACTGCACCTTTTATACCGAAATCTGATAACCGAGTGGAATTTGATTGATTTTCTCAGATGAGTTTTTGAGAACGAGCGTGATTGTGGTGTGGGAGTTAAGGAAACCATCATAGTGCCCGAATCCAAATGCTGATTCCAAATTACGAGCGACGCAGGAGGTGCAAAGGGAATTCAATGCAGATTGCAGTTTGCACGACCTCAACGTCATCAACAACTTGATGACAACAGCATCTAGGAGCAACCGAGAGAACAATGTGGAGTTGCCTGGCTGCGGACCACAAGACTGCGATTAACCTGGTAGCTGTCTAGCGAAAGTCTGTGGACTAGAAAGTCGTGTGCGTGGAGGTCTCGACTGCGTAAAGATATTGGCGAAACAGCTCAAGCAATTGACGATACTGTTCGGAAACATAGTGATGAAAGCGAAAACTGGAACAGAATTAATTGCTGATTGCCATGGAGGAACTGAAGTGAATCTAGTGACTGCACTAGGATTCTACAGCATGTTTGGTTCTTTAGAGTCACTTTTGAATCTAGAACGAAAACATGAGATGGTCACAGCAATCAGTGTAGAAGTATTTCCGGGAGTGTTACAAACTGAACAGAAACAAATTGGGAAATGGAGAGAAGCAATAGAAGTGGAAATGAATATCAGGCAGAGTGAAATTTATCGCCGACCGTCTGGAGCGCGATAACTAGTAGCATCGACGTTGGCGCCGATGTGCAAAAGCCGATACCCAGTACATTTCGAAGCAAAGTAAAAAGCTGTACTCGATCGTGGGTGTGGACTGGTTGATAGCAGCCAGAATGAACTTCAGCTCTACCGTAGCATTACGGTTTGCTGACCTTGAGGGACTGCCCCCAAATAACACTAAGGGTACCGTGAAAGCCAGACCTTTGCAAGATTGAAGAATGAATCATAGTGAGCAGATAGGAAAAGAGAGAGCGGGGAAATATTTGACCAGTAGAGCACCAACGGGGCAACATGTCAAGATGTTTAAGCAGGTGCGAGCACCTCCGGCTCATGTGAAAGATAGAGCCTATCCGAAAATAGTAACCCAGAGGGTGATGCTGAAAGATGTGGTGAGTTGAATTTTCGAACAGACGAGACCATCTTTGCAGCGTATGACAAAGCAGAGACGAGGAAAGCAAAGATATTAGTGATTGCGAGCTCAGACGTCGTGCATACCTCTAAGTCCTTGTTTTGGCCGACGTAATAATGCTGGCGGGAACTGACCTGGATTGGATACAATCCACATCAATGGCAATCGGGGTTCAACGACAAACCGAAATGAACCCGATCACAATCGTGTTTGACGGCATTAGTGATCACCTGCATAGTAGAGGTCTCCTGAGCAGATTCAGAGAGCCTAGAACGGTGGGAGATGCAGTGTGGCCATCAATCAAAGAAACTCTGGAGTCCATGCGCGAGATCATGGTTGTGTTAAAGGAAGGTGGATTCCAGAAGATAACGCAAAAGCCAGTGTTCGTGTTGTCTCCGGAATAGAAGTGGAAATGAACACCTCCCGGATGGACTTAAGTTTGTGTATGCAATGATAGCGCTACTCTCAGAAGGGAAATATGATGTGATCATACCTGCCCCAAATGGCAAAGTAGAGGCAAGAAATCTGAGGTCACTTCGGTCAGAATTGCCTTCAGTATGGTCGGCTATCTCAAACGCTATGAGAGGATTCGAAGATCATTCGCTACACATGCTGGTGTTGGATGAAGTGTTGGGATTGAAACTGTCCAATTTCAGCAGACAGCTCAAGTTGAAGCCAGGAATCGACGATGATCACCGAGTGATAGTGGGAAAGTCTAATGATCTGTGGCTTAGAGAAATGGAGATCAAGAAAGAAGGAGGGAAGAGGCACAACGCCAAAGTAATGAAAGCTCACTTGAAAGCTATGATTTTGCGAATGAAGCAGAAGCGAACAAGTGGTTGCACTTGACTCCTCGAATAGCAGCATTGGGCATGAACGCTTTCGAGCGAGGCCCAGCGATCATCACGAAGATTCGCGCCCACCTAGTGAAAGAATTGAAATTAGCGGAGAATGCAGAACAGAAGTCAGCAGAATTCATAGACAGGATGTGGAAAATAACACTCGAGGCATTATGGACGGAGAACTTGAGAGGAGAAGGAGGTTTCGAGAGGACGGATAGCACGTCAGAAGGGTTGGGAGCAGGATGGACCGCGTCCTTCCTGGCAAAAAGCTACCCGGGTGTCTCTCGCTATCTGATAAACGAATTCGTCAAAGCAGTTGTTGAGTTTTTTATCGTCGTGATCCTACGACTGCTTGTGACGTTTGGAGTAGAAAATTTTGTGAAAGGACCAGCAGTGCTGCTCACTGATGGAATACAGATTCTCCGAGTGGATGGGAAAGTCGAAAGTTGAAGCCTATAGAAGGTCGGCGTTGCACCTGAACCTCATTTTAGCAGTGGACGGGAGCATACTCAATTGGTGTAAGCAAAACGTACTACGCGAGTTGATGAGTGAGGAAATTATGTCCCAGGTGTTTCTTTTGCGTTTTTGAGGGTCAATATAAATCAGATTGTCCTCAATTTTGGTCTACTATGGCAGACGTCAAGCACCCAAGACATGACGAAGCTTTATCGGGTGTCAAAGGCACGCCTGAAGAAGCTGAAAAGAGCTGACTACGAGCCGTGCTAAAGGAAACGAGTGAACCAGAACCTGGAATTGCAGCTAACGACTTTAAGATAGACTATTAAGCAGCGGCAAGAGAATCCCTCAGTCGAGTCCAACCGGAATTGACAACGAGGGAGATAGAACAGAAAGTCAAGCTCGAACTAGAAAACGAGAGAGCCCAAGAGCAGCTCAACGCCTTTGAAGCATTTGAGGTAGAAGAAACGAAGGCACCGAGTAGTTTGAGCATAAAGCTGAATGGGATCTCCGGACAAACATTCGGGATGGCGTCACAAGGGAACAAGATACAGTCAATAATCTCAGTGGCGGGACATCAGGTGATCAGGAACCTAAGTGAACTTTCGGAGTTTACCATGATGCATCTGGATAAATATGCGGACAGATATGTTTGGGTCAGGAAGAACTGAAGGTCCGTAGAATTGGTCATGAAGCCATGATGGAGCAATATGCGGTACACATTGGATACGAAGCAGATGTGACTGCACATCTGCTAGACACTGATGGAAAAAAGAGTAGAGTTACAGGACTTCTAGACACATGAGCAGTGGTCAGTTTAATGCCAATAAAGACACCAGGGAGGACCTGATACCAACGAATTTAAGATTGGCAGCTGCTAACCGCGGAGCAATCTATGTGGCCGGGAGAACTCCAATAACAGTCCTCCACATGGGAGGACGGTCTCTGGATGAGTTTCCTCATGGTGGAGAACCTGGATGATTCGGATCAGTTCCTTTTGGGTGGCAATTTTGTCAGGAAATTTGACGTGAAGATCGACCTTAAAAATGGCCTGATAAGGATTAGGAACCCAGAGAGGAAATATGTTAAGCGACCAGTAAACAGAACAATAACTGATGAAAAAAGATTTTAATTTTTTAAGACAAAAAAATAAAATTACAGCCCGGTGAGCTTACCCTGGAGAGCAGTAGTACTACGTCACTTTGATGAAGAAATTCGAACTACTCCGAAGATACATGCTCTGATAGCAGTACATGCTCTGATACATTCATGCTCTGAGAGCTGCAACTCAGATATGCTTGGTGTATGGAAAAAAAAGGTCGAAGGAAGACAAAGTTCTCTTGATGACGAGTCTGAGAGACCTTATGATCCGGGAAGGAGCGGCGGTAGCGTGTGCGAAACAGAGAGACGCTCTGTTTCGTCCGGTTCACGTTGGAACAAATGTCGGTACAAGTGCTTAATACTTGTGCAAAAATGCTGAGAGAAGGCACTGAGCTAGCGAACACCTTGCCCTTACAAGCGCTAATGGACATTCATCAAAGCAAGCCAATGCGGGTGACAATGAATGAACCCGTAAAACTAGAACTATTGAAGAAGATCGTTGAAATCCGAACATTCTCGAACAGAGAGCTTAGGCTCACGAAAGAATCAATGGCAATACTGCTGAAGTCCAGTGACTACTGTGGACCGATCAGAAAGAATTCATACCATTGTGTGTCTGGAATTGTTGGAATGGCATATAATCCTTTCATCAATGAGGACATACGTGATTGTTACTTTGATTACGAACAAGCGGTGTTGCTGAGGTTCTTGCCGTCAAGAATTTCAGCGATAAGGAGCATTGCCAGTCAGCAAGTTAAATTGGGACTTTTATTGAAGGAAAAAAGACTGCACCTTTTATACCGAAATCTGATAACCGATTGGAATTTGATTGAGTTTCTCAGATGAGTTACTGAGAACGAGCGTGATGGTGGTGTGGGAGTTAAAGAAACCATCATAGTGCCCGAGTCCAAATGCTGATTCCAAATTACGAGCGACGCAGGAGGTGCGAAGGGAATTCAATGCAGATTGCAGTTTGCGCGACCTCAACGTCATCTACAACTTGATGTCAACAGCTTCTAGGAGCAACCGAGAGAACAATGTGGAGTTGCCTGGCTGGGGACCACAAGACTGCGATTAACCTGGTAGCTTTCTGGCGAAAGTCTGTGGACTAGAAGATCGTGTCTATGGAGGTCTCGACTGCATAAAGATATTGGCGAAACAGCACAAGCAATTGACGATACTGTTCGGAAACATAGTGATGAAATCGAAAACCGAAACAGATTTAATTGCTGATTGCCATGGAGGAACTGAAGTGAATCTAGTGACTACACTAGGATTCTACAGCATGTTTGGTTCTTTAGAGTCACTTTTGAATCTAGAACGAAAACATGAGATGGTCACAGCCATCAGTGTAGAAGTGTTTCCGGGAGTATTACAAACTGAACAGAAACAATTTGGGAAATGGAGAGAAGCAATAGAAGTGGAAATGAATATCAGGCAGAGTGAAACTTATCGCCGACCGTCTGGAGCGCGATAACTAGTAGCATCGACGTTGGCGCCGATGTGCAAAAGCCGATACCCAGTACACTTCGAAGCAAAGTAAAAGGCTGTACTCGATCGTGGGAGTGGACTGGTTGATAGCAGCCAGAATTAACTTCAGCTCTACAGTAGCCTTACGGTTTGCTGACCTTGAGGGACTGCCCCGAAATAACACTAAGGGTACTGTGAAAGCCAGACCTTTGCAAGATTGAAGAATGAATCATAGTGAGCAGATAGGAAAAGAGAGAGCGGGGAAATATTTGACCAGTAGAGCACCAACGGGGCAACATGTCAAGATGTTTAAGCAGGTGCGAGCACCTCCGGCTCATGTGAAAGATAGAGCCTATCCGAAAATAGTAACCCAGAGAGGTGATGCTGAAAGATGTGGTGAGTTGAATTTTCGAACAGACGAGACCATCTTTGCAGCGTATGACAAAGCAGAGACGAGGAAAGCAAAGATATTAGTGATTGCGAGCTCAGACGTCGTGCATACCTCTAAGTCCTTGTTTTGGCCGACGTAATAATGCTGGCGGGAACTGACCTGGATTGGATACAATCCACATCAATGGCAATCGGGGTTCAACGACAAACCGAAATGAACCCGATCACAATCGTGTTTGACGGCATTAGTGATCACCTGCATAGTAGAGGTCTCCTGAGCAGATTCAGAGAGCCTAGAACGGTGGGAGATGCAGTGTGGCCATCAATCAAAGAAACTCTGGAGTCCATGCGCGAGATCATGGTTGTGTTAAAGGAAGGTGGATTCCAGAAGATAACGCAAAAGCCAGTGTTCGTGTTGTCTCCGGAATAGAAGTGGAAATGAACACCTCCCGGATGGACTTAAGTTTGTGTATGCAATGATAGCGCTACTCTCAGAAGGGAAATATGATGTGATCATACCTGCCCCAAATGGCAAAGTAGAGGCAAGAAATCTGAGGCCACTTCGGTCAGAATTGCCTTCAGTATGGTCGGATATCTCAAAAGCTATGAGAGGATTCGAAGATCATTCGCTACACATGCTGGTGTTGGATGAAGTGTTGGGATTGAAGCTGTCCAATTTCAGCAGACAGCTCAAGTTGAAGCCAAGAATCGACGATGATCACCGAGTGATAGTGGGAAAGTCTAATGATCTGTGGCTTAGAGGAATGGAGATCAAGAAAGAAGGAGGGAAGAGGCACAACGCCAAAGTAATGAAAGCTCACTTGAAAGCTATGATTTTGCGAATGAAGCCAGAAGCGAACAAGTGGTTGCACTTGACTCCTCGAATAGCAGCATTGGGCATGAACGCTTTCGAGCGAGGCCCAGCGATCATCACGAAGATTCGCGCCCACCTAGTGAAAGAATTGAAATTAGCGGAGAATGCAGAACAGAAGTCAGCAGAATTCATAGACAGGATGTGGCAAATAACAATCGAGGCATTATGGACAGAGAACGTGAGAGGAGAAGAAGGTTTCGAGAGGACGGATAGCACGTCAGAAGGGTTGGGAGCAGGATGGACCGCGTCCTTCCTGGCAAAAAGCTACCCGGGTTTCTCTCGCTATCTGACAAACGAATTCCTCAAAGCAGTTGTTGAGTTTTTTATCGTCGTGATCCTAGGACTGTTTGTGACGTTTGGAGTAGAAAATTTTGTGAAACGACCAGCAGTGCTGCTCAGTGATGGAATACAGATTCTCCGACTGGATGGGATCCTGACATTAATTGCGATCACGCATGGAAATTTGGGAGCATTGATAAACTTAACCCGCTACCCCGAGCAGATGAGGGAGAATGTGAAAAAGATTGACACGAAACGGTCTACGACCTCGTGGACTAAAATATGGGATCCAAGACACTCTGATCAAAAAGCTACTACAACAGTATCGCTTCGGAACCGGAAAAGATACGACGATAGAAAAAGAAGAGGATGTGCGACGTTATGCGGGGGCATGACCCTACTTACAAATTTAAGCCTAACTGTGAGGACAGATCCCTTAGCACTGATCAGGGGAGTCAAATAGTTTTTAACGATGATATACGGCCCAGCAGTGACGTTCGCGTCCTTGATGCGAAAGTGGAAGCCTATAGAAAGTCGGCATTGCACCTGAACCTCATTTCAGCAGTGGACGGGAGCGTACTCAATTGGTGTAAGCAAAACGTGCTACGCGAGTTGATGAGTGAGTAATTTATGTCCCAGGTGTTTCTTTTGCGTTTTTGAGGGTCAATATAAATCAGATTGTCCTTAATTTTGGTCTACTATGGCAGACGTCAAGCACCCAAGACATGACGAAGCTTTATTGGGTGTCAAAGCCAGTAAGGCACGCCTGAAGAAGCTGAAAAGAGCTGACTACGAGCCGTGCTAAAAGAAACGAGTGATGAAACAATATGCGGTACACATTGGATACGAAGCAGATGTGACTGCACATCTGTTAGACACCGATGGAAAAAAGATTAGAGTAACAGGACTTCTAGACACAGGAGCAGTGGTCAGTTTAATGCCGATAAAGACACCAGGGAGGACCTGATACCAACGAATTTAAGATTGGCAGCTGCTAACCGCGGAGCGATCTATGTGGCCGGGAGAACTCCAATAACAGTCCTCCACATGGGAGGACGGTCTCTGGATGAGTTTCCTCATGGTGGAGAACCTGGATGATTCGGATCAGTTCCTTTTGGGTGGCAACTTTGTCAGGAAATTTGACGTGAAGATCGACCTCAATAATGACCTGATAAAGATTAGGAACCCAGAGAGGAAATATGTTAAGCGACCAGTAAACAGAACAATAACTGCTGAAAAAAGATTTTAATTTTTTAAGACATAAAAGTAAAATTACAGCCCGGTGAGCTTACCGTGGAGAGCAGTAGTACTACGTCACTTTGAAGAAGAAATGCGAACTACTCCGAAGATACATGCTCTGATAGCAGTACATGCTCTGATACATACATGCTCTGAGAGCTGCAACTCAGATATGCTTGGTGTATGGCGGGATTGACGATGGGAGAGTATGACTCGGAAGAAAGAAAAGGTCGAAGGAAGACAAGGTTCTCTTGATGACGAAACTGAGAGACCTTATGATCCATGAAGGAGCGGCAGTAGCGTGTGCGAAACGGAGAAACGCTCTGTTTCGTCCTGTTCACGTTGGAACAAATGTCGGTACCAGCGCCGAATACTTGTGCAAAAATGCTGAGAGAAGGCACTGAGCTAGCGAACACCTTGCCCTTACAAGCGCTAATGGACATTCATCAAAGCAAGCCAATGCGGGCGAACATGAATGAACCCGTAAAACTAGAACTATTGAAGAAGATCGTTGAAATCCGAACATTCTCGAACAGAGAGCTTAGGCTCACGAAAGAGTCAATGGATATACTGCTGAAGTCCAGTGAATACTGTGGACCGATCAGAAAGAATTCGTACCATTGTGTGTGTGGAATTGTTGGAACGGCATATAATCCTTTCATCAATGAGGACATACGTGATTGTTACTTTGATTACGAACAAGCGGTGTTGATGAGGTTCTTGCCGTCAAGAATTTCAGCGATAAGGAGCATTGCCAGTCAGCAAGTTAAATTGGGACTTTTATTGAAGGAAAAAAAGACTGCACCTTTTATACCGAAATCTGATAACCGAGTGGAATTTGATTGAGTTTCTCAGATGAGTTACTGAGAACGAGCGTGATGGTGGTGTGGGAGTTAATGAAACCATCATGGTGCCCGAGTCCAAATGCTGATTCCAAATTACGAGCGACACAGGAGGTGCGAAGGGAATTCAATGCAGATTGCAGTTTGGGAGACCTCAACGTCATCTACAACTTGATGACAACAGCTTCTAGGAGCAACCGAGAGAACAATGTGGAGTTGCCTGGCTGGGGACCACAAGACTGCAATTAAACTGGTAGCTGTCTAGCAAAAGTCTGCGGACTAGAAAGTCATGTGTGTGGAGGTCTCGACTGCGTAAAGACATTGGCGAAACAGCACAAGCAATTGACGATACTGTTCGGAAACATAGTGATGAAAGCGAAAACAGAAACAGATCTAATTGCTGATTGCCATCGAGGAACTGAAGTGAATCTAGTGACTGCACTAGGATTCTACAGCGTGTTTGGTTCTTTAGAGTGTAGAAGTGTTTCCGGGAGTGTTACAAACTGAACAGAATCAAAGTGGAAATGGAGAGAAGCAATAGAAGTGGAAATGAATATCAGGCAGAGTGAAATTTATCGCCGACCGTCTGAAGCGCAATAACTAGTAGAATCGACTTTGGCGCCGATGCAAAAGCCGATACCCAGTACACTTCGCAGCAAAGTAAAAGGCTTTACTCGATCGTGGGAGTGGACTGGTTGATAGCAGCCAGAAATAACTTCAGCTCTACCGTAGCATTACGGTTTGCTCACCTTGAGGGACTGCCCCCAAACAACACCAAGGGCCCCGTGAAAGCCAGACCTTTGCGAGATCGAAGAAAGAATCATAGTGAGCAGAACGGAGAAGAGAGAGCAGGGAAATATTCGACCAGTAGAGCACCAACGGCGCAACATGTCAAGATGATTAAGCAGGTGCGATCACCTCCGGCTCATGTGAAAGAAAGAGCCTATCCAAAAATAGTAACCCAAAGAGGTGATGCTGAAAGATATGGTGAGTTGAACTTTCGAATAGACGAGACCATCTTCGCAGCGTATGACAAAGCAGAGACGAGGAAAGCAAAGATTTTAGTGATTGCGAGCTCAGACGTTGCCCATGCCTCTAAGTCCTTGTTTTGGCCGACGTAATAATGTTGGCGGGAACTGACCTAGATTGGATGCAATCCACATCAATGGCAATCGGGGTTCAACGACAAACCCAACTGAACCCGATCACAATCGTGTTTGCCGGTGTCAGTGATCACCTGCATAGTAGAGGTCTCCTGAGCAGATTTAGAGAGCCTTAAACAGTGGGAGATGCAGTGTGGCCAGCAATCAAAGAAACCCTGGAGTCCATGCGCGAGATCATGGTTGTGTTAAAGGAAGGCGGTTTCCAGAAGATAACGCAAAAGCCAGTGCTCGTGTTGTCTCCGGAATAGAAGTGGAAATTAACACCTCCCGGGTGGACTTAAGTTTGTGTATGCAATGATAGCGCTACTCTCAGAAAGGAAATATGATTTAATCATACCTGTACCAAATGGCAAAGTAGAGGCAAGGAATCTGAGGTCACTTCGGTCAGAATTGCCTTCAGTATGGTCGGATATCTCAAACGCTATGAGAGGATTCGAAGATCATTCTGTACACATGCTGGTGTTGGATGAAGTGTTGGGATTGAAACTGTCCAATTTCAGCAGACAGCTCAAGATGAAGCCAGGAATCGACGATGATCACCGAGTGATAGTGGGGAAAGTCTAATGATCTGTGGCTTAGAGGAATGAAGATCAAGAAAGAAGGAGGGAAGAGGCACAACAACAAAGAAATGAAAGCTCACTTGAAAGCTATCATTTTGCGAATGAAGCCAGAAGCGATTAAGTGGTTGCACTTGACTCCTCGAATAGCAGCATTAGGCATGGACACTTTCGAGTGAAAGAATTGAAATTAACGGAGAATGCAGAACAGAAGTCAGCAGAATTCATAGACAGGATGTGGCAAATAACACTCGAGGCATTATGGACAGACAACGTGAGAGGAGAAGAAGGTTTCGAGAGGACGGATAGCACGTCAGAAGGGTTGGGAGCAGGATGGACCGCGTCCTTCCTGGCAAAAAGTTACCCGGGTTTCTCTCGCTATCTGACAAACGAATTCCTCAAAGCAGTTGTTGAGTTTTTTATCGTCGTGATCCTAGGAATGTTTGTGACGTTTGGAGTAGAAAATTTTGTGAAACGACCAGCAGTGCTGCTCATTGATGGAATACAGATTCTCCGACTGGATGGGATCCTGACATTAATTGCAATCACGCATGGAAATTTGAGAGCATTGATAAACTTAACCCGCTACCCCGAGCAGATGAGGGAGAATGTGAAAAAGATTGACACGAAACGGTCTACGACCTCGTGGACTAAAATATGGGATCCAAGACACACTCTGATCAAAAAGCTACTACAACAGTATCGCTTCGGAACCGGAAAAGATACGACGATAGAAAAAGAAGAGGATGTGCGACGTTATGCGGGGGCATGACCCTACTTACAGATTTAAGCCTATCTATGAGGACAGATCCCTTAGCACTGATCAGGGGAGTTAAGTAGTTTTTAACGACGATATACGGCCCAGCAGTGACGTTCGCGTCCTTGATGCGAAAGTGGAAGCCTATAGAAGGTCGGCGTTGCACCTGAACCTCATTTCAGCAGTGGACGGGAGCGTACTCAATTGGTGTAAGCAAAACGTGCAACGCGAGTTGATGAGTGAGGATTTACTGTTCGCGAAACTAGCAGAGCCAGATATGACAGCAGTAACCTCAATGATCACTTCCGTGACCGAATGGGCGAAGTGGATAGAGCGCATAACGAAGTGTTACCAAAACTCTTGATTTTACGACCCTATGACAAAACGAACGGCGAGATAACTAAAATTGCTTGTTTAATTGTCCCATACCAGAAGGTGAGAAAAGAAACTGAAGACTGGGGCGACTATAAAATGTGCCAGAAGAATTACCTGAAAATCCTCTAATTCAAAGGATGTTGCTCGGAGCAAACTGCATAGTGCACAATCCTAGGTTGAGTGCTGCTTTTCAATCCAACGAACGAAGGATGGCAAAATTCTCTGAATCGATGGACCCGGGCTGCGTAGGCAGAAAGGCTGGCGTGCTGCAATACACGCAGTTTCCATATGTGGATGAGTCGACGAGGAGAAGGATGAGCCATGCGGCAACTCTGAAACCTGGAAAATTCGAGGAAAAATGGGACAAATTGGACCTGGCGCCAACTGCCATGAGAGGCACAGCGGACTTGCAGGAAGCCGCATTAATCGTAATGAGTGTAAAACCGGAAATCGCAATATTAGGGAACCTGCTGATTAGGACTGCTCTCGGGCCCTTCGGCTGTGAGGAAGTCAAGATAAAACACGGAGGAAAGGAAGACAGGCCAGCTGGCAAGCTAGTCGTGCCAAAGTTTCCAGTCGAGACAATGAATGACGAGCAAGGACAATCAGGGTCCGGAAGAAATGAAGGGCGAGTTGATGAGGAGAAAGAGGACCGTCAACCAGAAAAAGCGATGGAAGAGGATCCCGACCAAGCGGGAAGGGATGATGACAAAGCCTCAGTGGGTGGTGCGTCTAGCCTGGATTTTAATTTCTTGGATGATGACGAAGTTGGAACAGAAACGTTGACAGGGACGACTGAGCCAGCGGAAGATGGAACTTCCCTCAGCCTTTATGAATCTAAGCCATAACTTACCGGAGAGCAGCTCTCCTGGCAAGACTAAAGCCATTGCAATGAAGTTTTTAACGGAGTCTCCGCGTAGGAGAAGAGTAGAAGGCGCATGCCGAGTGACTTTCCTGGGAACCTTGCCAGAAGAAGAGTGGGAAGTTCACCACAGGGATCATGAAAATAGAACAGGTGTGAAATGCACGGAGTTGCTTTCATGGAAGAAGTGTGGACAGTAATGAAGTGCTACGGGACCCATTCGATGTTTGAAACAGGTCTCAACAGACCGCTGATGCGGGAAATTCTTGATAAATTGGACGATTGTGAAGGGAGAATGAACGAATTGTTAATTGATTCCAGCACTGATGAAAGTGAAGCTAACTCTCGGATCAAAACGACGCAACAAAAAGCAACGAGGAATTCGTATACCTGTCCAGAACTCGAAAGGGAACAATGCGATGGAAAATGGTGATCGATAAGATCAACGATATGAAGATGAAATACGGCAGCAGAGTGACGCTGAGAAAACTGGGACGACAAAAGTGGAGTTGAATTTCCAGCAAAGGCTGTTAACTCAAAAAAGCTAAACAAAAGCGAGTGGAAGAGGTCATGTATAAGGGGCAAGGCGATGTCAGATTGCCTGGCGCGTCCAGAATGATTTCCGATTTAATTATGGTGCCACTCACCCTCATGGCAGGATCAAGATCAGCCAGTTATAAAACCAAGAGGAGTGACAGCACTCTTACTTGAGCTACCCTAGAAATGTTGATACTCAGCCAAGGTGGTGAAAAGACCCCTCGGGACTTTAGACCATCATGCATGACTCACGGAAAGGAAAGCGTCATAGAACAGCTGACGCCAGTGGAATACAACCGATTGACAGTATCGGATACCGTCTCGGTTGACGAGCCGGCCGGTGGATACATGGAGATGATGAGGTACAAGAATACAGCTAGAGGACACCTGATTGCTCTAGAAAGTAAAGGTGCCGTGGAGTGTTACCTGGAAGAAAGGATACAGGGCACAACCATGAAATTCACGATTGGTGAGCTTACCGTGGAGAGCAGTAGTACTACGTCACTTTGAAGAAGAAATGCGAACTACTCCGAAGATACATGCTCTGATAGCAGTTTCGTACGTCAGAACTAAGCTGCAACTCAGATATGTTTGGTGTATGACGGGATTGACGACGGGAAGACAAGGTTCTCTTGATGACGAGTCTGAGAGACCTTATGATCCGTGAAGGAGCGGCGGGAGCGTGTGCGAAACGGAGAGACGCTCTGTTTCGTCCGGTTCACGTTGGAACAAATGTCGGTGCCAGGTCTGAATACTTGTGCAAAAATGCTGAGAGAAGGCACCGAGCTAGCGAACACCTTGCCCTTACAAGCGCTAATGGACATTCATCAAAGCAAGCCAATGCGGGTGAACATGAAAGAACCCGTAAAACTAGAACCATTGAAGAAGATCGTTGAAATCCGAAGATTCTCGAAAAAAGAGCTCAGGCTCACGAAAGAATCAATGGCGATACTGCTGAAGTCCAGTGAATACTGTGGACCGATAAGAAAGAATTCGTACGATTATGTGTCTGGAATTCTTGGAATGGCATATAATCCTTTCATCAATGAGGACATACGTGATTGTTACTTCGATTACGAGCAAGCGGTGGAGGTTCTGGTCGTCAAGAAATTCAACGATAAGGAGCATTGCCAGTCAGCAATTTAAATTGGGACTTGTATTGGAGGAAAAGTGACTACACCTTTTATACCGAAATCAGATAACCGAGTGGAGTTTGATTGGGTTTCTCAGATAAGTTACTGAGAACGAGCCTGATGGTGGTGTTGGAGTTAATGAAACCATCATGGTGCCCGAGTCCAAATGCTGATTCCATATTACGAGCGACGCAGGATGTGCACAGGGAATTAAGTGCAGATTGCAATTTGCGCGACCTCAACGTCATCTACAAATTGATGTCAGCAGCCTCTAAGGGCAACCGAGAGAACAATGTGTAGTTGCCTGGTTGGAATAAAAAGACTGGGACGAACCTGGTAGCTGTCTAGTGAAAGTCTCTGGACTAGAAGGTCATGTGTGTGGAGGTCTCGACTGCATGAAGACACTGGCGAAATAGCACATCCAGTTGACAATACTGTTCGGAAACATAGTAATGAAAGCGAAAACGGAAACAGAACTATTGCTGATTGCCAGGAAGGAACTGAAGTGAATCTAGTGACTGCACTAGGCTTCTACAGCATGTTCTTTAGAGTCACTCATGAATCCAGAACGAAAACAAGAGATGGTCATAGCCATCAGTGTAGAAACGTTTCCGGGAAGGTTACAAACTGAACAGAAACATACTGGGAAACGGAGAGATACAATAGAAGTGGAAATGAATATCAGGCAGAGTGAAACTTATCGCCGTTCGTCCGGAGCGCGATAACTAGTAGGATCGACGTTGGCGCCGATGTGCAAAAGCCGAAACCCAGTACACTTCGTCGCAGTGTATGTAAAGAGTACAAGGATGATCGTAGATCAGGCCTTCTCCGTGACAAAATGTGTAAGACTTGCGAGAATGTCGGAGAAATCTTACGCGTTGCTTTGTAAGATGTTTTCCGCACTTCAGTGATTTTTAAACACACAAAAAGAGAGGATCAACAGCGACGGATTATAATGCAGTAGATGAGACTGATGACTGAAATGAAACCACTACTGGAAGCGTCGGGGAAACGAGATTGGAGAAGCATCATGTTAACACATGATGAATTTCTGTGCCATTGTTTGCTACAAACATGGTGGTATCCCGGGCGAAGTAATCTGGTGTTGATGTGGGACTCTGAAGAGCTGATCTCCATGGGTTTACCAGACTCATCACAGCCCATAACGATAGTGATAATTGGAGTTTTGATGGCAATTCATGTTAAGGATAACAGTCGACAAGAAGAACCGACCAAACAACAGTAAGAGGAACTGGATTGTCTAAAAGATTTAGATCTTTTCGAGACAATGTGCAAAATTTTGACTATTCCGATGGAAGTGAAGAAACTATGGAGACGCCTGATGCCGTTGTTCAGAGCCAACATGACTGCATGGCGAAGAAGTATGCCAAGAAGCATATATCGAAGCACAGCAGAGTGTACATTTCATATCAGATGGGCTTAGGATTGGAAGCTTTCAAGCGAGCTTTGTAATGCATCGGAATGTAGTGACCACCGCAGTGAACAAAACGTCGACAACGGATGATTGAAGGGGGACAAAAAGAAGAATGTTTGAAGAACAGCTTCTGCAGACACAGGGAAACTAGTCTTGACACTCTACCTTGCTGCAAACAAAAAGTAGAAGAGCATAGGCGTTGGAGGACTGCCTTCAACAGCGTCAGAATGGCCACTGATGTGTTGCAAGACACCAAAAACGAGTGCAGAGTTGATGTCACAAAAGGAAGAGATGGATCAGTGCCAAGAAAGCCGGATGACAAGGTGCAAAAAAGAGAAAGATTAGAAGAATTTAGAAGTTTTGGAACCTCTAACTGACAAAAATTAAAAGAGAGAAGTGAACAAAAAAGTGACAAATTAGGAAATATAAAACTCAGAATTGCTCTTGTGCGAGAAAAACTCAAATGAGAAACAAAGCAAATAAGCTTGAAATTGAAACTGAATGAAAGAAATGCTTTTAGTTGTTTTT
This sequence comes from Symsagittifera roscoffensis, assembly GCF_963678635.1. NCBI lineage: Eukaryota > Metazoa > Xenacoelomorpha > Acoela > Convolutidae > Symsagittifera > Symsagittifera roscoffensis. The sequence continues at coordinate 44,350,425 of NC_087066.1, read as the reverse complement.
GTGTTTTAAATTTGTTGCGTTTACAAACTTACATGGTTAATTTAGATAGTGTTTTAAGAGACACTATCTTTTTATTTAGAGAGGCTTGAGTGAAAAGTTTATTAAAAATTTCCAGCCTGCATGATTGTTTCTAATCAAGTAAGATGGCTGTTCACTTTGTAATGACATGAAAGACTTGAATACCACTTGAAGAGGAAGATTGTTACTTCTAACCACCGATTTTTTTAATTTTAGTTATCAGGACCAATAACAACTAAATTTCCGGAAGGAGGAAGAATAGTAGGATAAGTTTCGTTTGTTGGTTGGCAGGAGCGTCCTGTGTCCCAACACTTTTTAAACCAAGGAGAAGCAGTTTCGAATCGAGATAATGGCACTGAAAATCAGAAAAAATATTTTATCTTAAGTCATATCCCCAAGGTGCAGATTCATGAAAAATGTTATAAAGTAATAGCGATGTAGTATGATTTCATTTGTAGCTTGCGGTGAGTCGATATGATGTGGATTCGACAGCGAAGAAAAAACTGAAAACTATTTTGAAATCGAGACTATCCGAATTTCAACGACTGTACTGCTACAATCGTTTAAGAGCAGTTCCCGAGAATTCGGAGGGCTAGTGTGAAGATTTTACTACCCTTCCTGGAATACAACAAGACCGATCTTCGGATTCAACAATTCGGAAGGGTCTTTGGAAGAGACTGAATGTTTCAGAATAAGAGAAGCTAGACATTGAGGCAAAGGGTTGATCCATTTCCGATGGATGTGATAATTTTTATCTTCTGAACAAAAACAATAATAATATGATAATAAGTAGTAGCCCTATTTTTACGGTTGACCTCGTGTTCTGGGGATACTGAGACCCAGCCATGAGTTCAAAGTTTTTGCAAATAAACAAGTTAATTTGCGCAATCTGGCTGATAGCCTTAAAAAGTAACGGCTTTGTCGACCTGATGTTAATGGACAACACATTGAACTGGCTTTTGTAAAGATGGTTAAAAGCAGTCTTTTCATAACCTAGCTTTGTTTTCTGTTGGTTTTTACTTCGGGCGAATGTTACATTTGATCCCACTTTCTCTTGATCTACACTGCTAATTCAAATGAAATGCCTTCATTATTTTTTACAGACTTGTGTCACAACAACAATGCATCCACATCGAATTCCTGTATGCCGTTTAAGGCGACTTTTGATAGAACAGTTTATTCAGGCTTAAGATGTACGTGACAATTGTATGAGACGCAGTGATCTGTTTCTTCAATTTCTAAGATATTGGTTTTGCAGGTCTGGCAAACATTAACCGTTACTCATCTTTAACCGGTGGCAACTGAAGGTTCATTCGGAAAAAAACAAGGGAAGACTTTTCAGTACTGATCAACCGTTGGTACCTTTGGAAAATCAATACCAAGCGTACTCACTGATTTGCTCACGTGGACTGTTCAAAAAATCGGCAGACTGACAATTGTTTGTGTGACAAGTTATCACCTTTGTGTTTCCGGTTTAGTTCAGTTTCGTGTCGTATTTCGAGTTCAAAATTTTTCTCTGACAAGATTTTTGATGTTTTTCAGGCCGTTGAGGTGAATTCTATCAGGTTTAAAGTAGCGTACCTGAAGTAAGGCTACTGACGCCGCATTTTTTCCGCTCGACTCTTGGCTGAACACTCGGTGAATCACTCTCAATTCCCTCGGTGAATCACTCTCACTTTCCTCCCATTCGCGAATACTTAGAACACTCGGTGAATCACTCTCACTTTTGTCCCATTCGCGAATGCTTAGAACAAAAGCGTGTCTTTTGATTATATGGCTGACCAAGTCTGCCAGTTCGATCAGATCTTGGGTTGTTTTCTGGGGAGTGTTACTAGAAGACTCGAACACGTTGAATAGATAGTTGCGACCAAGAAAAAGAGTGATGTTATCGAAACAGCTTTCGGGGGGATAAAGTCGTATGCGTGCCTTATCCCGGCTTCATGGAGTGACAAGATATTGAGATTTCCGGCTTCCTATAAACCTGGCCTGTGAATCTTCGTCAGAGCAGCATTGTAATTTGTCAGAGCAGCTTTGAAAAAATGAAATCTCGAATGTTAAGGCATACAACGAACTTTTCTCTAAAATCTTCCCATTAGAGGCCTACCACACAAGTTTCGATTCATAACAAACATGAAACTATTTAATAAGTTGATAATTCTATTGATATAAGATATGTTGTTAATTTGATTGTTGATGAGATAGTTTATACTTTTTGATAGCGTTGTTTAGTTGGTGGTTTTAGATTTTCGTGATGTCTTCTTCGAAAGTTTTGCACTCAAACTCAGTTTCTTATAGGTCACCAATTGGAGTTATTTCTCTTTGCTTTTCTCATCGAGGATTCCTCCGTGAAGTGACCTTAATGAACCAAACGATCTCCACTGGTTTTCAAGAAAATCAAATTTCAAGCGGACCATTCGAAATTCATGGTCATGAAGACGCGCAATGTAAATGTTTAGAATGGCTAGATGAATATTTCGAAGGGAAAATCATTGATCATAACAGATTGATTGATTTCATTGACATGGGTGATCTCAGTGAATTTTCAAAAACTGTACTGAAAACTTTGCTCAAAAAAGTTTCTTATGGGCAGGTAATATCTTATGCTATGCTCTCTGAATTAAGCACGGGAAGCACATCATCTGCGCGTGCTGTGGGAAATGCTTTAAGGCACAATCCATTTCCAATTTTTGTTCCATGTCACCGTGTTGTAAAATCTTCTTACTTCACCAGATCAAACTCAATCAAAGGTGTAGGTGGCTACTGTGGTCAAAAGTCTAGTTTTGTTAAAGAGTGGTTGATTATGCATGAATCATCTAATGCTGCCGACAAGAAGCCATGAATTTTTTGCCTATGTTTTTTTAATTTATTGTGGTCCCTTGATCAAATATTTCTGTTGTTGGCTACAGGTTTTTTTTTTTCAGATGTGTAATGAATTACGACTTGTTAACCGCAGGCGGATCATCGGGAAACTTAACGAAGAAAGCAAATTCTGGACATGTAAGAATAAATTGTCTCAATGGAATCTATGATATATAGTCGATTACTTAGAATGTGTATGATCAATTAGAGATTATGTTTACAGAATCATACAAGACCCTAGATGTAAAAAATAGTCAATTCTGTTTTAGCTCACCAACGATCTGTTTTCGGCAAATTCAGATCTTTATTCAAATTCAACGACTAATAACTTATTCCAATCGACGAATGATAAAGATCTCCTGTTTAACTCGAACCTAAGAACAAACGGAACTGCTGAAAAAAGTGAATTATTTCTACGTGACAACGGTCCCTCACTGCCCAAAGGAGTTAACTACAAAGACCACTTTTCAAGCATACCTGCTTCTAGGGGTCATCTGAACGAAATTTTTTCATCGGCTGATAAGAACAATCCATCGTATCAACGGCTGTCCGACAAAGAGGTACGGGTGCATACCTCGTGCATGTTTTTCCTAACTAAATCGAAATTATTGAATTTGTGTTTAGAATTTTGGTGCTGCGAACGGGCCCATGAATTTTCTGAACCAAACTAACCGATCTTTAAACTCAGTAAGTAGATTTTGCTTAATCATAATGGTCCTCATAATATTGCGGCAAGATAGTATTTGATTTTAACGACGCTTTACAGACTGCATTTGGAAACGATAGCTCTTCAATTATCCCTTCAAGTGCAGCTGGGTCATTCGGAGGAGCTATGCCTCCTCAAGCTGGTCGGCTGTCGGCGTTTCCCCAATTGTCGCAACAGCAACTGCAAGCGTCTCCGAGTAGTCGGACAGGATTCGGAAGCTCCGTTAGTTCAGTTCCTGGCGGAGGGGGGCAGTTATCATCGCAACTACAGAGTCAACAAAGTGCAGCCTCTTTGCTGTCTTCGTCCGCAGTGGTAGCTCCTGGTCAACCGCAGTCAGGCTCTTCGGTGAACAGGTCATTGTATAATCAACATATGACCACGAATAACTCATCGGGTTTGGGATTCACTAGTCCAAATAGGATGTCTCCGAATAGCAACATGGCGCTGCACCAAGCTAGCTATGGATTCAACTCTGTTACCAAGAGAAGGTAAAGTAACGATACTTCAAATCATGTCTTTTTGAACAAGCGGGGCGTAGTAGAATACTACGAAGCAACTCTTCTTCAGAATCTAAGTAGCAAATTAAAGTGCTCATTTGCTGAATGGTATCTTTCAACCATAGTCAATTTAATAGCATCTACTGCTGTTTTTTGGTAGCTTTTCACCCTTGCGATAAGCAAGACTATTACAATCCGGTACTAGACTTTTTTTTACCGTAAACAACTTTGTCCTCAAAATCTTCACTTCTTCTAGAGGATCTTCACTTCTACAGGACCTTTCACATTTCAAATTTAAATAAAGTACTGTCACTTAAGTAGTAATTACTTAAAGCCCGTCTCAGGTTGTAATTATCTTTTCAAAAAAATTTCTTAATTTTTTCTGGTTTGTGGTTTTCGTCCTAGTTTCTGTCGGTTCATTTTCCGTTTTTTAAACCCTGTTTTTTTATCTGGTAGGGTTTTTATTGGCTCGTTTTTTAAAGCATGGCTTTTGTTCCATATTCAACAGCTTTTATTATAACTGAATTTCCCAATTTTGTAAAGTTACCATGTCTGATTTTGAGTTTTTTTCATTTTTTTTTTTCGTTTTTTTTTTTAGTATTCAAACAGATAATGTTATATAGACTTGGTCAATTTATTTTGCGTGATTTCGAGGGCAAATTAATTCCGTTGGGGGTTATGTGTTTCAATTGGATGGGTCGTAAACACTTCATTTTTATGAATTTTTTTATGTTAGCTAAATTTTTATACGGCTTTGTACATGCGATACGGCTTTGTACACATGCGATACGGCTTTTTTCCCGTAAATAACTTGGATCACGGAATGGGCAAAATTGAAAGTATTAAATTTAGATTCAGATCACAATGATTTCAAATTTTTGCGTCTCACGCACACGTAGTTTGGAGGTAACGAATACGCCTGGAACGGCAAAGGTCCTGGTTTCGAATCTGACAGCCTTGTTTTTTCTTCAAACGGAAATAGAATTGTCGGCTTATTATTTGTCTGCTTATGTTTTTTCGGCTCAGTTGCCAAATCGTTGAATTTTTTTTCGCTGTTTAAAATTTGCTTTATAGTTGCTTTTCAGTGTTTTGATTTACTTCTGCTGCTTGTAATTTTACTAGCCTTGTCTTCATTTTTTTTTTTTTTTCAATTTATTTTTAGCCTAAAAACTTTTTTCCCAAATGGTTTCGGCTGACATTTTATCGGCATAGTGGCTTTACATTGCAGTGTAGATTGATGACAGAAGAAATTGTTCGTGCGCGTGTGTAGATGTTTTAAGGAGGCGAACTGGAACATTTTTCAAATAAGTTGATGCCTTTCAGTTTTTTTGGCCGAAGCGGTTTCTGCTCAGATACTTTCCGCTTTTTCTACCGCTTGGTAAGTTTTCTAATTCGCTGCGAATTTCGAATTCTATTTTCATGGCATGTGTTTTCTGAACTAGCTTTATTTTCTGTGCGATAAGCAATAGTATTACACTCGGGGATTTTTTTCTCGTAAACAATTTTGTTCATGGGATCTTCTCTTTTTCTAGTGCATCGTCACTTCTAGAGGATCTTTCAAAATTAAATAAAAGTACTATCACTTAAGTAGTTATTAGTTCAAGCAAATTTCAGTTTGTCATTATCTTTTCAAAAAATTAAAGGTAGGTTTCTATTGGTGTACTTTTTAAAGCATAGATTTTGTTACAATTTTAACAGTTTGTACTGTAACTGAAACTGTTTTCCTCGTTTTAAAAGTTTTTTTTTTCGTTTTTTTTTTTAAAATATTCGAACAGTTTCAGTTTAAGTTATATCGACTTATTCAACCGCTCGTGTAATGATTTCCACTTACTAAGGGCTGTTATTGAACTTCGTCCGGTACAAATATGATTTTTTGTTGCGGTAATTCTTCATCTTTTGTCGTTTATTTTTTCAAGTATTTTTTCCAGCGTATTTTCAGAATTTTTTTGACCTGTGTTTTTTCATTTACTATTTTGTACCGCAATGTGTGATTTGTATCGCAAGTTGTGCGAAGTTCCGCTTCGTCTGTGTTGGAGCTTTTTTTGCCGTTTCTCGCTTTTGTTTGCAAATCGCATGTTCGCCTTCGTGTAAGAGATATATTTTTTGCCTTCTGTTACAGAGCTATTGGTACAGCTAACCAATGGAATTAACCTGAAATAAGTTTTGTAAAGATGATAATTGGACCGAAGACCGAAAGAGGAGGAACTTTGCCTTCGGGTGTGTTCGTTTTTTGTCTTCCACGCAAAATCAGGTACAACAAATAATCATAGGAAAGGATAGACTGATATATTATGTTAAAGCTACTGCATTCGTGATTCGGATGGACCCTATTTTCAAATGTTCAAAAAATTTCTCAGTGTGGAGAAACCGCTAGAAAATCATTGGTCTAATTTCGAGCGGATAGGCCTATAATACGGAATACTGACGTAAAAATTTAGCTTATTACAAAAATATTATATTTTGAAGCTTCTAGAGCCTTCTTGACATCAACAAAATTCTAGAGAAACGTTTTTTGTAATTTTCGATTTATTTTTTAAGAGTAAGGAACGTAGTGAAGACTCTTATATAGGTCTTGCTGATTTTTGTTTTTTTTTTCAGTAAAAAGTCTTAAAATATTGATGCACTTAGGTATAATGCACTTTTTGAGTTCAATTGAATTTATCTGCTGAAAGTGACGTAAATAGCACTCTCCTAATACGAACGTTGAAATGGTGCGAAAAAACGTGAACTATTTCTAGTTTCGAAATTGGAATTTTATTTGTAAGATTTTCCAGCGGAATAAAAACTTTACCCATCGACCAGTTTTCTCAGGTTGGTTTCATGTTATCATGTTTTTTCATTCAATATTCTGTACCGCAATGTGTGGTTTGTATCGCAAGTGGTGCGAATTTCCGCTTCGTCTCTGTGTTGGAGCTATTTTTTTGCCGTTTCTCGCTTTTGTTTGCAAACCGCTTGTTCGCCTATGCGTTAGAGATATATTTTTTGCCTTTTTCTACCCTTCTGTCAGTAGTCTAACCAACAGAGCTATTGCTGAAGCTATCCAATGGGATTAACCTGAAATAAGTTTGTAAATATGATAATTGGCCCGAACACTTAAAGAGGAGGAACTTTGCCTTCGGGTGTGTTCGTTTTTTGTCTTCCACGCAAAATCAGGTACAACAAATAGTCATCGGAAAGGATAGACTGATATATTATGTTAAAGCTCTTGCATTCGTGATTCGGATGGACTCTATTTTCAAATGTTCAAAAATTTCTCAATGTGGAGAAACCGGTAAAATATCATTGGTCTAATTTCGAGCGAATAAAAGGAGCGGATAGGCCTATAATACGGAAAATTGACGAAAGTTTAGTTAATTACAATTTTTTTTTGTTTGAAATTCATCTGCTGAAAATGACGTAAATAGCACTCTCCAAATACGAACGTTGAAATGGCGGGAAAAAACGTGAACGATTTCTAGTTTCGAAGTAGGAATTTGATTTTTAAGATTTTCCAGCGGAATAAAAACTTTACTTATCGATCCAGTTTTCTCAGGTTGGGTTCATGTTATTAAAAAAGCGCCAATCATAAATTGTTTTAGAAATTCAAAGAGCTTAAAGGGCGTCTATTTTTTCTTTGAAATTCGAAAGAATTTTCCAATAAAGTCAGTGTTTTTTTTATGTTTGATAAAAGTGTTGTTAAATATGCTTATTTTACTCGTACTATCAAGTGTACGAATAAAATTTAGTTTATTACTATCAAGCTTTCGATCATAGCCAAGTGAACAAAAAAAATCACAGTTTTCAAAAAAAAATTGTTATGAAATTATTTTTGTGCTCGGAACTTCCTGTGCAACTTGCGCAGCAACCGGCTATCCTTGTTTTTTCTTTCATATTACTTGGCTTACATTTTATTCAATTTACACTTTCAAAAATTATATTAATTGCCTGCTTTCTCTCTTCTCTTGAGTTTTTTTTGTATATTTGCCTGGAATTGTTATCAAGAAATTATTTTTTGTCTAGTTTAGTTTTTTTTCGCTCCGTAGTTTGAAATTTGTGATGGATTTTTGTTTTAATTGAGAACCAATTCTAACTAGAATGTATATTTTATTATTTTTTTGTCTTTTAGCAATTCGCCATCGGTCAATGTCAACGCTTTCAATCATTTCTCATCCTCCAACGTGCAACAAGCTGGTCGATCTAATGCCCATAGTTTTGGTTCTGTCAGCGTAAGTGTATCAAATAAGTTCGAAGTAATTTTCAACTATCTGGAAATAATTTGAAATATATTTCAGCCTAATTTGCAAAATTCGAATTCTTTGATTCACATCAATTCCTCAATCTCCGGTAAGCTGTCTTTAAAAATTATTTTGTTTTAATATTGTTATTTGGTTGTGATTTTTCTACGAAAGTTTTTTCATTGCAGCTCCAAATGGTCGTGAGCCGGGCTCTCATGTGTCTGTAATTGGAAGTTCGAAGTTGGATCCGCAAGATTTTCCTGCTTTATCGCAAAAGCACAGCAATATGGGATATGAATCATTTCAAGGGCGTGACTATTGTAAGCAATTTACAGCTCTTGATATCAATAAGTGGCCCTGTTTCTAGATTTAATTAGAAATGCCCGTTGTTTAGTGAGTATGTTGAGTAAGATGGGTGGTGAGCCAAGTAGTGAGTTCACGATTCAGAACGAAGACTTTCCGGCTCTGCCAGGTGCTGGTCCAGGCTCAAAAACGAGATCACACGCGTACCAAACAGGGTCTCTCGATGGTTTTCCGACGCACTCCGCGGGGGACGATGGCTCCCAATTCATGGGCAACCAGTCCAATTCCATGTCCTACCGGTCTTCGGCTGGCGATAAACTGGATGGTCAGAGCGGGTCTCTGGAATCTTCCAAGACGGGCATCCAGACGTCAGGCGACGGACTGGTGACAAACATTCCACGTGGCATGGTGACGGACCAATTCGGAATTGTGGGCTTGTTGACTTTCATCCGTGCGGCTGAGAGAGACTCTAACTTAGTGCAACTAGCATTGGGCAGTGATCTGCAGAATCTGGGATTAAACCTCAGTTCTACAGAGTAAGACTTTCGTCGGCGCTTTTTTTCTTTTTCTTTCCTCCGTTTCGTTTTTTAGACCGATGATAAATGTATATCGTGCGGTGCGATCTGAATGTTTGCAGCAACTGTACCGTTTCAGTCTGTTCAGCACATTTCAAAGTCCCTTCGCGGAGACTCCCTGTCGACCCCAGGACATCGACTTCTTCGTGCCCTCTGAGTACTTGACAAATCTGCACATTCGCGAAAGGCTGGCACCTATCAAGCTGAGCAAATACGGCGAGGACACTTTGTTCTACTTATTTTATACAAACATCAATGATGTACTGCAACTCGCCGCAGCTGCTGAATTGTTAGTAACTTACACGACAGCTATATTGACCTCATGCTAAATTAGTTAGCATCTCTCTTCATTGGCACTTAAACTTTATTATTAAGGATAATAATCAAATGTTGTTTGATTGTAAAGTTTTCTCGGGATTCTGCCCGTATTTTAATTCAAACGCGTTTTTGGGATGTATAGATTTTGTTTAACTGTCGCAAAATTCTTTTGATATATACAAAAACGGAGCTAAGGCGGTGATCAGAAGGCCCAGGGTTCTAGCCAATATACCAAATTTTCGTGTGCTGTGCTTTTTCTTTTTTGTACGCGAAGTGCAGTTTCGCCTTTCTTAGTTTTTTGGTTTTTCTACAAATAAGTTAAAATTTGTCTGAAACATTTTATTAAGATAAAGATGATTTATCCACAAGGGAAAGGATCAACATACGAGCGGTTTAGCTCTTAACGGAGAACCGCTATTGTGCCCCTGGTTAAGATAAACATGCACTTTTTTGCCTATTTTTCTGGGCTGGGAAGCGTTGCCTCACCCTCAAGCAACCAGCTCGTTTCAGGGAGGGCCACTTCACCACCGCTCACCATGCTGGCTAAGCTGGTGTCATTTTGCATTGCCACTTCTTTAGTTCGACGCCTGAAAACAATTTTAGCTCCTGCAAAATAATAGAGCTATAATGTATTTATTTTTTGAGTCAATGAACGCTGTTAAGACTCTTATATAGATCGTGATGAATATTTTGATTTTAGGATAAAGATTTACTATTTGATTTTTCGCGGACTTCAACGTAGTTCAGACTCCTATCTACGACGTGATGATTGTTTTGTTTTTCAGGAAAAAACTAAAAATCTTTTCTTTTGAAAAGAAGGCAAGCAAACTCCGCTTTCGAACAGCAAAAGAGTAAAGGTCACGGAAAACGTGATGTACTTCTAGTTTCGAAATTGATTTTGTTTTTAAGATTTCCCAGCTGAAGAAATGATTTACCTATTGATCAAATTTTAAGTCGAACGTATTTCAGATTCTTATTTATGTCGTGATGATTTTTTTTTTTTCAAGAAAAGTCTTATTTGGTTCGGGCTAAAGTTTACTTTTTTTCTGCTTGACTTTTGATTTCTTTGTAAGTTCAGTTCATTTTTGTTGCTAACTGGAAGGCAAGCTCCACTATCAAACAGCAAAAGTGTAAAGATCACAAAAAGCGTGATCGACTTCTAGTTTCGAAGGTGGATCTTCTAGTTTCGAAAGCGGATTCCCCAGCAAAATAAAAATTTTACTTACTGATCCATTTTTTTCTCAAATTGGTTTAATTTTATATTTAAAAGTGTTAACCATAAATTGTTCTAGAACTTAAAAGTGCTCTAGAGGCATTTTTGTCCTTGAAATTGGAACGTTGAGATAATTTCGAAAAAAAACAATTCAGTACCTTTTTTCTGTTTACTTGCGTTCAATGACTCTTTTCCAACTCTCGGTTGGCTGTGTTTGCACTAGCTAGCGCAGTTGTAATTGTATAAATCTGCTTTTTTCGACTTAACTCACAAATAGAAGTGGCCTTTTTTGAGCTTTCAAATTTTCTATTTTAAAATTGTTTCACGTGTGATTGTGGCTAAACGCCTGGTATGAGGTTGTAAGGTATGAAGAACAAATATGTTCTTAATTATTCATTTGTGCACCATGCCAGGTTTCATTATATTATGACTCCGTTAAAATGGTTTTTCAAAACTGAAATAGAAAGCCTGGGGGAAATTGGACTAGATCTATAGAAGTGCTGATTTGGTGGCGCTTTTGCTCTAATCTCGATCTGTGGCATTGGAAATTTCATAGCATATTTTCTCCACTTTCATTTTGGCAAGTGTTTGTTGATTGTTACGCGTCCGTGGCCTAGAGGGGAGTGAGTCTCCTAATGACGTGAGAATCCTAGTCAGAAGGTTGCAGGTTGGAATCCGACGCGTAGCAAAAGTTCTACTAATTCGAGGCTTATTTTTACTTCTTTTTTAGCTGCTTTTTTTGTCGTTTTTTTGCTAGTGTTTGCAAAGGCCAGCTTCACCTGAGCCACAATTTTGGTTAGTTTCATTTAAAAAATGTTATTTTTAATTAATTATGGAAACTGAAAGCGGTCAAATTTTTGTTTCGAAGATCGAAAGCTGAAAATTTTCAAAAAAAAACAAGTCAGTAATTTTTTGTTTCCTTGCGTTCTTTGACTATTTTCGAACTGTCTGTTGGTTATGTTCATACAACTGTTTCATAAACCTGAGCGTAGTGTTATTAGATCAACACAACTGTTTCCTGCGCAAATCAAAGTGATCATGTTAAATGAAAAAAAAATTGTGATTAGTATCCGTCATTTGAAGCATCCTCGTTGCTGCCTGATATCCTAAATTAAAATATTCATGGTAGTTGAAACACCTAAGATGCGATGGGTACGTCGTTGAGGCAAGTGTGATTAGTTCGTGTGATTTCTTATCATTTTTCTGCGGAAAATTGTATCTATTATAAATGATTTTGAGACTTATTTAAGGTAATATTTTGGCAACTCAAAAATTGAAAAATATCCGAAAAAAAGCAATAGTTTTCTGACTTTTGACGAGTCAGAGGCACTTTTCCAATTGTCTTTTTCCTATGACTATTTTTTCAAAATCGATATTCGTTCACGGCTTATTTCTATATATTTTTTGTTTTCTCTTCACCATTTTGGGAGCTCCTTTCTGCCGTTTTTGGCTCGTTGTTGTGGGGTACAACTTCGCTTCTGTGTGTCAGTTCTAGTTAAGTGATTATTCCACCGCGAGCTTGCGATCATTGTGTGTTATATTGCAAGTTAATTTTTTCCAGTCTAGTTTTCGTAAAGTAGTGCTCGTTTTAGTAAATTTTTGCTGCATAGTATTGACATTTTAAAAGCATGTTCTCCGCTTTATCCTTGGCTAGTTTTTAGGTTCTTTAAGCCTCAGTAGAACAGTGAATGACAGTTGACTTGGATGTTCGAGGCCTGTGGTTCGATTCGAAGAGAGGGCGTTTTTTTTCAAAACTCATTAGTTATATGTACTGGACATTAATTTTTTTTTAAAGCTACTGCTTGGCCTCTGTGTATCAAATTTCCAATGTGACTATTTCGGGCAGCTTTTTTGGTTTGAGTATATCTTGATTTCTTCTTGTTTCTATACTCTGCTTTCAATACTATTTTTCAAAATCTCTAAGGTTCTATATTTTTCTAACTCTCACTTATTAAGAGTCACTGAAGGTATAAAGATTCTAATATAGGTCTTGTTGATTTTTTTTTACAGGAATAAGTCTTAAAATTCTCTAATATGCTCAAGATGTGCATTCACACATCATTGTATTTATGAATGCATTAACGTAGAGTTGAACTTTTTGAGTTCAGTGCAAATTCATTTTCTAAATGTTAGGGGAAATGCGCTCCCATGAACAACTTCTTTTTTGAAAATGGATTTTAATTTTGGATTTTCCAATAGAATCAATTTTTTTTATCTGTTGATCAAGTTTTCTCTAATTGATTCATTTATCAAAAAATTTTAAGCATAAATTCGCCTTGAAATTCAAAGACCATCAAGGCCATTTATTTTTTAAATAAATAAGTCACTTTTTCTGTGATTTGCGTTTATTGACTCTTTTCAACTGTCTGTTGTCGATCTTTTATTATTTGGGGTAAGTTAGTGTTTGATTAAATTTGACAACACCATAATAAGCTTACATGTCTAAGTTATTGATAAACATTCAACAGAGCTTGTATAGCGTTTTATTCAATGTTTTTCGACGTTCTGTGATTAGTCATTTTAAAAACAAATCGAGATCTTTCGATTTTTAAAATTAGCGTTATTTTGCTTAAAATGCTAATGCCAATGTTGTCGCACTTATATTTTCGAATATCATTGTGGTGATCTCTCATTTTCAAGTGTAAAAAACCAAGTGATTTTCATTTATAAATGTTTTTATGAGTTTGTTTATTTTTCATCAAGAAAGTTTTTTTTAATTTTGTCCACGTTCAAGTTTGATTTTTCGCAATTTGAGTTACGATTTGCTTTTAAATTTCAATTCATTCCCTTTGTTAAATGGAGGCAAAAGTTGAATGGTCACGAAGAGTAAATTTTTAGAACTCCCAGTGGAATAAAAAAAAATACATGTTGACCCAGTTTCTTTAAACGTGGTAACTTGAAGAAAAACGTGCAAATCATAAACAGTCTTTAAAATTCCATGTGATATGTTTTTTCTAAAAAAGTTTTAAAATGATCAAGCGTTGTTAATCAACTTTTTTGCTGTTTCCTTGTTTTTTTTACACTTTTCCCACTGTCTGTGGGCTATTTTTTAAATGCATCAACAAAGAAATATCCTGAAACGGAAAGGGCATTATAGTTAAGGTTATTAAGAGTAATGAAGGTAGTGGGTACTCTTACATAGGTCTCGATAGTTTTTTTTCCAGGAAAGTCTTTAAATTTGTTCACGCTTAATTTTTTTGCGGTTTGAGTTTTGATTTCTTGTAAGTTCAGTTCATTTCTATTGTTAAAAGGAAGGCAAATTCCACTATCGGCGAAAAATATGATCGAATTCTAGTTTCGAAAAAAGAATTTAATTATCAGATTTCTTAGCGAAATAAAATCTATGTATTGATCCAGTTTTCTCAAATTGGGTTAATTTATGTAAAAATTGTCAATTACAAATTGTTTTAAAACTTCAAAGAGGCTTAAGGCCATGTATTTTTTTCTCCGAAATTTGAAGGCTGCGATTTTGCAGTTTGAAGGCTGCAAAAAAGAAGTCAGTTTTTTTTCTGTTTCTTTGCGTTCATTATTCTTTTCCAACTGTCAGTTGACTATGTTTAAAAAAATTGAAGAGCAGATAAAATCCTAGAAATAAGTGTTTATTCGGCTTGCTGAAGCTCATGAAGACTCCAACTCTCTGTTAACGCTATCTTGTTCAATTTTTGAAGATCGTTTTTCAAAGTCATGTTGCAATCGGAGTTTAAATTTCGTTCTCCAGTGAGCTCCTTCAGATGGTTTTGTGTGATTTGTTAATATAAAAACCTCGGTATCGTTATTCGACATGCAATGAAAGTATTCCCAGTTTTGAGAAGCGGTTCGAGGATTTTTGCTTTGATTATGAATGATACCAAAAAAAATCTAATGATTTTATGCAGCGACCTTTTTAAACGTGTCAATCAACGTAGAGTCATTGACTTTTTTTCCAACTGTCTGTTGGCTATGTTTTTAATTGTTCCGACTTGACGAAGTGGGAAGGAACTATGGACTATAGAGGGGTGTCCAAGAATGATCTGCATTAAATCCCGCGGTCACAGTATTCTGTGCTTCTTGCACAGCATGTGATTACGTCGAATATTTTGGCAATGCTTGGTGACTAATTACTTTTTGCCTGTTTGAGGTTAATCAGTGTTATGTTCTGGCTTAGGTATGCGCATGACTGGAGATACCACAAGACGGAACGAATGTGGCTAACACGGGCCCCCGGGTACCAGGCCCAGAAGTTCGACCAATACGAACAGGGAACTTATCTGTTTTTCGACCCCAAATTGTGGAGAAAAGTTCCTAAAGACTTCCGACTGGAGTACGAGAAACTGGAGGACAAACCTCAACTGCCCAACGCAAACAATTATCACCCGGCACACAGTCAAGTGCATTGAGTAGGAACGGGACAGCTAAGACTGCAACAAACATTTATGACATCATGGCACATTGCGCAACTTATTACATCACAAATTGCGCAATAAAATGACGACGACACGAGAAGAAACTGAGGCTGCGATATTTGAAATAGAAATCATCTCTTCCTGCATCGAAAATCACTCACTGCAAATAAAAACTGTACTCAATTGATAGCTTCTATGTACATGTACCTTTGATCAAAGACGGCTTCCTCAATTAGCATCGAACTGAACTGTCTGCTGATCTGATCTGACCACCTCATTATTCGGCGGTTTTTTCTTCCATTTGCTCAGTTACGAGAACAGAACCAAACAAACCCCTGAACCCTTCCTTAAATGTCTCGTCCATTCGAAGCTTCAAACGTCTGGTGAGGCTACATAGAGTTTAATTTAATCACTTATTTTCGTCCATGTTACTCCCGACCCAAGCTCAAACCAGCGATGTTTATTAGTGTTCCACTTTACTTGGCCACATGATTCAAATGTCGTCAGTGGTTTCACTTCTTATAGACTGCCAACGCGTTTTCAATGAGCTGGGTTGTATGGGCACCTTGTGACTAGTATTAGTATATTGCTATTTATTTCTCCTCCTCTGCGGAGCTCGTCAATAATTCTGTTGCTAAATTACCTCAGTATCGCGAGTTCCTTTTTACTTTTCACGAGGTGCTGCCCCGCCAATTTTTATCAACAGCAACTCCTTCACTACTACATCTCCTTATTATGCAGCCAGAAATATCTGCATTCCATTGGCCATTTTAACATCTCTGTGTAGCGATGCCATGCACTCCCAATAGAGCGCTTCAGCAATATCAGAAACAGCCAGCCGAAATTCAACCACCCGCCAACCCAATCAATTGTTGACGATGATTTGATGAGAGTAAAATGCAGTTTTCGATCGAAGGAATCAGTTCAACTACTCGTGTCCGCTTTGTTTTCTTGGCTGTCTCTGGAAATACCAATGCGCGCCTTTATTTTGTTTTCTTTTTTGAATGGAACTCAATAGAACTTAGTGTGCAGTCGAAATATTAAGAAAAAGTATTCGAAAATTAAGCTCTTTTTCCAAATGAGTTTAAGTCTAGATATACCATGCTGGTTTACTTTTAGGAGCAACACGGTTGCTTATAATTTAACCAGTCTCAATATTGAACCATTCGAAAATCGTCCCAAAGTTTTAACCCTAAAATGGGGAAATTTTTGCTGGTCTTTTGTCATCCAAAATCAAACTATAAATTTTAGCCAATTAACTAGAAGAATATTAAAAGACATCATATTGTACCCTACAAATTTCTATTTACAGAAAGTTTGTCGAAATATATTTTTAAAGTCTGGTCTGCAGATCTTACTGTTTTAATTGTATGTAAAGAAAAACTTTTTTACGCTTGCAAAGCAAGCTTAATCAAATGGGAACATGGATTTTAAGGTGAGCTACTTGTTTAACTGAAGCGACGAATCATTGCTAACAAGACTCCGCGTATCAGGGCAACGCCTTGAATGTCCCGATGTCCCGACTACCTCTTAAGGTACTGAATAGTTCTTTACGCTTGCGATTAGCAAGCGTTATCAAATCGAATTATAGACTTCGTTTTTCGGGTTAACAACTTGTTTAACAGAATTACTTGTATCTTGGTTCATAATGAATTCAAATTCAAGTATCTTGGCTCATAACGAATTCAGCCCAAATTGCTCAAATTATCTTATATATGCCGTTTTGTATGCTTTTTAAAAAATCAAGATCTAGAAAAACTTTACCTATTGATCCAGTTTTCTCTACTTGGGTTCATGTTATCAAAAAAGCGCTAGTCATAAATAGTTCTAGAAATTCAAAGAGCTTATTGGACGTCTATTTTTTTTTTCGTTGAAATTCGAAAAGTGAGATTTTTTTCTAAGTAAGTAAGTGTTTTTTATGTTTACTTGCATTCATTACTCTTTTCCGACGTTCATTAATCTATTTGAAGCACCGCAGGTGCGTTGCACGCTTGTAAAATTTAAAATTGCCACTGCTAAATTGCCGCTGTTTTTTTTTCGGCTCCAAAATTGTCAAAAATACGATAATGAAAAATCTGATGGTGCCAAATTGATACTGAATTCTACTTTAGTCAGGCTTTGATGCTATAACATTCCCTAATTCTATAGTTAATTAATAAAAATCTCCAATATTGACGTCCTACAATTGAACACCATAAAAACTATTACCGTAAACTTTGACTTCCTGCAGTCTAGTCTGCCTGCGTGATAAATTGAAACCAAACTTAATCCCCTAATAAACAAGCATGTAAACTAAACTAATGAATCTCGTCTCCATGATAAAACTAAAAATGGCGCCTGTGGATTGAAAATCGCACAGGAAAAATAATTGGTTTTTGATTAATTAATACTCTTAAACAGTATTAACTGGGAAAGGTTCGTGTTAAAATTTAACAATACTGCTCGTATTAGCGCGAAGTCTTGAATGAGACTGTCCGCTGACGGCAATCGAAAAAAAATAGGTTAAATTTTTTTTAATATTCAAGATATTGAGTTTATTTCCATTTTTTACGCTGGGTGAAGTAAAAAATGAAATATTTTACTGTTTAAGTCTGCTAACGTATTTTTAACAGCAAACTGCTTGCTTTTTTCCCCGACTTTCGTAACGAAAGTATTGGCATATTTAAGCTCTGGATGTTTTTTTAGACTTTTTAACTAGCCATTTTTGAATGATTTTTTCTATCATTCAAAAGGTATTGTTGTCCTGAGCTTAAATTTGAAAAGATATTTTAGCTGTGATCGTTTTTCGTTAAGTTATGAGGCTTTAAAGAATGCCATGTTGGGCGATTTGGGACTATTAACGGGACAATATTTTTCGCTCTATTAACGCGTAAGCGGAGAGTTAATCCGTCTCAGAAATCGTTCGAAATTGGTTGAAAGACGCTTATTTGCCATAATTAATTAGTTACTAGCAGCGAAATCTATCACTTTGTACTTTATATGGCGTGTGGGGGAATGATTGTCACAAAAAATCTCAATTTTTAAATAATTTTTTTTTCATTGTAGTTTATTACAGTTAATCTATATCTATCTATACTATATTTAAATGAGATTGACAGCTATCTCCCATTTTTAAGCATAGTAATTTTGAATGTTTAACGAAAGAGTTTTTCATGTTTAAGCAATATCATATATTGCAAAGCTGAAGAATTTTCAGTAATTTTTTCTGTCTGTCTATACCTGCTTTTTTCATTAATATCATTATGTCTGTCAACCCGTCTCCTAATTTTTAAACTTTCATCTATCTATCTATTATATATTTAAATGCGGGCTTCACTATCTCGCCATGTTTAGGCTTTTTCAACGTATTATTTTTGCATGTTCTATAAAAAAAAATTCACGTTTAAGCTATATCGTATATTGCTATGGTTAAGATTCTAGAAAATTTAATTTCAAAAAATGTTTCTCAATTTTTGAAATTTTCTCTCTGTAGTTGGGTGCTGTCAGAGTTCTCTCAGGGGTTGCGAATCTTGCCTCCAAATCTCACTTCTCAAATCCTTGTTGTTTTCGAGATATGACGTTTTTTATGATTTTTTCAAAAAGTTTCAAAAACTTAGATTTAAAAAAATTCCAAAAGTTGAGGATCTCATTCCTGTTGTTGGATATTGTGAGGGTACTCTCAGGGGTAGCGAATTTATCTCTGATTATGGCTGCCCAAATTCTTGAAGTTTTCGAGATTTGACTCTTTTTTATGACTTTTTTTAAAAATTCAGAAAATTTTTATAAAAAATATCACAAGAATTGATATTCGCATCTCTGTGGTGAGATTTTGTCAATGTACTCTCAGGAGTTGCGAATGTTGCCTCCAAATATGACTGCTCAAATCTTGGTAGTTTTCGAGATACGACGTTTTTTATGACTTTCTCCGAAATTTTCAAAAAAAACTTAGATGTTAAAAAATTCCAAAACGTTGAAGATCTCAATCCTGTTATTGTAATCGGTCAAGGTACTCTCAGGAGTTGCAATTTTTGTCTCCAAATATGACTGCTCAAAATGTTGCACTTTTCCAGATCTGAAATTTTTTGTGCTTTTTCAAAAAATTTTGAAATTCCTAACCTGTAGTTGGGGGCAGTCAGAGTCATCTCAGGGGTTGCAAATTTGGCCTCCAATTAAGAATGCTCAAATCTTTTTACTCAAAGAGATGAGTCGATTTTTGTGATTTTTTAATACATTTTCAGAAAACTCAAATTACAAAATAGTACACTAAAGTGAAATTCCCAACCCTGTAATTGAGTGCTGTCAGAGTACTTTCAAAGTATTGCAATCAAATAAGACTGCTGAAATCTTGGAAGTTTTCGAAATGTGAATTTTCTTCTGGTTCTCAAAAATACCTGAAGTTTCTCCAGATTTGAATTTCTCAACGTTGTAGTTGGGTACTATAAAAGTACTCTCAAAAGTTGCAAATCTTGCGTCTAAATGCGACTGCTCAATTGCTTTTAGTTTCCCATATGTGACGTTTCTTAGTTCATTTTAAATTTTTTTGAAGAGCTTATAAAAAAACTTCAAAAATTTTCATGGTTCTCCAAAATTTGCTTAGAAAAAAACTTGAATAAAAAATTTTGCAAAGATTGTAATTACGAACCTTGTAATTGGGTGCTGTCAGAGTACACTCAAAGAATGCAGATCCTATTTCCATTATAAACTGTTTTTTATGAGTACCGGAGGTTGCGTTACACGCTAGCTTTTTTAGTTTTATTACTGCTCCATGGGCCTTGAAAGACAGTCAGGGCTTCGCATTGATACGAGCAGTCCTGTTCAATTTGGAATGCTTTAGCTTGCCGCTTGCTCTTTAATAGGTTGAAATACATCGCGTGTTAATTGTTCCAACTTGATTGATAGTTACCAATAACTCCCAATTCAAATCATCGTAACTCTGTCAAAAATGAACCAAGGTGAAACATATCTTTATATTTGTTTATTGATAATCACAAATTATGATTCAGTCTACGCTTCATCTCAGTGTTGTCGAAAACGATTATGTTTGTTCGTAATTTGAAACAATAATCGTGCGATTTATTTCGTGCTATTAAAAATTTTTCACACGTAATCGGAGATTTAATCCGTCTTTAAATTTTTTCTTAGTTAAATGAAAGCATAAAAAAATTAGCATCAGTGTTTGCGTATTTGAAGTGACTTGAATACTTGTACTGAAATTTTGATCTCTTTGACGGTTTCTCTTCTGGTGTATCTAGTCACGAATCTCTCACTCTCCATGAAGAACTAATTCAACCGTAAAACACATGTGAGTCTTACAGAGATCCTAAAAGATCAGAAAAGCTTTGAATCGACTTTTTCAAAAGCTTTGAATTTAGTTTTTTAATTTAATGATAATTTTCATATCTTTGAGTTTTTTCATATCTTCAGTATTCTTGAGTTTTTTTTCTATGAATATTGAGTAATTTTTTATATTTATCGGTTCGGTGTGAAGCAAATTCTGAAAACTCAAAGATAATGTAAACTCCATATTACGCGAGTAAGAGTCGATAGATGCCAAACACATTCTTTTAGTGCTTTTAAACAAACTTACACTACCTTTTTTGAATTTTGTCATCATTTCTTAATTGTCTGCGCTGCAAGGCTTGAAAGTGTACCTGTAACATATAAATAATGAGCCTGAAAAATATGACTTCTCATGACAAGGTTACAAAGCAGTGTTCAGGCCACCGTCACAAAGGTTACAAAGCTGATTCAAATAATCCTGAAAAAAGCTTAAATTTGAAACTTAAAAGGCCTTTTTTTGGTTGGCATAAGGTGAAAAAATATTAGAACCTTCTTTAACAGAAATGAAATGGTGCAATTTGTTCTGTGAAACTCTCCGACTTTTTACCCCAAAAAAAGGCCATTCGGCTTTTTAAATCTATCAAAAAAATTTTCCGCAACTATCGGTTCAATTACTGAGAAAAAACAATTAAAGTGAGCCTTTTATGTAGCCGCCCAACAAAGTTTAAGAAGGGTAGAATCTCCAAAAATTGGAGCAAATGGACTAAAAGTTGTTTTAATTAAACAAATGGTAATTGATATAGTAATATTGACATGCTTTGATTATGAAACGAAATTAAATTTACTTACACAGAATGGAGGCGACCATATCCTCCTTAATTTTTGCTATGCTATATAAGAGGCTCACTTTGATATAATTTGTGGATATTTAAATCAATACCTTTGGCGTTTTTTTTGATTGACTAAAAGCCGAAAATAACCGTTTTTGGGGTAAAATTTTGGCATTTCCTAGAAAGTTTTGTGGTCATCAATTTTTGTCTAAAGTCAAATCAATTTGAGAAAAGCGCGCTTTAATTTTTAAGTTTTTTCCGTTTTGTTCCGATAATTAAAATTAGCACTGTAGCCACTAACAAAAAATAATTTCTTTTAAGTCTGAAAAATTCTCTTTAAAAATCAAATCCGTCAATCGTTACGTAGTACATTCCAGAAAATTTTTTCACCAAAAACAGAAACAAAAACACGTATTCGGTTCTGTAGTAACGCGAAACGCGACCTGTCAATCTTATGATTTTTCGCCCTGTGTGCTAAAAGATGAAGGAAAATTTTCAAACTGGTTTATTGACTTTTTACAATAAACAATTTTGATAAGATGGCGTAAAATCACGTCTTCAGAGCCCAACATGACATAGTTTTTTTAACAAAAGATTCATTAAAGACAAAATTGATGCAAATGTTATCCTTGTCTCGTTACTAACATGATACAAAATACAAGACTTCTTCCTCGAAAATTGTTTGGTTGAGGTCCTTTTGAATCAAAAGCCATGAAATTATTGTTTTGCATTTAGATGAACTACATATTGGTACACATGCAAATCATAACCAAAAACAACACGAGGCTATGGAATTGAAAAGTATGATAATTTCCGCATGTCAAGAGTGCTCAATTGATGCTTTAAAATGTAGTTAAAGATACAACTGCAATAACAAGGTAGCTTAAAAACTCTAGCGGAGAAATATTCCGCATAACACCTATTTTTTAACGCATTCAGCAGCTGAATAAACAAATGCAAGCTGCTTGTCATTTCAAATATCCAATTCGCCAAACGATTAAACTTAAATTATCGCATTATTTAGTGCTTGAAAATTTTAGGGAGCTAAGTTTTAAAGGCTGTTTATTGTTTCTTTTTAAGGCGCCATCTACCCTAATTGAACGTAGTTTAAAGATATCAGTTAATTTTAAAAAATCCTTGAAAAAGAAGCAATTCAAATTTTGATCTCTTCTTTGGTTATAGTCAGCTGATCCCATGATTTGTTACTTGCGAAAAATAAATTGAACACGTATTTGTGTTCTGTGTTGTAGATTAGGGAATATGCAAATATTTAAGGGCAACTCTATAACAGTATAAGCAACTCCAGATTATAAGTTTTTAATTTAGTTTCTAAGTTTTAAATTCCGTTTTTAATTTAAGCAGCCTTAAATAGGTGTACGGTGGGGCGTCCCTTATGATTGAGGGACCGAATGATCACAAGTCTATATTAGTTAATCAGAATTGAGCATATAAAAATCCCAAAACACAAAACTTTGTTTTTACAAGAGCGTGTGGTGTGAAGATTTTTTAAAAGCTTGAATTTTTTTTCGTTTCGGAGAACTTTCGTCATTTTGTTTACAGCGAACACTGCTCCACAGCTTAAAAGGCAGTGGGAAAGTTCTGGATCTCGCCCTGATACAAGCAGTCTTGCTTATCAAAAAGCAGGGTCCAGTTTTGTTCATTTCAAGTGACTTGAATACTTGTAACAAAATATCAATCTCAACTGTTTCTCAAAAAATATATATATTGAATCACAAATGTCTCTACTTGTTATATCTAGTCACCAATAAAGAGCTAGTTTAACAGTTAAGATTATGTGAATTTTAAAGCGACCTAAAAAGAACGGAAAAGCTTTGAATTGATTTTTGAAAGCTTTGAATTGAGTTTTTCTAATACATTGATATTTTTTGTATCCTTAGGAGGATTTAGAAATCTTAACTATTATTGAGTATTTTCCTTCGAATTTGGAGTATCTTAATATCAAATCTGTTTGGTGTGAATCAAGCTCTAAAAACTTATGAGGACGAGTTGATAGATGTCAAACGAACGTTCTTTGTAGTGCTTAGTTTGTTAATCGTTTCTTCTTTTCTTAATCGTCTGCTCTGCAATAAGTGAAAACTTACGCTGCAAACAGCATGTACCTTAACCATATAAAACTGATAAGCCTGAAAAAAAATTACATCTCGTGGTATACAGATAATTATTTCGAATCAAGTGAAAAAAACCACCTCAAAACAGCCAAAGTAATTGCCAGTAACGAAAAATCATCTCTTTTAAAAAAATTACTATAAGATAAATTACTTTTAGCAATTTTTTCAAAACCATACCCAAAAATAATACGAGGCACTGACGAAATTTAAAAGTATTAGAGTTTCCGCGGGAGTTGAGAATTTAGACGATAAGCAAATTAGACAGAGGCACTTAAAAGGAAATTAGACGACTTTGCAAAACTGCAATTGTGAGAAAATAGACGAAAAAAAGAGAAATTAAAATTGTTTGCAGAAAAATTGCGTGAGAGAAAATAAAATTGTTTGCAGACAACAGTTAAATTTCGGTGGCCAAAAAATTTCTATGTTAATCATGCCTAATTTTTTCACTTCAAAACTCTCGTGTGACATTCGGAATTTACATTTAATGTTCATTTAAATTAATTGTTTTGATAGCTATTGACATTTTATGAACTTTTTGTATTTGTCAAATTTGACTTTTAAGAAATAAATTTGTTGGCCCTTTCCTTTTCATAGCAGTGACGTCTAAAACGGCAGATCTGTAAAAAAAATTTCGTCAAATTTTGTTTTTGTAGCATCCGTCTAATTTGCTTATCGTCTTATTTCCTAGGCCTCAGTTTCCGCATGTCAAAACTGCTCAATTGTTGCTTTTAAAATAAAGCTTAAGTTAGAACGTAATAAAAGGGTTGCTCCAAAATTCTTGCGGGGACATATTCCGCATAACGATAATGGGGCCTAGAAAATTAGACGATAAGCAAATTAGACGGATGCTACAAAAACGAAATTAGACGTAATTTATTTTTTACAGATCTGGCATTTTAGACAAAAAAGCTATGAAAAGGAAAGGGCCAGCAAAATTGTTTCTTAAGAGTCAAGTTTCACAAATACAAAAAGAACATAAAATGTCAATAGCTATCAAAACAATTAGTTTAAATGAACATAAAATGTCAAACCCGAATGTTACACGAGAGTTTTGAAGTGAAAAAATTATGCATGATTGACTTGTAAAATTTTTGGCCACCGAAATTTAACTGTTGTCTGCAAACAATTTTATTTTTTCTCACGCAATTCGCGACTTGTCTTCAAACAATTTTAATCTCTCTCACTTTCGTCAATTTTCTCACAATTGCAGTTTTGCAAAATTGTCTAAATTCCTTTTAGGTACCTCCGTCTAATTTGCTTATCGTCTAATTTCTCAACCCCCCCCCCATAACGCTAATTTTAACGCCCCATAAAGCTGCTAAATAAACAAATGTAATCTGTTTTTCATTTCAAATCTTTTATTCGCCAAATGATTAAAGTCAAATTACCGCATAATAGTTTAGAGCTAGAAAAATAAAGCGAGCTATATTTTGAGGGCTGCATATTGCTAAATTTAGGGAGCCATAAACTGAAACAAACGAGCTATGAAACTCAGCTCATTAATGCTGTTTTAACGATGAAGAATCGCTCAAAAAAATTAACACCAGGGAAACCCGAATCATTTTGGGTTATCAGAGAAACTATGCTAAATCATTTTCTTTGTTATTGCTCCGCAAGCTGTACGTCCTTAATTACGAAAAACGGAATTCGATTTTTTTTTGCTACTGGTAAATTAAATTACTGACATGAGATCGCTGAAATTCTGCATAGTTTAATTTAAGCAGGCGTAAGTAGGTGTACGGTGGGGTCCATTTTGATGGCGAGACCCAATGATGGAACGTTGATATGAATTGTATTATACAAAAATATTAAACTAACCGCCGAAATCTCTAAGAAAGCTAAAAAACAAAAGCCAAAATAAGTATAATGATTAATAACAAAATATTTTGATTGCAGATACACGAATATTCAAATACTGACAAATCTAAGACGCATAAGAAAAATCTTGGTTTTTCAAAAATACTGAAATAAAAATAGAAAACAAAACATAAAATTAAATAAATGCATGAATTGTATATGCTATAAATAAATTTCTGCTAATTTTGACTTCGCTTTTGTGCAAAAACCATTAAGAGAATAGGAAATTTTAAAAATTATGATTGTTTGAAAATTTTCCATCATTTGGTTTCCCTATCATGTGAATAGCTCCCTAGGTGTACGAGTAATTGAGCCTCAGTGATTTAGTTCTATCGTTTCGGGACGTATAGTTATGCCGTTTTTTGAAACTTTATTTTCAAGGCTTTTAAGTGCTCCCTTTAATTAGTGAAAAGTGTACAGGAAAACGAGAAAAGCAAGCTCGACTCCCGAAAGTTATTCATAACGTCTACTAATTCGAGGTGCAAAAACGGCTAGTCTCACGTCTGTTCCTGGCACTAGAAACAGAAGGAAAGAAAAGATTCATGCAAAAGATTCCGCATGTGGAAATATCGACATTGGCCTTTGAAGATATTATTAAAATGACAAAAGTCGCATTCCAATAAAAGACCAGTGTTTCATACGAAAAATATAAATTATTCAACAGAACTCAAAAAGCACGAGGATTTATAGAATTATTTTACGCGGCATTAGCTGCACAAGCAGCCATGTCAGAATTAGTAACGTTGGAGCAGGAATTTGTACGAGATCTCTTCCTTTCAATAATGAGAAATGCTAGACTTCAAGACGCAATAACGGTGGAGACACTGTCACCGGAAGAGGTACTAAAAAGAGCAATCAAACAGCAAACAAACAACCCTAGTGTTACAAAAGACTAATTTTTTCTACTACAAGGTCAGTTTCCTCATCGTCACAACCCAACATCAAAGATCAAACAAGAACCAATCACTGCTGTCAAAAAAAATAAACAAGCTTTTAGAGAGAAAAACTCAAACAAAACGAATAACAGCAACCGCAATGCGAGATGAAAGAGGGAAAAGATGCCATGTAACAGATGTGGCAGAGTTTTTGTGGAAGGCCTATTGAAAAATTGTTCTGCAATGAGAAAACTATGCAAAAACTGTGGGAAAGCGAACCACTTCGCAAAAGTGTGTCGCTCATAACAAAATTAGCGACGTGACTGAGGAGTCATCAGAAGTCTCAGAAACAAAATGTAATTTGGCAGAAGATTTTGATGACTGTGAAGAATTCCAGATAAGGTCGATAGAAGACGAAAGGCAGGAAATCAACAAGATCGAAGGTTACATCCAAAGACGATTAGAAAACAAAAACAATCATATAAAAGCAGATGAACAAGGCATCGAAGTGATAAAAAGTTTGAGATCACAGAAGACCCAAAATCAAACTAGTGAAGTAATTGAAAGCATTGGTCAGGATTGACCAGCAGATATTCGCATGACAATAATAGATACTGCTAGTCCAGTATCCTTCCTAAATTGGGCAACGGTAAAAAAGAGACTGGATATTTCCAACAGACCAAAATTATTATCGGCAGAAAAACTCAACCTACCAGCGCAATTTGTTGATTACATTAAGCACCCAATAGTCATTCCAGGAGACTGATATTTTTAATCAGCCGACTGGGAAGTGAAAGGGGCTAATCTACTCATAACCGAAAAAAGATACGATGCATACTTGGGCTGGATTTACAAAGCCGACTTGGAGTCTACACAGCGCAGTGGTCAGCACCCAGAGAGCTATCTAGGTTTGACGTGCTACTGTGCGAGCAGTCGGAGGTTTGAAAAACAAAATTTTTAAAGAAAATTAAACGATTATTTAAACCACAATAATTATTTAGTGCCACGAAAACTCAAATTTCTTTTTCGCCCGACACACGGGAAAGGAAGACAAAATCCTATATACATTCAAAGTAAAGTGGAATCGGAAAAAATTTTAAAACGAGGGCCATATCTAAAAACTGGATAAATGCTCAAGTGACTGTTTGATTGCCCCAGTTAGTATTACGGTGAAAAAAGTTGACTCAATAAAACTGGCTTTAGACGTGAATCCGATAAGCAGCCAATTAATTAAAAACAAAAACCAAATGTCTAACATTGATAAACTATTGGATGGTGCAAGCCAGATTTTCACAAAACATTATGAGGGAGAGTTGTATTTTTCGGTTTTGGATGTGAAAAATGCTAATAGTCAACTGGACTTTGCTCAAGAAACAAGTATACAAGCTCATTTCAACATTGTGGGCGGAAACGGTACAGGTACTCATGGATTTTTAACAGGAGTATTTGGACTTTCAGATATGCCCGCGGAATTCTAAAGGCTATGGACCGAATTTTAAACAATGCACTAAACACATTTTGCTTCCTAGATGATATTTTAATAGTATCCAAAGGTACAGAACTTAAACAAGAACAATTAATTGACAGAGTAATGAAAACTCTTAATGAGAAAAACTTAGCGTTAAAAATCACAAAGTGTGATTTTTTAATGAAGCGAATTGTTTGGGACACCGTTTGTCCGAAAGTAGAGTCATCCCTACAAAATCAAAGACCGAAGCAATATTGAAACTTAAACCACCAAAAACGTTGAAACAATTTAGGTCGTTTCTAGGCAGCATCATAAGGAATTTTTTTCCAAATGCAGTCTCTTTAACAGAAAAAATGCGACGTTTGCTGAAAGAATAAAATCAGAAAAAGAAATTGAAAACTGTCAAAGTACCGGTGAGAAAAACTGAATGGTCCAAAGAGATCACCCAAACATTCGAAAAAATCAAAATTGCTGTGCCAAACTTCTCGAATGTACATTACTATGACCAGAAGCTGAAAACTGGAATTTAATGCGATGCCAGTCATAGTGGACTTAAAGCCACTTTAGAACATAAAACGGATGAGGAAGAATGGGTTCCAATTTCATTTACTTTAAGGTAACTAAACGCTCACGAACAAAAGTTCTACGAATGAAAGAAATTTAATCGCTGTAGTTTAGGTGGTCGATAGATACAAACCGGCGGGTTGATTGACTAGTGCGGTATCAATTTTAAGTAGTTCGTATACCTGGAAAAGATATGAGGATAATTGACTATCTGTGCAGAAAGCCTAATGGGAACCCATGGCCTGAACCTGAATTAGATGAGAAAATTGTAGTTACAGCTACAGAATTGTTTCATTCAGCACTGGACTCTTTAAACAGTAGACTGAATGAGAAAATATAGCTCAACAGGAACGAAAACTTTCTAGAATGTTCGAGAAGTTTAAAACCGAAAATGAAGCAAAACACGTCATCTCTCGCTTGCCATTGCTGAACAAAGGTCGACCGGATTGAAAACTACTTCGGCTCGCGACCGTCGAAAAGTTTTAATGTCAACTGTCAACTTCGTTCAAAATCAGTGTAAAATTATCGATCGGAGAGAACAGTTGTATAGAAATTCAGAAGAAAAAGAAAACAAAAACAAGATGTGCAGTGGAAGCTGGGATAGTGACGAGAGATGGCGAAGAGAGGAAAGAGAAGAGAGATTTTCAGACCCGAGGTGGAATACACCGAATAAAAGAAGAAGGGAGCAGGACGAAGCATCGGAGGAGGAAGAAGTCACGGAGACATTTCAATAGGCTTAAAAGATAGCGAGAAGAAGCAGGAGAAACTACTCGTTCTCGGAAAAAGAGGAAGAATCAAGGTCGCCCCAGAATAAAATGGTTATTCCGAAGCAAAGATTATAAACCAGAACAACATCTACTCTTCTTCTGGCAACAAATGGGAGAAGAAACTGGAGAAAGACCAACGCAAATCAGCAATCTAGAAGCGATGATAAAAGAGGAACTAAACGACGACCACAGCAGATTGGAAGAACGAGTTGAGGAAACGAAGGCACCAATCAAAGAGATAGATCTGATTATGAGCGAAGAGGGGAGTATGAAGTACAGCTAGTAGACCCGAATCGTCGAGTAGCTACCTCTCAAGAACGGATGCACACAAACTGCGCGAACAGCTAGGAGACCAAGAGTTGTCGCAACTATCAAGATTATTCGACAAGATTCTACTAGCGGAACTCACCTCGGATGATGTCTGGCTGGACAGAATTAGACGATTACTCAAAAGAGGAGACAGAAAAAGCTTTGATCCCATACACCAACCAGCTTTGGAACCAAAATTTGGCAGTGGTCGATTGTCTCCTAGTCGACAACAGACTTGCAGTGCCAGTCGCATTGAGACCCGCGGTGATGAAGCGCATACACAGGGAGCATCCAAGACAAGAAGCTATGCTCAACGTGTCCAACAACTGTGGTGGCCACATATGCACAAAGACATAATCAACCTGGGAGAGGAGTGCCGTAGTTGCACACGATACGGTAAGAACGTTAACAATGTCATACCTAAAAATGCATCAAAAATTTTCACCCCAATTGTCAGAGCCAGGTCAGGAGTTACAAGCAGACTGCGCAGGGCCAATAGAAAACCATAAAGGGAACAATATATATCTCTTGGCGACCATAGATCGATTTTCAAAGTTTCCCTTAGTAAAAGTGAATAAATCTACGGGTGGCAAATAAACAATAAAATTCCATGATCGTAGATCGACACGCACGGAATACCAAAATTGATCAGAACTGATCAATTTTCAGGATTTAAAGGAAACCCTGTGAATCGATTTTGCGCGGAATTGAACATCGAAAAAAAACTTTGCCCGGTGGGAGACCATAGGCAGTGTGGTTTGGTGGAAAGGTCCATACAAACTTTTAAACGAAGACTTGGGGTAATGTTACTGGATGAAAACACGAAATCAATCAAACCGAGCTTAAGCACAATCTTCAGTGACATAAAATGCAATTAACATAAAACCATTGAAAAATCACCGTTCGAAGCACACTTCGGCAGACGACTACCAAAAGACGAACTTGAATTAATTACGGATACATTCTTGAAAACTCTGATCGTTTAGATAAGCAGAACGATCGGCATTTATGGCTTTTGAACTCAAACGACGCATACATCCGTCACCAGAAAATGTAAAGATTGTGAAAAAGGGAACGAGAAGTCGGGACACAAGCCCGCTGTTCAAGCAGAAAATTTCGTCATCAAAAGAGAAAGAATAGACTAAGGTTCTCAAAAATCTTCTCGAGGCAAACGCACGCAGGAACGAGGAGAGAAGAAACGCAGCAGTCAAGGACATCAGGAAAATGGTGTACCTCACAAGTTTGAAGAACCCAGAACTCAAAAAAAGTTTAATGTACTTTTGGGAGATCAGCTTCATCGAGTGCAAAGACGACCGCTGCAAAAGCACAAGCAAAACGATTCTCAAAAAATACGAAGACAGCAACAGCGGCAGGGCACTAACAAACCCTCGAAGGGAAAGATGTCATGGGAATCTAAGTAGACGATAAAGACAACTGCAGTAGCTATCTACAGGAAAAGCGACATCGCAGTGACGAAAAAAGAACTACAACAGAAGAAAAAAGTCGGGAGCATCCAATACGAACGGAAAACACGCAAGAGAGAACCACAACCAGAATGCAGCAAAGGAATAGCGACAGAGCCCAAAAGCACACTTTCTATGGTAGAAATTTCGGAGGACAGCGACGCAGAAGACTCAGGAGATGAACAGATGCACTGGCAGCTACAAAACAATGGCGGAGATTTAGAGAAAGGGACTTTTCAGGATAACCCAACATACGTCACATCATAGGAGACAAGTTCAGGTGGAGGTCTAATTTTGGCTATAGAAAGTGCAAAGCCGAACAACGGGGGACCAAAGTCCCATATTCCTAAGACACAGGATCAAGTCGTGATGAAGAAGATGTAAAAAAGGTGACGGAGCAAGAAGAAAGACGATGTAAAGCTGCACAGGCAGCTAAGAAAGACTCATCAAAGCAAGAGGAGAAAACGACGGAAGAGACGATTCGGATATCTAAACCGACACCACCGAGCAAACAAATGGACCCGGGAGAGAAAATCAGCAATTCAACCCCCTAAAAGTCTCAGAAGAAAAGTGCGGAGAAATTAAAAACAATTGATTCAAAGACGCGACCGGAAAACCTCCAGGATACTTTCCGGAACCTCAATTTGGCTCCAGGAGATTGGGAGACATTGGCGGATCAACTAATATAGAGAGGGGTCCAGAAGACAGCGAATGAAATAGGACTGAGATAAACCCAAATAAAAGAAGGAACGATTAATTTGACCCGCTACCGGTGTTTTCAGAGGAGTCAAGACAGGAGGAAAGCAATGTACGAAAGAGTGCATATCCTACAAAAAAAAAGATCCATTACGATTCGAGGACCCAATCAAACACTCAGTGAAAGAATTTGCCACAGACTCCGAAGTAGTGGAGACACACGGAAGCCGTCTCACGGAGGCCTTGATGAATTATCGAATTAAAATGGTCATTTTGATACACAGAGGGGACAGATCTATTGATTTTAACACAAGACCCGTACGTGAGCTGGAACCCAAGCTGGCAGATAGAAATTGAGATTAATTAAAAGAACCGACTAAAACAAACCAACTGCTGCTTAAACTGAGATTAAAACACCTATCTTTATTTATTAAACTTTTATCTATTATAGAAGCTAAAGTTTTTCCAGCTACCAGGGGAGTGGGGTACTGCGCATGCAGTAAACTTGATGCTCTTAATGTTGGTAAATATTATTTAATGTTTTATATTTTCAGGCCAAGGTCAAATGAGACTTAATCTTGCAGCCATGTACAAATGGCAGATTTGTGTTATGCTAGAGCGTAACTCGGCAGCTATCTCTGTAAAATACATAACAGTTCTAAGAACTTCAATGTATAGTAAAATTGTCTTTACACTCAACTCAGAGATCCTTGGAGTATCTCACCGGGTAGAAATGTTTTTGTGTTGAGAGGTTACAATTGCAGCAAGGCTTTGTGGTTGCTGTGTGTATATCAAAGATTGATCCTACCCCGAAAATCAAAAATGAAAGAACATAAAAAAAATCGAAGTTAGTTTTTTCTAACTTTTTTCGGAGACGTCGGAGGTGGTTCAGTTAGATAATTATCTGCAAACATTAGGTGACAACAGCAGAAAATACAGTTAATGCAGCTGAAGGGGACAGACATTTCATTTCTCCCCTCTTTCCTAAAAATAAGTTGGTCTGAAAAACGGAAAAATTCAGTATTTCTCGACGTAAATACAACATTTTATAACTTCTTTCAACGCTTCTCTTTGGAATGCGAATCACAACCAATAGAGCTTTGGCATGATACCACAGTTGGGGCACCTAAATACTTCTTTGATTAGGGTTCTGAAATAGGGACAAAAATACACCCATTAGTAGTTAGAATATAATTCCTTAATTGCGTCGGTCTTTTTTTATTTCTAGAAAAAATATATATTTTATTCGAAGCTATCCCAAGAACAACATTTTCTTTCACTCCTTTCTCAAAAGTTTTGTGTAACGGTGTTTATGGACCTCGCTATGGAGTTCAAACGCTTTACGGTGATATTTTGCTGTAGAGGTAATTCTCGATCTATTCCTACCTACTACTTAGAAAAGGATGCTCAATGTCTTACGAAGTTTTTTTAAACAAACTAATGAGCAGGGGAGAAAAAAGAAAGACATAAAGCTGTTCATTTTTCCCATCTGCTAACTTTGGTGAAAACTAACTACAATCATGAATTCATGTTCTGGCTATAAAGCATTGCCTCACTCTCAAACCGAATTCCAAATACTTAGAAAAACAAGTGTAAAAACTTGGGTCGAATTAAAATAATTATCAGGCATAATTTCATTGCGCAAACAATTTGTCAGTCGAGGATAAATAGTAAATTAGGGTAACTCGAATGTAAATTCAATTGGAAATCCTTTCTCGTACAGGTCTGTTCGGATTTTATTGTCAATCCACGCACTAATTTCATCACTTAGTACGTTTTTCCATCCGCCCACTCCTCCCCTTCTGATGAAGTTTTTAGCCCCTGGAAATGACACTGTGTTCTGCATGCTTCCGAAACAGATTGCTTCTAAAACCTTCTGCATGCGTTTTTCGTCACTCAAATCATATCCGAGATAGTCAGCAAGTTTTTGAACTTCTTGACGAGTGTTGATAAAAAGTTGTTCATACACTAAAAAGTGGACGTTTTTGATGGTTTTATCCTGCTTTGCTTGCCAGTATGAATAGACCCATTTGAACCAGCTACCGTAGGGCAAATGAGAGTTCTGGAAAATCTCAAAAAACTCCTCGAACGTCGCAATGTAGTCTATCATAGTCAAGTTCTTAAATAGATTGTAATAACTGACTATCATATCTTTTGGGTTTCTTAGAACAACCACAACTTTGCCTGTGTTTTCAAAAGCTCGTGGAATTAGTTCACAGGGAAGATGCGTCTTCACCACTCTTGGTGCTTTCATTTTAGTGAAGAGCTCGAACCCGTCGTACAAGGGCACGTTGAAAATGTCGTAATACTCGATGAAGGGGAAATGTTGAGTTAAATCATAGTCGGGTGAATTCACGACATCGGGACCATCTCGCATTGCGCCTATGATTCGCTGCGTCCAAGTAATTCCCGACCTAGGATATCCCGCCAGGAATACTTCGTTGTCATGGATGTCGTAATCGCGAATTGCCTTCACGACTTCTTGTCGGACACTGAAACTGAGAAAGTAGTCTTTGCATATGTATCCTGGAGTCATCATTTCGTGATTGTACTCTGTGTCTTCGAAAGTGACACTCTCGTTATCCTCGTGGTCATCATCGCTGTCATCTGATTGGTCAACATGATCCCCTTCTGTGATGACGTCATCCTCGTTGCTAGTGTACTGTCGGTTGCTCTCATCTCTCGCCACTTCCGCCATTTTCAGTCGGCCTGACCTCGCGTCGATGTCTGGGTAAATGAAATCAGCAGGGGTTTCTCTCGCGGGAATGAGAACTAAAAAAAAGTTAAAATTTTCTGAAATTTGAACACGTTTTTTTAGCATGAAACATTTCATTGCGGCGAAATAAATCTGTTGATTAGCGATTCTCTTTAAGAATATAATTTTTCAAAGGAATTACAGAAAACCCGCTGTCAGATGATTGCAGCCACCTTCTGTTATCATCTCAACCAGATGGTCACTCACTCTCCCGTCTGCGTTTTGATTTCAACCCCTTTGTCAAAAACCATTCATTTATAACATTATTGTTCCGGCCATTGAAAATGAGGAGGAGCTTTTAGGTTGAGGAAATTAGACGACAAGCAAATAAGACCATCAAAAGGTAACTCAATTTAGTCAATAACTTGCGTGCTATTTGCGTGAAAATTGCTAACAGACTTAAATTAACTCTTGGTTGAGTAAACACTGGTTGTCCAACCGCAATTCATGTTATTAAGGTCACAGTTTTATATTTCATGCTCAAAAATTCACTAAATTGAACAAAAAATGTCGATATCATATTGAGATTCGATCAACATAAAAAAAGTTATCAATACAAGGTACCAGTGTTGATTACGAGTTTAAGTTCAATTTCGAGCGAGTGAAGCGATCGAGAAACGATTGTTATGTAAACATTTTACCTCCGTTTAGGCTTTTAGGTTAAGAAATCTTGATGTTACTTAAAAAAACTAGTTTTGGAATTTTCATTTAGCGCTTGCTTGGTAATAATGGCTTCTTTACTGAGGGCGTCTTGGTGAATGAAGACTCAATTTAATTGACTAAGTTGAGCCCGAATTGTTAAAATATTCAGACCAATTTCTCGACACTCCGACAGCTTTTCTGAGTGTGTGAGGAACGGCCAATAAGGCTTTAATATGGTTCGATACTTTTTCGATGCTTTCATAGGGGTAGGTCGAAATTGATGTTCCTCTCCCGTCCGGAACATCAACAATAGTCACACTCTCCCAACTGTAATATCTGAACTACCATTTTCTAAACTTCTGAGAAGGCTTGAATGGCTTACCTGCAATGATTAGCGTCATGTTGGTAAAATTCTCTCAAAAAAATCAAAAAGAAATCAAAAAGTTACAGCAGACGCTTAGAAGTTTTCAATGAAAACAATTTTAAAAAATAGAGAATTACAAAACATTGGAAAGAAAATAAAATTATAGTTAAAGCCGAATGGTTGGCAATATTATCGGTGACCTTGAGAAAATTAATCGGTGCAAAAACAGTTGTTTGAGGTTTATTAGATTTTTTGATTTTGTTTTACGCGCTGAAATAAGAAAATTTAATACAGTGCTGATTTAAATTAACCGGACAAAACGCGTTAAACTTGAAATTTAAAACGCGTTTTTCTCAAATTGGGTTGAGTTTAGGTGAAAACTTATGAAGACAAAACTTGCTTAAAATTTTAGCAGAATTATTATGGTGTAATTTGTTTTGCAAAATTCGGGCCCAAAATTTTATCCCAAAAATGGGTCATTTTGGTTTTTCTCAGTTAATCAAAACTTACGCCGAAAATACCTAGTCGATCACAGACATAATTATATCAAAGTGAGCCCCTTGCGTAGCCCAACAAACTTTAAGAAGGGTATTTTCTCCAAAAAAAATAGCAAATTGTTTAAAAATTGTTTTTAAATAAAAAGTTGGTATTTTATATATTAAAAACGACCTTTTTTGTCTACCAAACAAAAATAAATTCATTTATACAATATTTTGGAGAATATACCTTTCTTAAAGTTTGTTGGGCTACGTAAGGGGCTCACTTTGATATAATTATGTCTGTGATCGGCTGGGTCTTTTCGGCGTAATTTTTGATTAACTAAGAAAAGCCAAAATGACCCGTTTTTGGGATAAAATTTTGGGCCCGAATTTTGCAAAAAAAATTACACCATAATAATTCTGCCAAAATTTTAAGCAAGTTTTGTCTTCTTAAGTTTTCACCTAAACTCAACCCAATTGGAGAAAAGCGCGTTTTAAATTTGAAGTTTAGCTTGCTTTGTCCGGTTAATTCAAATCAGCACTGTATCAGCCGCCAAATAAGCAATTTTAAATTAATTAACTTCGTTCAGATTCGTTGACCGAAAGAGATATTACCAACAATTTTGCAATACCTATAAAAAGAGCAAAATATAATTAGTAGCAAAAAGTTCGGACAGACAGAATTAATTAAAATGAGCAATCAGTGCTTTTCGACGCTTTTTTACATGCAAAATCTGAAGCCGAACAACCTTGAACTTTTTGTCAGACCAAATTCAAAATGCGAGATTGTTGGTTATCCGATTATAATGCTAGCCTAATTTTTAAATACTGCGATGAACATCCAGATTTTAATATAAAACAGCTCGACGCTTTGGATGCAATTGCCCGCCGTGGTTATAGATTTTGAGCGAAACTCGGATCTTCACAAATTCACCCACCCCCCCCCCTCCCTTCCCCTATTGTATTTACTAAATAATATCCACCCCTGTAAATAAAAACAGTAAATTCGCACTAGAGCATTGTATGTAAATTCGAATTTTGCTGCATTCTGATTGGTCGAATGTTCGCTGCCAGTAATCTAATTAACAATCTCCTCCCCTTTGTTGAAAGTGGGGATTGTTAAGTAGATCCCGTAACTCTGCTTTATGAACTTTCGATGTTTTGTTTATTTCAGTTTTAATTTTAGTTGATTTCTAGACAGTTGCTCTTTTTAATTATTTCTGTCTGTCCGAACTTTTTACTCTCTATACCGATATAATATGCTGCAAAAAATTGGAACAGACAGAAATGACTAAAAAGAGTTATTTGCCAGTTTTGAGAAATTTTTGTATGCAAATTTAAACTTTTAGTTGACCTTGAAGTAGACATACTTTCCGTCTGAAAAATCAGCTTTTGCATTCAGAAATTGTCTGAGTTAAGTCATCTGCTCGTCCTTTTAATTAATATTGTCTGTTCCAACCTTCTGTAATTCTCTATATCAGCAAGTTTTGCATGAAAAAGCAATTATCAGACAAATTATTTCTCAAGGTCACAGAAAAATTTAAATTAAAATATACATCAAAATTTATATAACTTACATATTGTTAGCTGGCCAGATAAGAATTCAAACTTGAGAAAACAATTTTGGGCGACGCTTGTATAAATATTGTCACGCTTGTATAAACTGTGATGTTGATGCCATAATTGAAAGTTTCAAATGATACAAGTTTTAAAATGTTGGCCTAATTATTGCTACACATAACAAAACTATCAAACTGTGACTAACTAAATACACCAATTTTCATTTGCGCAAAGTTATTTGACCTATCAAAACATCTGGTCATGACCGATAACACCAGACCGGCAAACACATTTGAATATCACCTTTTTACCATTGATCTGAATTAGCGTCGAAGGCAGCTTACAACCTTCCAGCGGGTCATCCAAGGCATTGAGATAGCAAAAAAAAAATCTTTAAGTTCATATTCAGGTTCAGTAGATTTTCAATGTTTTTAGCTCTATTTTTGTTTGGCGTAGTTTATTGTTGGGATGGTTTCAGTAACGAATGTAGGTCAAATCCCCCCTCTTCCTCCGCGTATTCGCTAGCATCTTATTTACGAAGAAATAATTCAGTCTTTGAAAAATATTTTGTTTCATATCTGTGACGGCTCCATTCCCGAGTTGAGGGGCCCGATTTATAGTTCGACTTTACAGACTGAATTTTGGTATGTTTTAACTATTATTTAGTATAATTCGACTTTCTCGACTCAAGAAAAAGATGTTCGACTTTGCTTGAACCAGTTCAGATGTTCTAAATTTTTCGACATGAATATGGTATTCTTCAACTTAAGACGGTTTTTTTAAACGTTTATTTGTTCGACCCAGCATAGATTTGTTTACTTTTTGACCAAAGATGGGTGTGGCTAAAAATGAGATTTGTATTGTTTTGATTATCTCCACTTTCTAGACAGTGAACTCAGAAATCTTGACAGATTCAATTAAAATTATCATAATGTGTCTTGTTTGCTGCTTATTTGCTACGTTTAAAAAAACTGAAAAAAGCGCACGTTAATTATACCAAATTGGCAACTCTTAAACCCTAAAAAATCTTCCAAAAAAGATTGATCATCAATAAAAAACTTTTTAAAAAATTGAGTACAATGCATCGAAATACTTTTCAGTATGTTCTAAATTACTTTGACCGAAAATGGCAGATTAAAAGCCGAAACTTGTCTGGACTAAAAAAAACAGCCCGAGTGCAACTATTCGCTGACTTTCTTCGAAAGTCAAAGCAACGAGGCTCATCGTATCTAAGATACCGTAAAGAGTAACGTTGATTTTAAATGAAAACAGATAAAATTTCAACGGTCAGCTTAGATTGTTCTAATGTCTTTTTCTGAGCATTTCTATAATATGATTTACTGAGATCCGTATCTCCTTATGGAAGTCTGAGTAACAGTCATGAACGCTTCAGATCGGCACATAATGGCCTTGAGAATTAAATAACAATAATGAGTATGCATATAATAACATAGCATCTCAAATTTACTGAGGCAGCAGTACCACATTCCCGTGAGGTCAAGAAACTTAAATAGCAAAATATAAAACTTAAATAAAGATAAATTTTTGTTACTCAGTTTAAAAAGTTTTATTTTCAGTTTTCCCGTTACGTCGATTCTCTTTTCCTCAGTAGGTTCGAACTGAGTGGTATTTGCCAAGCTACATTCCAGGTCTTTGTAATGTCGAGAGATGCACAACCGAACTTCCTTCGAAATAGGTACCGCTTCAAAAGGCCATATCGCGTCTTCACCGGTTCGTCCGTTCTGGTTTTGTATGTTTTGACGAGCTCAGCACAGTTTATTTTTGGCTTTATGCGGTACAACGCTAGAGCCGCTTTGTTCAGGTCCGTAATATCAGCTTCAGAGCAGATTAGATTTACCGAATGCGTTATTGGGTCTCTGTAACATTTCGGTCCCTGATGTTTGATCTGCCTGCCGCTTCGTCTTACCTCTGTGCATCCTTCTTCATGCCCCGATTCGTCCGAAAACCCGGGAGGGTGTCCTTTACCTCCACGTCTCGTGATATCAAAATTTCTTCGCCGATTTCTATACCTGATCCGCTAACCCTTCCCACTCTACGGGCGTCATGTCTTGGTTCTGGAAGGCTTCCGGAATTGTTTCCGAAGCTGTTTGTCGAATTATTTTTTTTGTCAATTTTTCTGGTTTTGTATTCTTAAGTGCCGACGAGCTCAGCACAGTTGCGTTTGACGAACTTGGAAGAGAAGCAGTATTTTCTTTTAATACTACCTTCTCGCTGACTGCCGTTGCAGCTTTTGTCTTTCTTGCTTCTTGAGCTGTCTGTTTTTCTCTTTTTTTTTCTGGTAGCGCTCTCCTCCTGCAATTTTGTCGCGCTTGTTAGTGGCCCTGCATTAATTGGCTTTGCTCTTTTGATTGCCAAATTCAGTTCCCCACCTGATACGGTTTCTTTTGAAATTGTTCGCGGGCGGAGATTTCTTGGTCCTCCGTTTGCTGCTGATGCATTAGATTGTCATCGGATTCCCTTCTCACTGATAGTTCCATCGTCTTCTTTTGCTGTTTTCTTTTTGGCTTCTCTTCTATCGGGCTTTTCTTTTTGTCCGGTACTGTGACGTGTTTCTTATGGTGCGGTCACTTTTGCTTTGGCTATATCGTCTTTCCAATTTATTGATCCAGCAGCTGTTTTCACAGTGGAAAGTGTCTCAGCAATCACCTTCCCCATGAGTCGATTTTTCAGCGTCTTTCCGCGTCTTCTGCTTTGTTCCTTTTGTAGAAGATTTGGTGCCAGAATACCACACTCTTCGATTGGTTTATCTTCGATGAACCTCCGTTCGCACAAATAGAGGAGTTCTTTTCTGAGGTCCAAGTTTATCGTGCTAGTTTTGTCTACTTTTCGTCTTATGCCATTGACAAACGT
Organism: Symsagittifera roscoffensis; assembly: GCF_963678635.1. NCBI lineage: Eukaryota > Metazoa > Xenacoelomorpha > Acoela > Convolutidae > Symsagittifera > Symsagittifera roscoffensis. The sequence goes on along the minus strand of NC_087066.1, from coordinate 44,310,452 downwards.
GTCCCTTCGGGTGTTATTCTAGTGGGCGTTTGCCTCTAACAAATTTTCTAGAGCTCGTGCCCGTTCCCTATCTTTGGCGGATTGAAGTTGCTGCTTAAACAGCGGGCTCACGTCGCGACTTTCCTCACGACCTTCACCTTGTGCGAGACTGATTGACCGGTTTCTTCAGCTGTGAGGGCAAAGTCTGAACGGTCCAGGTATTCCTTTTCTAAATGATCAATATTCAGTTAGGAATTTGTGTCTTTTCATTTCAAATTCAGTTTTCGGGATTCGTCCAAAATATGCTTCAAAGGGAGAGCGTTGTATAGATTTTTGCCTATTCTATCGTAGGTTTCTTATTATTGCGCTTATACGGAGTTTTATGTATGTGACTTTTTGTCTAAGAGCATCACCCCAAGTCTTCGTTTAATTGTCCGTATTGTTCGATCGAATAGACCACTCCCTCGGTTGTCACCCACGGGGTAGAACTTTTGTTCTATATTGTTCACAGAACAGAAGTTTTCCATAGCTTTGCCCTTGAAACCGGACTAATTGTCGGTTTTTATTGATTCAGATATTCCGCGAGTATCAATATATCTACGTAAGAATTTTATCGATGATTTTCTCCCAGTATACTTTGTGATTTTAACCGATGGAATTTTTGAGTACCGATCGATCTCTACTAGCAGATAGATTTTCTTTCCCTTATGGTCTTCAAGTGGTCTATGGTAATATTGCTGTAATTCTTGTCCCGGCTGCGTCCGCAGTGGGAGCGACTTCGTGGAATTTTTAGGAATGACATTTTTAGCCCACTTACCGTAGCGCGTGCAGCTCCTGCGCTCTTCAGCTAAATTTACAATTTCCTTATGCATGTGGGGCCACCACAAGTAATGAGAGACATCCAACATCGCCTCTTGGCCTGGATGCCCGCGATGGATTAGTTTCAGGACGTCCGAGCGCAACTGACCCGGAACTGTCAATACAGTCATCGACAACTGATAATTGGGGCCACAGACGATTAGTGTACGAGCCCAAGAGCTCGGAACTGTGTCTACCGTACCTTTCAATGACCCTCCGGAGCCTGTCTATCATCGTATCTTCTGTACGCAACTCGGCTAGCAAAAGTTTGTCGAATAGCTAAGACAGACTGACTGAATAGTCTTCCTTCTCCTAACTTTTTTGCCTTGCAAAATTCATTTTGTCGAGATAGATGACTCACTCGTTTCCCTGTAATGGGTGTGACGACGCTGACTTCCGGGGTCTAACCCGGGCTCTCCACTTCGACGATGGTTGTTCGGTCCTTTGTTTCGCCCTTCAAACTCATTTTGTCGCGCAGAACTTGGGCTATGCGTTTCAGAGTTTGCCTCTTATTCCAACATGTTACTCGGTTTTTTCTCCCGATCCGCGCCGATTAGGTCCAAAAATGAAACTAACTTTGGTGCTGCTGTAACAGTTGACGTTGATGTCCCGCATTTATTGGCATTTGCCCTGATGTATTGGTCCATGGCTTTCCACTCGATCTGTGGTTCATCCAAATCCGAGTTTTCTGAGTCCGATCGATTCGGCGTCCCTCTTTTGATCATTTTCGTGCGCTGAAAAGTTATGTACGAAATTTCTTCAGTCATTCGTTCCCGTTCACCGCTTGTTTCCACTATCTTCTTCACCTTTCCCTTTTCTGGTTGGTTTCTGTCATTGTCGTTTTCTCGGTTTTTTCTGTACAGTTTTTCTGAACTTTTTTTAACAACTACTGAATAAGAATAATTGTGCAAACTGCCTCGTTGCAACTTTGAGAGTCATGAGCTTTGATTGCTTTTGTTCCGGTCAAGCCTTGTTCGTTTAGGATCGTGTTGGTTGCCATAGCAACTGCGAGGTGACGTGTTTTGCACTCCGTTTCGTTTGTTATCGCTAGTTTTGGCTTTTGAATGTTTTAGAACTATTTCGTTCCGGTCGAGCCCCCCTGTATCGTTAAGACGACTGCTTAAACAGTCGCGAGCTTTGTAAACACCCTCTATTCCAATTCTAAATCCATGTGGCTCTCTGGATAGATAATCTACTATAAACATATCTTTCCCTGGGATGTATACTACTTTGAACTGATAAAGTAGTAATCTATCCACGCATCTAGTGAGTCTGGGTTGGTACGTTTCAATGAACCAGTTTTCGTCTAAAGTGGACGTTAATGCCTTGTAATCGGTGGCTATTATAATTTCCCTTCCCCAGAATTAGTGTTTAAATCGGTCTACTGACGATACAACTGCGAGCAGTTCCAACGCGTTGGTCAAGTTTTTTTCTTGGGAAATCAAGTAGCCTGATGCAAATGCAATAGGCATCCAATTCCCCTCCCCCGCTTTTTGTTGGAGTGTTGCGCCTAGGCCGCTATGGCTGGCATCGCATTTTACAAGGGTATTATTCGTTGGTATATAGTAGTTGATTTGGGCGATGTTTTCTACCTCTTTTTTGATTTCCTCGATCTTGTAATGTTCTTCCCCCATTCGAATTTCTTGACAGGTATCTTAATGTTTTTCAATTTTCTCAACGCTTTTTCTTCATGTAGAGTGGTCTAAGTTTATCCGTCAAACTTGCTGCGTTTGAGACGAATTTGGATAGATGGTTAATGCTACCCATAAATGATCGAAGTTGTTTAAGCATTTTGGCGGGTTCAATTTTAGTATCTGTTTTTTTTTTTTGTGTATTTCCACTTGGTGATAATTTATGTCCCAGCCAGTGTGCTTCAGTTTTAAAAAACTCACATTTTGAAATCTCTAAAGCAAGATTGTCATCATCGAATCTTTTGAGTTCTTCCACAACTCATTTCTCACGTTCTTGTTCATCACCTTGAGACAATAAAAATGTCCACATACGATGTTAAAATTGCACTGCTTGGCTGTCTCAGCAGTTAGTTTCAGTTGGCTATAAGCGTATTTTATGTCCAGAACTGTGAAATACATTGTTTTTTTTGCTTCGCTGTTTTTATTTCACTTATTCCATCCAGAAGCTCATCAACAATTGGCATCTGGTACTTATTCTTGAACAGTTTCCTGTTAATTGGTTTTGCATCCAATGCCAATTTTCTCGAATCATTTTTTTTTTACTTTGGTGACTTCCGGGGCTATGAAGTAATCACTGGTGCATATATCTAGGCGTTGCATGTGCCCTTCTTTTATAAGCTTGTGAAGTTCTGTTGGTACTTTTTCTTGAATTTGGATCGGTATCCTTCTACCATTCTCTTGTATTAGGAATAAAGGGCATTTAAACTCTGTATTTACAACATCGTTTTTTGATTTTCCTTGTCGGTCAAAAATTTTTTAAATTTTTCATAAAATTATTTCTTTTCAACCTTCCGACTGCTCGCACAGTAGCACGTCACAGCTCGAACTTACTCTGGGTGCCGGTTTTTGAGTAGTAATGATCCCCATTTTGTTTTGCAGATCCAGACCCAGAATGCATCTTGTGCGGCGTTCAGTAATAAGAGACGATCCTCTTACTTTTTCTCATCCCGCTGATGAGTGCATGTCTGCTGTAAGCGCTCCAAGTATTGTGAGTGGGTGCTTTCTTTTAGTCTACGAACTGTGCCGACAGGTTTAATTTCTCCGCTGGTATGAACTTCGTGTTTTTTGATACTTCTTGTATCTGCTTTCCCGTTGCCCAATGTAGGAAAGATACCGGGCTACCCGTATCTAAGGTCATGTCTATGATTTGATTATCAATTCTGACCAGCACCTTGTGAGCAATTTTGTTTGCTGTGTATACTAATTTTTTTAATGTTTTCGTTTTCCTCCAAATCTGACGGTGTAACATGCTTAATTTCTATTCTATTTTCCACGAATTTCTCAGTTTGAGCAAATGATGTGAAATTGCATTCGGTTGACATAATTTCAAAATTGTTGCAAGAGTGAAAACTTTGAATCAGATTACCTTCATTGTCTGAACTTGTAGTGTCTTCGTTAACTTCATTTTTTTGTTGTGAACGGCACATTTTAGCGAAGTGGTTGGGCGGTTACATGTCAGTATTTAGACAAATACTATTTCAACCAATCAGAATCGAGACAAAGAGGAAATTAATAAATAATTATGATTTATTTCAGATTATTTATGTCTTTTCTCGATTCTGATTGGTTCATACAGTATTTGGCTAAATACAGACGAGTATGAATACGCGGCTGTCTAAATACTGGCTGCACTCCTGGTTCGGCTTATTACAGTTCTTACACGTCCTCCCCATTGCTGGACAATTCTTCAAATGACCATCAATAAACGATCGTCCACATCTAGTACATGGTTTCCCTTCTGCTCCGGAATTAACGTTGTTTTTTGTTTCGTTTGTTCCTCGTTTATATAGTTCCACGTACTGCTTCTATTGTTTGGACCTTTATTACCTACTGCCATGATAGGTTCTTGTTTTATCTTGATTTGAGTACCATTAAAATGTCTTGAACTTGCAGTAGTGGCTTTTTACCTTTGAAAAGCCTGTGTCGTCTGTTTACTTTGTTTGAACTTTAGAGCTCTCTTTAATACTTTAACGCCCGTTGGGAATTTTTAGAAAATTGAAGTATCTTGTATTACTGTGCTCTTCATTTTTGATATGAATAGGTCTCTAGCTAACTCGTCTTCAAATGTACCCAATTCTGCTTTTGCTGCATGTGCAGTTAGAGCCGCATGAAAAAATTCCAGGATTTCATTTCTTGTTTCTTGTGAAATGATTCCACAGTTTCAATTCTTGTTTCGATTCCTGTTTCTTGTGATCTTTTAAACAGTTTGTACCGCTCATACGTGACGCTCTGTGTTTTTTCCAAGAAAGCTTTGGCCAACCCCACCCTTTCTCGAAGCTCAAGTTTAGATACTTCCGCATGTAGGTTGTTCTGGGCAAATCGTTTTTTTTATGCGAGTCGCTCCTGCACTTCGTTGTGGTAAATGTGGACGACTTTAGGCCCTCTTTCTCTTTGTCGCTTCAATCTTTAGCCGAATTTTGTCTCGAGTCAATTCGTCGCCTACTTCCCTATCTGTAACTTCCTGCGCATCTTCATTCGTTCGTGGCGTATCTGGTCTTGAAACCGGTTCGTCTAAGACTGACTTCGGATCTTCTAACAATATATCTGGGCTTACGTTTTCCTTCACCGTGACTGCCAGTAAGAATTGATCACAAATTGCGGGTCATAATGCGCAGTCCTGTTGTCCTGAGACATAAACCCTGCTGGCAGCGCCATGTGATACCGTGAAGAGTAACGTTGATTTTAAGTGAAAACAGATGAGGTTTCAATAATAAATTTAGACTGTTCTAATGTCTTTTTTTGAGCATTTCTATAGTATGCTTTACTGAGATCCGTGTCTCTATATAGAAGATTGACTAACAGTCATGAATGTTTTAGATCGGCACATATTGACCTTGAGAATATAATAACAATAATGGGTATCCATAAAAAAAACATAACATCTCAAGGTTACTGTGGCAGCAGTACCACAGTATCAGGGCGAATTTGTGATGCTACTGCTCTTTAAAGTCAATAAAGTAGTTTCGGATCCAAAAAACTTTGAAAATTTTGAAAAAATAAGGAAAATGGTTTGAATTGTTTAGATTATCCCTATATTAAAGTACAAAATGACAAATTTAAAGTCTAATAGCGTAATAATTAGTCCTTATATCATGTTTCAATTCAAATCATGTTTCAATTCAAATATTTTGAGTCGGTACGCGTAAATAGAAACCCATTTTGTCGCTTATACGCTACGCACAGGTAAATAAGCAATTTAAATGATTAAAACTAGTCGTTGCTTGACCCAGGGGCGGATCTAGGATCTTCTCGATGGGGCAGGGGTGGTTTTTCAAAAATTATCAAAACTTTTGACGACACTTTTTTAAGTCGACAAAATGGTTTATCCTAGCCGTTTCTTAAAACATCAGAACACTTTTTAAAAAGCCTTTTGTTGACAAAAGAATTCGCGCAGCAAGCAAATTTTTGAAAAAAGAGGTAAAAAAACGTTATTGGGCTTTTTTCAGAAAATTTTTATCAAAAAAAAGTGCGGTCTTTTCGGCGCGCCCCCTTCAAAAATATTATATAGTGACGCCCAAGGCCCCCATTAAAAAATTTTACGGTTGATTAGCCGAAAATATATGTCTTTAAATAATACCAAAGGGAGGAATTTTTGGTTGGTAATGGTATCGAGTCCCTGAGGGGGCTAGGCGTCCCCCCTAAATCCGCTCCTGGCTCGACCTATGTTTCAACCATGCTCGACTTATGTGTTGACTTTCTCGACCAAAATTTCATGTTTCCATTTTGAGTTTGACATAAAATTGCTTCTCGACCGCAGATTTTCAGCCAATAAGCCGTCACGTCACCTCTCGAGTTTTAAAGTCGAAAAGTAAGCTTAGTACCACTACCGGGGTTGTTGCCCGTTTTTATCTCCTTTGTTTTTCTGTACCGAAAACTTGATAAGATTTCAAACCTGTCGAAGGTTGAACAAAATTTGATGAAGCTTACCGTTCTAAGAAATACAATTTGAAGATTCTCTTCCAAAATAGGATTTTCTGTAGGTAAAAAGGTGTTATCATTAATGATGTAGCACAACTTTGGGATGATTTGATTTTTTAAATCGAATAATGACAATTTCCTTTGGTTGAAATAGTTGCTAGAAATAATGCACAAAACTGGTATTTTCTGAGAAGCGCAAATTTCTTTTTAAAAATTTTGATGAAAAGCGAGTTTTCGGAGGCGGCGTAATTTTTACTGGTGTAATTGCGTTGTTTTTATACGCTTTGGAGAAGAATGTTGTAAATGCTTCGATAAACATTTACAGCTCGGGAATGTGGCTTTTAACTAAATATAAATCAGATGCTTTTTTGCCAGTTTCGAAGTAGGAAATGGAAATTCACTGTCAATTAAACGTCTTAAACAATTTGTAATATCGACTTACTTGAGCAGTAAAAGAGATAAATTTACAAAAAAATTCCAATTAGGCTAACGTTGTATAAATTTCGATGTAGTAGTTTAAAGTCCCGAGAGGAGGTTGAATTTTCTAATCAATTAGTTCAAAAGTTAAAAATTATTCCCGTTATGGTAGCTAGAAGTTAATTTTAAAAAATGTGTCGCATCTCATGCGTGGCAAGCTTAAAACAGGCATGACCTCCGCTTGTCAAATTTGATCTTAAAAGTGTGTTTTTTTTCTAAAGTGATACGTGAAATATATATTTCTTAGCGTCCTGAAGGATATATTTGTTATGCTCAATGTTGCATTCAGAACATCAGCAGTGCTTTTTCCATTGCGTCACCGAGTGGAACAAAAACCATCTTTTTAAAACATAAAAATTGTATATGAAATCAGTTATTGGAAATGGAGCCACCGGCGTAAGAATTTATTTATCATTCACCAAAACAAAAAACGCGCTTTGAATGGTTTAATAAAACCTTGATTTTAGTCATTCATTTGAGCATTTATTATTCAGAGGGGTGAGCGGTTTCTTTGTTATTCTTTGTTATTTATTGATTAGAAATACAATAAACCGAACATCTGAGTTTGAGAGTTTTTATGAGGACAGAAAGGCGAACAAATAAGGCGAAGGTCCGCCCTGTTCTTCTGTATGGCTACGCATCATTAAATTTGAACTGAAACGTCTTGAAGCCTAGGAGATAAGTTGTTTCCCTTTTTCTGAGAGGTTATTTATTTTAAACCGGAGAATTCGCTCTACATGGAGCTTCAATATTTTTTCAAGCTGTCTTATCTGATTTTTACAGCCCAATTGAAAGAAGAAGTTGAACAACAAAACTTCATACTTATAGTTGGAACTAAATCAAATTTTTGCGAATACAATCAGTAAAATACTCAAAACTTTTTCAAAATTTATTACTTCTAGTATAATACTTTATGTCGGTCGAAGATGTTTTAACTAGAAGTAAATCTAATGACCGTTCATGTTATTACATTGTCTCGAAAGGTTTTCGAGCAGATATGGTGGTGCATGCAGGATTTCGATATTATAGTGTTGGTTAACGGACTCTGTAAGATCGTTAGAGTTCCACTAATTCCGCGCTTTACGTAGCCTATTCGATAGTCTACACTGACTCGACTTTGCATGAATTCCCAATAATCACAATTCAAACTACAGTCACCGTCCAAATGATCGGAACCACCAAAACTACTACTGAGGCTGTTACGTGAAAATTAATTTTGTTAAGTGAAAGCTCTTTTTGTTAATTTATTTAAAAAGTATCTTTAATTTTTTGTTTTTTGTTCTGTAAATTATTGGACTAATAATGGTTTTAACTATTCACAAGCCGATGGTCTCGATTTTTCTGATGACATAACAAATAAAATCTCAAAACACGCAGAACTTAAGAATCAGATTTAGCCTTTATTACAACAAATTGCCTTATCTTTTTGGAGGACCGGCCAGCCTTTTACTTTATACTTTCATGCCTCTATCAGGTGACATAGAACTTATTCCCGTCCCAGATGCATATTGGATATTTTTCGAACGGTGTAATGTTGTGCATAAAAATTTAAAACTATTTCAATTGAATTGCAGAAGCATTGCAAACAAACAACTCCAGTTCGAATACCTAATCAATTATATATTAAGAAAAATTGTATGTACAGTTTCACCGAAACCTGGCTAACTGATAAGGACACTTCAAAACTTTTTAACCCTGACGAAAACTGTTTTAGGTAGAACATAGAGATAGAAAAACATCAAAAGGTGGGGGTCGGTGTCTTTTTTCTAGTTCTGAAAGCTTTAAATGTGAGAGTGAGAAATGATCTGATCCCTGTGAACTCAAATTTTGAATTTCTAATGATCAAAGAAAACCACAAACTGATAAAAGACCCCCTCCTATTTAAGTTACCATTTTATCTGCATAAACAGATGTACAAAAATTTTAATCAAGATTTTGCAAAATCGATTGACCTGGCATCAGTATTAAATCAAAAATAATCATAATGAGAGACCTTAACTGAAATTATTTAACCAAATCAGAGAAACAAAATTAAGATACCATATTATGCCCCTACGGAGTTGAGGTGCTGAATAAGTTGTTGCGACTCGCTGCTGCGACAAGAACTTGAGAAAAATTTTGAATTCATTATGATTAAAAAAATTTACTCTCACTGTCTTCTCATGTCTTTGAAAGCCCAATACAAAACGAGCATTTTCCCATTGTTGCGTTTTTTTGTGCACAGTAAAATGGCAAACACAACTCCAAGATAAAAACTGTTTTTGATTTGAAAAAACGTAACTGTCAAAAGAACTACAGAGAAGATGTGAACTAACAGAGTTGATAGTTTTTGAACGGAATTATCTGTCCCAATGATATGTATTCGCAATTCGATAAAACAGTTCGGTCAATTATCAAGATGCACTCTCTATTGAACCAATTTTTTTTTGCGTCATGACAAACCGTTGTTATTCCTGGCATGTAAGCGGGTGTCAAATAGGACTAAATAACTGACTATTAAAAAAGCTAATTACTTGTACTTTATTAGCTTCAACAAATTTCAGGAAACAAAAACGGCTTCAAATAAAAACTATGTCAATGGCTTTGAAAAATTTCACCAACAGTTAATTGACCCAGCATCGTTCGAAAGGTCTAAGTGGAACGTTAACGACAATTTATGGAACAAAATAATATCAACAAATATGGAAAGTCTCAGGAATTGTTTTTAATTGTATCGTAGATGAGCCTTAAGAGTCAGGAAAGTTGGCGAATTTGTTTTTCCACCAAGTTTTTTTAATTTATTCACCAACCCGGAAGCAATACCAAATTCTGTTTCTTTCCGTCTCATCAAATGAAGGTAAAATTTTTTTCTTGCTTTGAATAAATAAATCCCTTGGCTCCTTTTCCTTTTCCAGCTTGGGCATTCAAAGATGCGGCTTATGAGCTATCGCAACTGGTTAATCTTTCAATCAATGAATGCATAAAAACAAATACTTTTCGGTATCTGCGTAAGCTGGCGAACATCAGCACTATATAAAAAGGGATGCACTGAAGATCCACTCATTTACAGTGCAAAATCATTCACAGATCAATACATTTCTTAAAAAATTGATTGAATTTCAATTGATGGATTATCTTACACGAAATAAAATTCTTAACCCAACTTAATTTGGTTTACGGTAAAATTATTCAACCATGGATGCTCTAGTATGTTTGACTGAATCAACTCGAGCTAATTTTGATCAAGTTGAGTTTGTAACAGCCGCACTACTAGACTAAATGAAAGCCTTCGATTTAAAAGATTTTCGAAATAAACTGAAAACTACAAAGTATAGGTTACGAGAGTTGTCTATTGATCTTATAAATAGCTAATTAAGTAATAGGTATCAAATGGTTGTGATAACAGATGCTTAATCCAAATGGATTGTTTTAAGTAGAGGCCCGCCGCTATGGTCTCTTCTTTTAACCTATTCGTGAAAGACATAAAAATCACCTCAGATTGCCATATTATACAAAACGCAGAGGATATAATTTTCTTTTGAGTGGAAAAATCTAGAAATTTGCATCAGAAAACTTGAAGATTCGGTAAGAAACTTACTCGATTGCTTTCGTTTCCACAAGAAACTAAATCGCACAAAAAAGAAATTATAATATTAATTTAAAAAAAAAGATTGATGGTCAGCCAAAAAACAGAAAGAAAAGAAAGAAAAACTTTTATCTGTAATTTTGACAACAATCTGACAAAACAAGAAAATGTCAATCAGCTACTCTTACACTGGGTACGGAAGCCCTATATGCTGTCGGAGGTTATATCCCAAAAAAAGAGAACCATGCTAATCAATGCCTTGGTCTTAAGTCATTTACAGTATATGGCGATATTCCTTGCAACAAGAGATCACATCTTATCATAACACTTGAAAAGCAACTGAAGTGGGCCGTCAAAGCATGCTTTTATAAACGCAAATTTGGTTCTTCTGCGGAACTTGAAGCGTACATTGGCATATTACCAATTAGGTTTTTTCTTAGTTATAGAATATCGACATAATGTAAACAATTCACTTCTCAGCAGAAACCCGCTTTTAATTCGGAACAATGGTCTAGACTTACCAAACTCAGACTTTCACTATCATCCTCGAACTGAGAATGTTTCAAACGCTCTCACAAAAAGATAATCGATTTTAGTGTTATTGGGAAAAGCATTCTGCTACACAGCAACAGCCCATTCAAATACGTAAGCGATATTGTTTCTACGATTGGTACAACGATTAAAATTAGTTACAATAATCTTTTTTTGATCAATTGAAGAAGGACCCAGGCCAAGTGACTTATGGTGAAGTATCTTGGAAATATTTAGGTTCATTTCAAATGAGTACAATTTTGTTAATACATGTTATAAACTACACTAAAATTCTACACTGCCTGTTTTTATGTCATTTGTATAATTGCAACGAGAAAATCAGTGTTAGTTTTTTTTCTATTTTAATGTAATTTGCATAAAGAACTTCAAATCACGTCTGGTTCAACGATAATTGTCTCGAGTAACTCAAGTTTACAGTCTCCTGCTCTGAAACTTGAGAGTACTTATTCGAATCATTGCATCGCTGCATCAGCTTTTCCCATCACATTTACAGAAAGAAAATCACATTGACACTTTTGTTGTTATCGTATACCTCGGAAACTTAACGCAAGTTGTCCCCTCTACCATCGGCCCGAGTCGAGATTTTTCACCTAATTTGAAGCAAGATTTGAGCGGTTTGAGCGGTTCTTTTAGATAATTACGCTCAAAACCTTGCTTCAAGTTGAGCGGTTTGAGCGGTTTTTGAACTGTTTATCTAAAAAAACCGCTCAAAAACCGCGCAAGATTTGAACGGTTTTGAGCGGTTTATCTTAAAAAACCGCTCAAAAACCGCGCAAGATTTAATAATAAAAAGTCGACCACGGAGGGATTTGAACCCGCAATCTTCTGATTCGAAGTCAGACGCCTTATCCGTTAGTCTATGCGTACTTGCTGGAAGCTTAATATTCGCTGTATTTGTTCTACTGAATATGTTCAATGTTTTAGACATGCACAACAAATATACTGTCAGGATTTTTATTGTCATCTCTACAAAATAACAAAAATAATCGATTATAAGATCGCACACCAACCCCCCCCCCCCCACCTCTTACGTTGGTGGGGGGGTTTGTTGGATGTTGCATACCTTGAGGGGGTACGTTGGGGGGAGGGAGTACGTTGGCGGGGGGGGGGGTAAGTTGGGGCGGAGGGGGGGGGGGGGGGTGGGGTTGTTGACGTGAAGAGCTGGTCAAAAATGCTGTTTTTGGGCACTTTTTGGAAAATTACATATTGGATGAACGTGTTCGTTCGAGTTTTGCAGAGAAGAGAAACGTTGAGTGTGGGACCTCGACCCGGGAAGACCGCTCAAAAACCGCTCAAAAACCGCTCAAATCTTGCTTGAAAAACCGTTCAAAAATCACCGCAAGAACTGAGCGGTTTTTGAGCGGTTTTTTAAGCAAGATTTGAGCGGTTTGAGCGGTTTTTCCAAAAAAACCGCCCAAACCGCCCAAACCGCTCAAACCGCTCAAATCTTGCTGGAAAACCGCTCAAACCGCTCAAGTTTTGAGCGGTTTTTGAGCGGGATCTCGACCCGGGGGACCACCTGAGCCAAGTAAGTGAACCATTCAGATACACATATGCGCTGTCCAGCAGCTCTTTTACCCTCAGTTTTGGACAATCTGATATTCAAATAATAATTAATTCGTTAATTTTCCCTTGATTTTCAGAATGTTGAAAATTTTAAGTTGAAACTCATCTTACGAAGTCGCAGCGCTAGCCGAGGCTTGCATTATCGTTGATTTGACCAAAATTATTACTTGTTAGGTAAACTTATCTTATTTTATTGTACTCTCCGTAAAAGACTCAAAATCATCCCCTGCTATACTGCAAATTTAAAGGATTATGATTAGTATTATCACGTCAACAGGCACCAGTTTACCTCAATTTTCAGTTTTATCAGGTACCCTCGCAAAGTTGCATTCTCGAGGTCACTTTCGATGACCAACTTGCGCGCGTTAGAGTATTAGTATGGAACTTCTTTTTTTTTCAACCTAACTCGCATATAAAAGTGTTCATTGAAAGTGTTCACTGATTTGGTGGCATTTTTGGTAGATTTACAATCTGCAGCACTGGAAAATTCAAAGCATCGAAACTTTACTTTTTTGGTGGCTAATTTTTGTGAAATGTTAAGCGTCCGTGGCTGTGTGTTTAGTGCGTGAGATTCATAGCCTCTAGGTTGGAGATCAAAACCGAGACGTAGCCGAGTTTTCTTTGGTTCGAGACTAATTTCTACTTTTTCTCATTGCATTTTATAGAGCTGCTTTTTGTCGTGTTCTGTGATTTTTGCTGTTTAACTTCCTGTAGTCAATCGAGAATAATAACATCAGTAGCGTATAGTTTCGAAAAAAAATGACATCAGTAGCTCATATTTTTACAACCTCCGTTTTCACCTCTGTGATGTTTTTGTCGGCTGAATTTTTTTAGCCAGGGTTTTGTTTAAAGGTTCAGCTTTCTTCCAAATTCTCCAATGTCATTTCTCAAGTTCCATTGTTGGAGATAACTGAGTTACCAGTTTTTAGGAAAGTTAAACTTCATTTTCCTGAAAAATGTTTTCAAAAAAATTTAAAAAACAGTTTTTTTTTCCACTTTTTTCCGCGTTCCTCAATTTGCACTGAAATAATACGCATGCAGTTAATTTGCTTGCATTTAGTATGCGCTATCAATACAGAAAGTAAGGAGGATAGACTTATTGTTGTAGAAGATTTTTCCAGCAAAATCTTGTAATCATTTTATCAAATCTGCGTTAGTCAACCAACAGACATTATTTGAGCATGTTTGCTTTTTGAGTACCCGCTCACCCGCTCTATTCAAAGTTTGTGTTCCAAGTCGGTTTTGAAATTACCAACTCCGTCTCGTTCAAACTTTGTTTTTCTCGCTCGTTTTTGGTTTGTAAGCTTGGCTTGAATTTTTTCCAATTTGATTTAATCGGCTTATTGGCGTCATATTTCATTGTTGGCTAGGGAAACAAGTTTCTGTTGAGCAACTGTGGACTCTAATACCTCTTCGTGTTGTTTTGCAAATTCAACTTTTGATTTTCTTATTTTTTTGTGTTTTTTTTTTTTCAAATCAAACAAACTGTATTCAAACAAAAAGATGAATTATTTGACAGAACTAGTTTTGATAGATCTGGAGACTTTCAAAAAAAGTCTATTGACTTATTTTCTTACTAGTTTGTCATGCTATGTGTTTTCGGCTTTGCCTCTGTGAAAAAATTTAGCTCATTAAGAAGCAACCACCTGTTGTTTGGGTCCGTAATTTTGCGACCTTGTTCATATTACAAAGGAGTCCGCCCTTGGAAAACGACGTTGATCACTTGGTATACACATCTTTGTTCCCTAGAAAAGGATTCAATCAGGTAAGGTTAATGCTTTTTGAGATTTCAGATGATTCAAGGAAAGGTTCTCATTAATGTCAATTAAAATGGTCTGATCCGATTGATTTCTTTGCTATTGATTGGTGCGAAACACATGTGCTGTTATGAATTGTTTTGAGTTAGATGTTGAGATTTTGAAAATTAATATCAACATCAGTAGCCGAGGTAAGCTTGACTTACAGAGGAGTTGACATCAGAAAACGCTGCTTATCTGCTTTTTTAGCATCAGTAGCGTATAATTTTACAGTAATAAAACATCAGTATTGAAAATAGTAACATCAGTAGCGTATATTTTTATGAAAACCACTTTAGGTTGACCAATCTCAAAAAAATTTTAAAGGCGCCTTTTGCGCCAATATAACCAAAAGGGGGGGTTGTGGTGAGCGCGCAAAAAATCGCACTTTTTTGGCCAATTGTTTTTTCTAAACAGTGCTTACAACGGGTAACCGAGAAATTAAACCATTGATACTTAATTTCTTCACAAGTATGACATCACAAGTGATTCAAAAATGTGACATTTACCTGGTAGGCCATTCATTTTATCCGTTGTGATCTTCTGTCAATAACTTGATGAGATCTCGTATTAGCTTGTTAACAAGTTAATACGAGATCTCATCAAGTTCTTGACAGAAGATACCAATTGGAGGCTGAACTATTTTTTCACGAAGGCTACTTGACTCGTTCATCTTCCAAACTCGGGGTCATTATTGAGAATAGGCAGGGTTTGAAAACCTTTTGTTGGTGCTGTGATTTTTTGCTTAGTTTTTAATGAAAATTTTTTCTGGTTCAAAAAACTTTCCTGTAAAAATCAAGCTAAACAGAATCAAAGAGTCAATTTCATCGCCCGTTCTTCTGAAACTCGTTTTACCACGTCGACATCATCAGTTTTCCGCAAGCTCCAATCTGAAGCTGATTAAGCACCTTCACGAAGTCTCGCCAGATTGAAGTTGCCTGCGGGTCAGATCAATTTTCAGCTTTTGATTAAAAAAATTCTTTATTCAGCGCTAACCATGTATTCTTTGGTTTTGCAGTAGTTTTACGCCAGACGTTCATATTATAGAAGGTTTTCAATAAGGTTTTCAAGGTTTAGAAGGTTTTCAATGAGGCTGCTCGCCGAATCTAAATTCTTCGGCTTATTGACTGCATGTTTGCAACTTGACTGACAAAAAGGCTCTTTTTTCCAAGCTCTTCGTTCGATATTCTTCTCGTATGCAGATATTCGTTTCCTATAAAAAACAATTAGCCAAGACAATGCCTTTTGAGGTTTCAAATTATCCAAGCAAAATTTACCGTTCATTTCAATTCAGGCTAAAAAAAACAAGAAAAGTCATAAGGGTTTATCATCGGACATTTTCACAAACTCAATTTTTGCAATTTTTTTGCCCAATCGGTTTTAAAAATGGAATCGGTTTTAGAATTGTTAACAGTAATTACACAAAATAAGAGAATCAACCGTCGGCCAGATATTTTGATACTTACATTAAATAAATTTGATAATAGAAAGGGTCTTTATACTTGCGAAAGCAAGTGTCTTGTAATTGGGAACCAGACTTTATCCCGTGAACAAATTTTCTTACAAATGTTCAATTTGCTTTAGTATTGAATGTTAACAACTTCAGATTCCTTTGCACTTGGCTTAGCGGTAATGCCGTGGTGTGTGCACCTTAATACCGGCCGGATCTTGTTTTGTTTTCAGTACCCAGGCAATTGAAAAAAAATGTTTCCGATTAAAATGATTTGCCGGTCTTTGTTTATCTGCTCATGTTTTGTATCAAAAAAGTATCAAGGAAAATTATCTTTTTACTTTGCCTCACTGTCTCAAGTCTTCGAAATTGTTTGTGGGGGAGGAACCATTTTTTGATTTTTTTGATTCTCTCAGAAACTTTGCTTCCAAATCTGAGAATTTAATTTAAATGGATAGAACGGATTTGAGAAGTCCCCTGCATAAGCGGCTACGCTCAAATTGTTTATTGCATAAAGTTATGGCCCCCGGATTATTTATTTTTTTTATAATTCTTTTCAAAAATTAACCTCCCAAGCCTGATATTATGGGTTCAATAAAAAAACTCGTACTGAGAAGCTCTCCTGCATCAGCGGTTACTCAAAACATTTTTACATAAAAATGTTTGCCTTCGAGATGTCCAAATTTTTGATTTTTTGACCGTTTTTTTTAACTTCTTGAGTTTTTTTGAAAACTATTTTTCCATATCTGAGATTTTAAATTCAATCCAAAACAAGAGTTGCAAAAAGTTTTTTCGCATATGAGGCTACTTCCAATTTTTTTGACATAAAAAATTAAGACCCTCGGGAAAATCAAAAATTTAGTTTTTTGACGGAGTTTTGAAAATTTTTGACTTTTATCGAAAACTACTCTTCCAAATCTGATTTTTGGATTCAATTAAAATTTTAGGTTGCGTGAATCTCTTCTGCATAAGGAGCTAGACCCAAAAGTTTCAAGAATCTATAGTTCTGTTAAATGTTAAATTTTTCATTTGTTGATTGTTTTTTGGATTTTTCTTAATAGCTATCTTGCCAAGTCTGTTATCATAGATTTAAACAAAACAGCAGGTTGTTGAAAAGCTACATTTATCATTACACACCCCATTGGAGAAAAAAAGTTATGACCATCAAATAAGTTTTGAAGTTTTGCCCGTTTTTTGGAAAATTTTTGGCTTTGCTTAAAAACTACCCAATTTTCAGATTAATTGTTCCACGAGAAACTATTTTTGCAGAAAACAGTTTTGGATTTGGGAAAATCAAATTTTGACCGTTTTACGGAAATTTTTGAATTTATTTGCAAAGTATCCCATAAAATCTGAGATTAAAAAGTCAATCAAAAAGACCGATTGCGAAAAACTCTTCTGCAGAGGCGGCAAATCTTTAATTTTTGTATGAAAATTGTTATGTAATTGGGAAAAAATTTGGAGCAAAGTTCTATTTTTGAAATTATGCATTTCATCCCACGATACTAACAAATTGAAAAATTTTAAATACTTATCTCCAGCTTTAGCTGGGCTCTTCGTCGTTTTTTTTATCAAAACATACAAAAATTTTGGTCCAGCTAGTTTTTTCAACACTTTTCAACTTTTAGGAACGATGTTTTTAAATATTTGTGTTGTATCGCAAGTGGTGCGAAGCTCCGCTTTGCCTCTGTGTTATATATAAAATAATTTCATATTAGTTAATTTCTAATCTTATAGATAATTTTTTTTTAGTTTTTAGTTCAAACTTTTTTCTGAGATATTTAATTTACACGAATTCTCCTGTCATGGCAACTACTTTCTAAGGAGATAATTTTCAGTTTCTGTTAAATTTTGCTGACATCATTTAAAAAGTAGCCATAGAGTGAAAGGAAAACTTTGAAAATTTCAGTCATTGCCAGCCATGTGATGAACAAGGATAGACAATTATTGTACAAGTTTCAATGGAAATTTTGATCAATTTGACTTATGAAAGAAATTTAAAAAGAATCCATAACTAAAACCCAAAAAGAAATCCTTAAAATAAAACATTTTAGGCAAGATGAATATTTTTTGGTCAAAATTTCCTGTTATTATTTTAATAGAAAATGTGATTGATGAAATGAAAAAGCAAGAAGACCCATTAAGTATAAATCAAACGTTAAGTTCTAGCGTTCAAACTCTAGTGGAAGTTAAGTCGGTAGGTCAGCCTCTTTCAGCAAACTTTGTCTGATTTAATTTAAAAATTGAACATAATCAGACCAGTTTTCCTTGATACTGAGATGCCTTTTTAAATTTATTTAGGAATCCAAACCAAGACCGATATAGTTTAAATATGATACCCAAACAATATGTTGTAATTTGAAATTAAATAGCTGAATCGCTTTTTGTTACACTTCGCACTGTATTTATAACTGATTTCAAAAGCCAAATTTTTTGACAAAAAAGTAAAAAATTTGAGTACTGTGCTACAAAAACTATCTTAGCACCATGTAAAAATTATTGAAAATGAAATGACCATATAATGCATTGTAGTTCTCAATTTTGATACAGCACTATAACTAAGATTACCACCTATGAGATTTAATCTTTCTAGAACTTTGTTGGGCTCTGTAAGAGTCTTCTTGTGATATATATTTCTCATCAATTAACAGAGCAGTTTCAGCGTAATCTTTGATTAATTGAAAAAAAACAAAATGACCCGGGTCAAAATTTTGGTTGAGAACTTCGGAGAAAACATTGTCCCATATTAATTCTGATGAAATTTTAAGCAACTTTTGTTCTCTTCTTCTTTTGTCTAATCTTAAGTCAAATTGAGAAAAACGCGTTTGAAAACTAAAGTTTTCTTCATTTTGTCCGGATAATTTAAATCAGCACTGTAACATATCACCGATACCCACTACGAGTTTTCTTTGAGTTAGTCAAAAATGGCTGATAAAAATTTGAAAAAACTACCCTAATCGATAGTTGCTTTCCATTCTTCGAGATTGGTCAAAGCAAGAAATGTTGAATCATAATATATGTATATCACGAAGTTCTCATCATTGCTACTAATCAAAAAAAAAATTCGAGCTGTTTTTTGTGAATGGCTTTCTTACACTTGATCAGTACAATTTATGATAGATGAAACAAAAACAGCACTGTGTATTATTCAGTCATGGATGCATTCAACAAAACTTTAAAATAATTATTTTTGTGAGTTGAATGCATTTATCTTAAGGCTATTATGCTTTCATCAGCTGAGTCGAAATAAAGTTTTGAAGCGCGTGTTACTTTTTCTCTAATCATTGAACCAGTTAATTGTTTTGGTTAGAAAATTGACTGATACTTCCGGAATCTCGATTTCAAAAAATAAGCTCATCATTCAGTTATTAAAAGATTATTCAGCGGCAAATAATTTATTTTTTGATCAGGGGCGGGGATTTTGTCGGCTGTTTTTTAGTTTGACCACATCGAGGTTTCACCTTTTGAATCTAACAAAATGAACCCAAACTACTGATAAAGAACATACTTTCCCCACTCGCATGCCATTTAAACTAACAGATCTTGGCGCCCAATGCGCCATGGAGAAAAGTTTTAACTCTTTGAGTCCCCGGGGAGTCAAAACAGTGAGATGGAAGAGCCCCCTCCCCCCCCCCCAACTAAATATCCTACCCTAATTTGGCCTTTCAATCAAACATCCTTTTTTCAATATTATCTTAGGATATATAGCGAAACAGGTATTTTAGGGTGAGGACGTTTTAGAAAAAATTTGAAAATAATCTGTCAATTGGGAAATATCAAAATTTGGTGAGACGTTTGAAACTTATCTGGCATGGGTCAAGCAAACACAAAGTCTTTTTTTTTTCGGTCGAGAAAGCCGAAACAAACCTGAATTTGGTCGAGACGGTCAAAACATAGAGTGAGCACCTCTTCGCGGTCACTTTTCTATAGTCGATCATTTCGATTTTGTTCGCAAATGAGGTAAATAGGAAGATTTATTTAAGTTAAAAACAGGAAAAAAGAGAGAAAAAATGCTGCACGTGTAAATTGCATGACACCCACCTCTCTAAATGTGCCCCTGATCAATTAATTGGAGAAACACGAATAGTAAAAAGCGACATGGGAAGATTCGACGATAATGAGTCTGTGTTCAGGGGCATCACAACAGTCAGTTTTCTCCTAGTTGTCTTCATCTTTTTACAGTCTGCGATCATCGCCATCGCCCACCTGCACGAGACACAATTACAGAGGTATGAACACGTTCATAGAAACTCATTAAAAACAACCTCTCCTAACTAAACTAATTATAAGTGGAAGATGCGGTAGGTGAATTAACAGGAGCGAAATTTGGCTTCCACTTTGCTCAGGCCTTTGGTGGAAATATTTACTAAAGGTGTCAGGAGAGCCCCTCCGAAAAACAAACAAGGTTTTGGCCAATACCTTCCAAAAAGTATACAATTGGTATATTCAATCTCATTTAAAGAATGATGAAACTGCCTGTAATCTGCGCTTCTGGTATATTTTTGGCAGAATACCTTTTTACGACGAATATCCATATTGTTTTTTCGAGAAAAAAAAATTATTGAATGTTTTAGTGAAAAAAAAACTCCGAAAAAAAACAAAGTTTTGGCCAATACCTTCCAAAAAGTATACAATTGGTATATTCAATCTCATTTAAAGAATGATGAAACTGCCTGTAAAAAAACAAGGTTTTGGCCAATACCTTCCAAAAAGTATACAATTGGTATATTCAATCTCATTTAAAGAATGATGAAACTGCCTGTAATCTGCGCTTCTGGTATATTTTTGGCAGAATACCTTTTTACGACCAATATCCATATTGTTTTTTCGAGAAAAAAAAATTAGTGAATGTTTTAGTGAATTGGAGGAGTTACTACAAATTGGTAAGCTACTGTTATAAATACTTTGAATTACAATTTTTTTTTCATGGCAAATAACTGATTGGTTTTCAGTAGCAGCAAATCAAGAAAGCTACCAACTTTGGACCTATTACAACTATCGGCCGTCGTCTTCTGGATAACAACAATACCGAAGTTAAACTTACCTGCGAATCTCTAACTAATATCAGTTGTATACAAGTATCCTAATTGATCAAGTTCTCCAAAGTTACCGCTCAAAACTAATCAATGAAATTGAACAATGATGAAAAAAAATTGTTTCAAACTAAATTGAGTTCTAAGACTTTTTTAACAAAACACAAGTGAAAAGGTTTAATGAAGAAAACGGATCAACGCTTTTTGGTTAAAAATTTTTTTCAGGTTAAAAAATCTGATCATTTTTCTTGGAATTGTAGTCCAAGGTGGCACCCAAAACTTTTTATGTTAGGTTAAGTTATTTGCTCATAAATATTACAAAAAAATGTTATCTCGCTAAGAAAGCCAACAAGGGTATCAAAAATCGTCGTCGATCTGCTCTTTGTTTGAAATGATAGTTACAAAAACACATGAAATGAAATGAATGAACAGATAGCTATAAAAAAATTTGAAGTGTTTAAGTAATTAGATATTTTAAATACCCTAATCTGAGAGGAATTCTACTTCTTTGCCCAACCTTTCATACTCTTTTTACACTGCTGGCAAGAGTCTGCGAGTAGGTTGATGGTAACTCGCTCGTAGTGAGAAGTACTAGCAGCCCAAGATACTGACTCAGTGGATCTACTTCGTTTTGTTGTGCCCGTAACTTACAATAATTCTTAGACTGTGTTTTGTCGAAAAAATAAAAGGCTTTCAGGCTATTTTCTTTGAAGTAAGAAAACAGTTCGGTTAATTGATACAGATTTCCACTAAAATATCTGTGTTTTTTTTGCAGAAATCAAACAAAAATACCCTTTTGAAAAAGAAATGAACTCAACTTAAAACACACAACAGATTAAATTGTTATTCCTTACCTAGTAGACATCTTAATTTGATGTAACTAATCAAAACTCATATGATCGAAAAAGTTTGAAAACAACCAATGAAGTACAGAAATTCATACAAAAATGAAAAGATCTTCAAATAAGTTTACTTTCTGATAATCGAGTTCAAGTTGTTGTGAAAGTATAACGAAAATCGAACTTGTGTAAATTTTTGTGTAATTGTTTTTAAGTACTGCATTTTTATGAAACATCGATTAACCGAAACATTTTGTATAGCTATCATTTTTAAAAGTTTTCTAGTTCGTTGTTGTCGGCCAATCTTTCCAAAAGTGCAGCGTTCCTAATGAAATAAACTCATTGTTTCTGGAGGCCTAGTCGATTATCTTCCAGCTAAACTTCGGCTTACGACTGTCACAATTATTTTACCTTATATGTTTTCCAACAGAGGTATCCTCTTTTCGGTGTTGCTCAAACCTTGTAGTAACATGTGGGACCGTTTGGCCGACATATTTATGTTTGCGACATTTGTATGCGTTTTTTGATTTCAATTTAATGGAAAAGGAGGTCTTTAAGGTGAGGAAACAATTTTCCAATTTCCGTATGGTGAAAATTATCTGCGCATTGATGATATTGCGCACTTATTTTGCTAATGTCTGACATTGATTCCCCCGATAATTCACCATCAATGGGTAGTGAATTGCTACATTAATCACAAAGCTTCTCTTTCTCAGCTATCGTATTTTTGTTTTGCCCTTCCCGTTGATCTTTGCAACCCGCGATGACCATCATCCTGGATATTGGCTGTCTAACCACTGCTCTGGTTTGATTTTAATGGTTTTATCAAAATTTCCCCTCGTGGACGCACTGCGGAAAGAACGATGATCAGATTCTTCACTCATACTTTTCTTGTAATCAAGGGGAGAACAATTTCTAAAAAAAATTATGGTTCCTGTGTCTCTTGGTTTCTGATATCATCCACAGTTAACTTTTCTGTTTGTGTCAATTTGAAATTGTAAATCCCAAATTATGAGTTTCGCAAACGTGTTGATGTCTCTATTGGGATTTGTAAATTGGGATAGAGTAAGTTTTTAGCCCGCAACACCTTCAGGATCACCCTTCACTGTTCTTAGTATATCATCAAGGTATTCGAGAAACTTTAGCTCGCTGAACTGGCTTAATTTTCTTCCTTAGCACGATGCAATTTTGCCAGTACCAGACAGTTCCAACGATGTTTACGTTATCATCACCTGGTATATCGCCAATTTTCACATGATAACAGTTCAAAAATTTTTCACATTGTACACCTTATGACCTGTGAGTCTAGGACAACAAGCCGAAAAGACTTCAGCTCAAAATTCAAACCTTACAACCACCTCAAATCAGTTTTTTCATCTGTAAAACGTTGTTTTTCGAAAATTTAGGCAAATTAAGCCCATAATAAGCGTTATTTATGACAATGAATCACTTCAGATTGGCACCCATTAATAATATCAGCCGGTTTTAAAACTGCAAAAATTATAAACAAGAAAACTATTTTCAAACCGTGTTTTATTTTTCAACTTTCCTGAACATCATTTGGAGGCTTCAATTTAATGAAAGCGCAAATAACTACTGACGAAGAAGAAGAAGAAGAAGAAGAAGAAGAAGACAGAACTAATTAAGGTAAAAAACGTTAATTCAAGATCGACAGTTTTAACAGGTGCACTTCAAGAACCATGAACAAGAGTTCAATTGATCAAAAGTTGACACATTTCTCTCTAAGAGAAGTTCCTTGACTCTTCTCTTGAAAGATTCGAAGGGAGCAAAGATGTCTACACTAAGACAGATCAAGTCGTTGACGGATTTCTCAACTCGATGAAAGACGAACGTCTCGGTCTGTCACTTCATTGCTGTTTGAATTGTGGAGAGGATGGTGAACTTCCGACTGGTGGTCACCTTACAAAAGAAATAGGCAGAAAACGGCAGCTCTGTGAGACCATGTAACTTTTTTTAGAACAGTAACACATCGTTGAAAATAATATGGGAATAGATAAGCAAAGTTTTCGTTAGAAATAACTGGTCTTTATAGGGCATTGAACCAATAACCCATATCAGACAATTTTGATTGAAACTTTCAATTTTTTGGATATAACATAATGAAGGAAGCCAAACATTGGATGCATAAAAAATGATACTCTTGATACACATGTTAACAAACATGAGCTTGGTGGATTGTGAGACAGTGAAAGGAAAACTGCGTTTGATAAAACGAAGTGACTTTACATGATAACAGCTTATTATTGATATGTGTCATCCAGTTCAAGTTATCGGAAACAACTAAACCCAGGTCTTTTACTACATTTGAGGCAGTTTTTTCCTGGTTGTTGACCATCAAATGACGAGAAACATTGCCTTTGAAAACAATGAGACTGCACTTATCGTGATTGACTGATGAACCACAGGCTTCCAGAAAACAGAAGCAAAGTATTTGTTGATTTTTTGCTTAGTTTGTAATGAAAATATTTTCTGGCTCAAAAAACTTTCCTGTAAAAATCAAGCTAAACAGACTCAAAGAGTCAATTTCATCGCCCGTTCTTCTAAAACTTGTTTTACCACGTCAACATCATCAGTTTTCCGCAAGCTCCAATCTTAAGCTTATCAAGCACCTTCACGAAGTCTCGCCAGATTGAAGTTGTCTGTGGGTCATATCAATTTTCAGCTTTTGATTCAAAAGATTCTTGATTCAGCGCTAACCATATATTCTTTGGTTTTGCAGTAGTTTTACGCCAGGTGCTCATATTATAGAAGGTTTTTTCAACGAGGCTGCTTGCCGAATCTAAATTTTTCTGCTTATTGTCTGCATGTTTGAAACTTGACTCACAAAAAAGCTCTATTTTCCAAGCTCTTCGTTCGATATTCTTCTCGTATGCAGAAATTCGTTTCCTATAAAAGCAATTAGCCAAGACAATGCCTTTTGAGGTTTCAAATCATCAAAGGAAAATTTACCGTTCATTTCAATTCAGGCTAAAAAAAAACAAGAAAAGTCATAAGGGTTTATCATCGGGCTTTTTCATAAATTCATTTTTTGCAATTTTTTTTGCCCAATCGGTTTTAAAAATGGAATTGGTTTTAGAATTGGTGGACACTAATGACACAAAATAAAAGAATCAACCGTCGGCCAGATATTCTGATAGTTAGATTAGTTACAATTGATAATAGAAAGTGGCTTTCTACTTGCGAAAGCAAGTGTCTTGTAATTGGGAACCAGATTTTATCCCGTAAACAATTTTCTTACAAATTTTCAATTTGTTTTAGTATTGAATTTTAACAACTTCCAGATTCCTTTGCACTTGGCTTAGCGGTAATGCCGTCGTGTTTGCACCTTAATAGCGCCCGGATCTTGTTTGTTTTCAATACCCAGGCAATTGAAAAAAATATATTTCCGATTAAAATTGATTTACTGGTTTTTGTTTATCTGCTCGTTTTGTATCAAAAAAGTATCAAGGAAAATTTTCTTTTTACTTTGCCTCACTGTCTCAAGTCTTCGAAATTGTCTGTGGGGAGGACCCATTTGTTGATTTTTTTTGGTTCTCTCAGATACTTTGCTTCCAAGTCTGAGAATTTAATTTAAATGGATAGAACGGATTTGAGAAGTCCCCTGCATAAGCGGCTACGCTCAAATTGTTTATTACATAAACTTATGGAACCCGGATTATTTATTTTTTGTTTTTTTTTTTATAATTCTTTTTATTATTTTCTCAAAAATTAACCTCCCAAGTCTGATATTATGGGTTCAATGAAAAAACTGGTACTGAGAAGCTCTCGTGCATCAGCGGCTACTCAAAATATTTTCATATAAAAACTTATTGCCCTCGAGATGTCCAAATTTTTGATTTTTTGACCGTTTTTTTTTTTAAATTTTTGAGTTTTTTTGAAAATTAATTTTCCATATCTGAGATTTTAAGTTCAATCCAAAACAAGAGTTGCAAAAAGTTTCTTCGCATAAGAGGCTACGCCCAATTTCTTTGACATAAAAAATTAAGACCCTCGGGAAAATCAAAAAAGTTGGTGTTTTGACGGAGTTTTGAAATTTTTTGACTTTTATCGAGAACTACTCTTCCAAATCTGTTTTTTGGATTCAATCAAAATTTTAGGTTGCGTGAATCTCTTCTGCATAAGCAGCTAGACCCAAAAGTCTCAAGAATCTATAGTTCTGTTAAATGTTAAATTTTTGATTTGTTGATCGTTTTTTTTACTTTTCTTAATAACTATCTTGCCAAGTCTGTTATCATAGATTTAAACAAAATAGCAGGTTGTTGAAAAGCTACATTTATCATTACACACCCCATTGGAGAAAAAAATTTATGACCATCAAATAAGTTTTGAAGCTTTGCCCGTTTTTTGGAAAATTTTTGGCTTTGCTTGAAAACTACCTAATTTTCAGATTAAATGTTCCACGAAAATCTCGGTTTTGATTATCTTCTCTACTTTAGCGGCCACGAACTAATTTTGCAGAAAACATTTTTGGATTAGGAAAATCAAGTTTCGACCATTTTAAGGAATTTTTTGAATTTCTTTGAAAAGTATCCCATAAAATCTGAGATTAAAAAGTCAATAAAAAAGACCGATTGCGAAAAATTCTTCTGCAGAGGCGGCAAATCTTTAAGTTTTGTACGAAAATTGTTATGTAATTCGGAAAAATTTTGGGTTAAAGTTCTATTTTTGAAATTATGCATTTCATCCCACGATACTAACAAAATGAAAAATTTTAATTTTTTATCTCAAGCTTTAGCTGGGCTCTTCGTCGTTTTTTTATCAAAACAAACAAAAATTTTGATTCACCTAGTTTTTTTCAACACTTTTCAACTTTTAGGAACAATGTTTTTAAATATTTGTGTTGTATTGCAAGTGGTGCGAGGCTCCGCTTTGCCTCTGTAATATTTATAGAATAATTTCAAAGCTAGTTAATTTCTAATCTTTTAGATAACTGTTTTAATTCTTAGTTCAAACTTTTTTCTGAGATATTTAAGTTACACTAATTCTCCTGTCATAACAACTACTTTCTTATGAGATAATTTTCGGTTTCTTTTAAATTTTGTTGACCTCATTTAAAAAGTAGTCTTAGAGTGAAAGGAAAACTTTGAAAATTTTAGTCATTGCCAGCCATGTGATGAACAAGGATAGACAATTATTGTACAAGTTTCACTAGAAATTTTGATCATTTTGACTTATGAAAGAAATTTAAAAAGAATCCATAACTAAAACCCAAATTGAAATCCTTAAAATAAAACATTTTAGGCATGATGAATATTTTTTGGTCAAAATTTGCTGTTATTTTTTTAATAGAACATGTGATTGATGAAATGAAAAAGCAAGAAGACCGTTAAGTATAAATCAAACGTTAAGTTATAGCGTTCAAATTTTAGTGGAAATGAAGTCGGTAGGTCAGCCTCTCTCAGCAAACTTTGTCTGATTTAATTTAAAAATTGAACATAATCAGACCAGTTTTTCTTGATACTGAGATGCCTTTTTGAATTTATTTAGGAATCCAAACCAAGACCGATATAGTTTAATATGATACCCAAGCAATATGTTGTAAATTGAAAGTAAATAGCTGAATCGCTTTTTGTTACACTTCGCAATGTATTTATAACTAATTTCAAAAGCCAAATTTTTTGGCAAAATAAGTAAAAATTTGAGTACTGTGCTTACAAAAACTATTTTAGCAACATGTAAAAATTATTGAAAATGAAATGACCATATAATGCATTGTAGTTCTCAATTTTGATACAGCACTATAAGTAAGATTACTACCTAGGAGATTTAATCTTTGTAGAACTTTGTTGGGCTCTGTAAGAGTCTTCATGTGATATATATTTCTCATCAATTAACAGAGCAGTTTCAGCGTAATCCTTGATTAATTGAAAAAAGCAAAAATGACCCGGGGTAAAATTTTGGTTGAGAACTTTGGAGAAAAAATTGCACCATTTTAATTCTGATGAAATTCTAGGCAACTTTTGTTCTCTTCTTTTTTTGTCTAATCTTAGCCCAAATTGAGAAAAACGCGTTTGAAAACTAAATTTTTCTTCATTTTGTCCGGATAATTTAAATCAGCACTGTAACATATCACCGATACCCACTACGAGTTTTCTTTGAGTTAGTCAAAAATGGCTGATAAAATTTTGCAAAAAAACTACCGTAATTGATAGTTGCTTTCCATTATTCGAGATTGGTCAAAGCAAGAAATGTTGCATCATAATATGTGCATATCACGAAGTTCTCATCATTGCTACTAATCAAAAAAAAATCGAGCTCTTTTTTGTGAATGGTCTTTTACACATGAACAGTACAATTTATGATAGATGAAACAAAAAAAGCACTGTGTATTATTCAGTCATTGATGCATTCAACAAAAATTTAAAATAATTATTTTTGTGAGTTGAATGCATTTAGCTTAAGGCTATTTTGCTTTCATCAGCTGAATCAAATTAATGTTTTGAAGCGCGTGTTACTTTTTCTCTAACCATTGAATCAATTAATTGTTTTGGTTAGAAAATTGACTGATACTTCCGGAATCTCGATTTCAAAAAATAAGCTCATCATTCATTTATTAAAAGGTTATTCAGCAGCAAACAATTTATTTTTTGATCAGGGGCGGGGATTTTGTTGGCTGTTTTTTAGTTTGACCAAATCGAGGTATCACCTTTTGAATCTAACAAAATGAACCCAAACTACTGATAAAGAACATACTTTCCCCACTCGCATGCCATTTAAACTAACAGATCTTGGCGCCCAATGCGCCATTGAGAAAAATTTTAACTCTTTGAGTGCCCGGGGAGTCAAAACAGTGAAAATTGTGAGATCCACCCTCAACTAAATCTTACCCCAATGTGGCCTTTCAATCAAACATCCTTTTTTCAATATTATCTTAGGATAGATAGCGGAACAGGTATTTTAGGGTGAGGACGTTTTAGAAAAAATTTGAAAATAATCTGTCAATTGGAAAATATCAAAATTTGGTGAGACGTTTGAAACTTATCTGGCATGGGTCAAGCAAAAACAATTTCTTTTTTTTTTCGATCGAGAAAGCCGAAACAAACCTGAATTTGATCGAGACGGTCAAAACATAGAGTGAGCACCTCTTCGCGGTCACTTTTCTAAAGTCGATTATTTCGATTTTGTTCGCAAATGAGGTAAATAGGAAGATTAACTTAAGTTAAAAACAGGAAAAAAGAGAGAAACAAAGCTGCACGTGTAAATTGCATGACACCCACCTCTCTAAATGTGCCCCTGATCAATTAATTGGAGAAACACGAATCGTAAAAAGCGACATGGGAAGATTCGACGATAATGAGTCTGTATTCAGGGGCATCACAACGGTCAGTTTTCTCCTAGTTGTCTTTATCTTTTTACAGTCTGCGATCATCGCCATCGCCCAACTGCACGAGACACAATTACAGAGGTATAAACACGTTCATAGAAACACAATAAAAGTAACCTCTCCTAACTGAACTAATTATAAGTGGAAGATGCAGTAGGTGAATTTATGATAGATGAAACAAAAAAAGCACTGTGTATTATTCAGTCATTGATGCATTCAACAAAAATTTAAAATAATTATTTTTGTGAGTTGAATGCATTTAGCTTAAGGCTATTTTGCTTTCATCAGCTGAGTCGAATTAATGTTTTGAAGCGCGTGTTACTTTTTCTCTAATCATTGAATCAGTTAATTGTTTTGGTTAGAAAATTGACTGATACTTCCGGAGTCTCGATTTCAAAAAATAAGCTCATCATTTAGTTATTAAAAGGTTATTCAGCGGCAAACAATTTATTTTTTAATCAGGGGCGGGGATATTGTCGGCTGTTTTTTAGTTTGACCAAATCGAGGTATCACCTTTTGAATCTAACAAAATGAACCCAAACTACTGATAAAGAACATACTTTCCCCACTCAATGAGCTTGGTGGATTGAGAGACAGTGAAAGGAAAACTGCGTTTGATAAAATGAAGTGATTTTTTACATGATAACAGCTTATTATTGATATGTGTCATCCAGTTCAAGTTATCGGAGACAACTAAACCCAGGTCTTTTACTACATTTGAGGCAGTTTTTTCCTGGTTGTTGACCATCAAATGACGAGGAACATTGCCTTTGAAAAAATGAGACTGCACTTATCGTGATTGACCGATGAACCATTTTGCAGTGCACCAGCTTGTAAATAAATCAATA
The DNA here is from genome assembly GCF_963678635.1 of Symsagittifera roscoffensis. NCBI lineage: Eukaryota > Metazoa > Xenacoelomorpha > Acoela > Convolutidae > Symsagittifera > Symsagittifera roscoffensis. Next base: position 44,280,535 of record NC_087066.1, on the reverse strand, counting down.
TCATGCTGTAGAGAAGTAATATCAGTAGAAAACAACTTTGAATCGTCAGCGAACAAAAAACAAATGGAAAATTTTGTACACTCTGGCAGATCTTTGATAAAAAGAAGAAAAAGAAGTGGCCCCAAGATGCTGCCTTGAGGAACGCCACTAGTAACAGAACAAGGATTGGAAATGTGCGCGTTTATACGAGCCCACTGTGATCTTTTACAGAGATACGACGAAAAAAGTAACCAGAAATCATGATCGAAACTATACATTGATAGCTTGCTATGGCAGGAAATAGCTTGCTATGGCTTGCCGCAGGAATGATATCATGACGAACAGAATCAAAAGCTTTACTAAAGTCAAAGAAAACAGCAGCAGAAGAAAAGTTGAAAGCACTAGTGTGGTACACTTCATCAGGAAACGCTAACAACTGTTACAGTTGATAGTTGTTTTCTAAAACCATGCTGAGAGTTTGACCAATTTTTTCGATTTTTTTCATATATATGATTGAAGATAACTTTCTCAAAACATAAACCAAGGGGTGTAAGACACTGATAGGTCTTAGTTTGTAATATCTGCAGGAGACCCAGACTTCAGAATTAGAGTAACAAAAGCACATTTCCAGGCGGCAGGCCAGACGCAAGTGTTGATAATAAAGTAAAAAAGAAAGCTAACAAGAGGGGAAAGTACAACTTTTATAAACAAAAGCAGGAAAATGGTCAACAGAACAAGTGTTTTTAACGGATTTTTAACGGGAACTAACAACCGATGGAGACAAACGACTTCAGATAATTTGATATCACAATCAGGAGAAACAGTCGATACAGTATAATTAGACACAGGCTTCCAGAAAACAGAAGCAAAATATTTGTTGAAAAGTTCACTGATAGACTTGTCAGATAGCTAGCTTAGTGCCCCAACGAAGGTTGTTGGGAATGATTAGGGACTTCTTAAACTGTATCAAGAATTTAAAAGCACAAGAAGGAGAGGAAGGAGAAAAGTTCTGAAAAAGCAACTCTTTATCCAAAACAACTGAGTTGGTGAAATCACTCTATAACCGAGTCATATAGAAAGATCACTCTCTAACCGAAGAAAGATCATGAAGTTGAGAAGATCTTCAGAAAGTTTTCGAATTGATCATATTTCATGACTCAATGAGATAATTTTTGACTCGAAGTCCCTAAGCTTACGTTTCGGCTTGAAGTCTCTTCGGCTTGATGTCCGGCACCCGCGTGAGCTTTTTATTGCACTCGGGACATATTCCGTAAGATCTTTTTTGCTCACTCACTTCAGGGATATCCTTCTCTAGTGCATTTTGTGCTGCTCCATCGGTAGATGGAAAAAAATACTGCAAGAGATACCTCCATTGCTAAAACATCTCTCTGCACCTACCCTGTGAACTTGCACTTGAATTGGACTTGACTTACTGCCAGGTTCAACAGTCTCATGGTTTTGCTAGCTACTGATGGTTCGTCTTGCGCACACAGTTTGCTATGAGCTATGTCTATTGCTTCGTTGAGCGCTACATTTGTATTCAGACTCTTTTCATCTTGAGATAGCACATTTTGATGTATTTTGCTATCTTCATGACAATCGAATGACTTAATTTTGCACTGAATTTTGTCGGTTAGGGAACGCCTGCGACAGATGCAGAAACAAAAAGATATTGTTTTAAGACGCAGCGGAATGAAGAATCCCTGACAGCATTGGTGCATATCCTCTGCAGGAACAATTGTTTGACCAACAATCCAGTCTCCTATTGAGAGTCAGTCTCTCGTTGAAAGATTAACCTTCATTTCTTTTCGTTCGGATAATGTTGCTGATATCCAATAGCAACGTTTTGAGAGACTTTTATCGATTACAGTAAATTTTTTAAATAAGCAAACGTTTTCACTTCAGGTTTAGAAATCTAACTAATATTAACAAAATGATCAAAAAACATAAAAAGTATCTTACACATTCTTCATGAAGGTAATTTATCAAGTTGTGACATAACGTCTATTACAATCGAATCGCTATTTTTATACTGTTTTTTTATGTTTTTCAATTTTGATTTTATTCTGTTTGTACACTTTGGATTAAACGTTTATTGTTTTTCCTTTTTTAGACTGATGATGATTGTAATCAATCGAAAAAGTTTTTACTACGGGTGCCCACCCGGCCTGGTTATATGGATTGGCAAAAGTACACACAGAAGAAATCCCCCTTAGACCGGTGCTCTCTTTACCTGGTAGCTGCTATGATAAGATCAACAAGTGGCTTGCTAATTTGTTCAGTCGGCTCCCTGGTGCCAAGCCAATATTGATACATATACCACTGACATGAAAAAAGACTCACGGATGTACCATTGCTGGACGACGAGGAGTTTTTTTCTTAAGACGTGAAAAGTCTCTACACTAACATACCAGTTGCGGAGGCCATTGACATAGCTTTTTGATGTCAACTTCATGTGTGGCTATAAATGGTACGGTCAAAAGGATGGAGTCGCGATGGGAGCTGCAATGGCGGTTATTCTGGCCAATGTGTGGATGAAGCGGTTTGAAGATGACATTGCCTCAGATGAACCAAACTCCATATCATTACAGAGCAAGAAAGATCTGCGACTGATAATAAGACAATTTGTCCCGTCTGCGCCAAGAAGGTCACTTGGAAAGGATACTCTATACGGTGCAAGAAATGCAAATTCTGGTTTCATCGTAATTGCAGTGAGATCTCACTGAATGCAATAAAGAACATGCATGGTGACCAGTGGGAATTGCACTCAGTGCCAAGAAGAAGGAGACTGTTCCGGCCTTTAGGGAAAAAAGCAAAAATCTTCGGACGCTATGTAGACGATAACTTGAGATCTTTGAAGAGTGACTCTATCGACAGCCATCTTAGATATTGGTCAACACGCTTTATCTTAACTTGGAATTTACTATCGAAAGGTTGAGAGACAACGGTATCCCTTTTTTGGACATGTTCGTAAAATGCCAGGATGCATGTGTGAGTACGAGTTGGTATCAGAAACCACCA
>NC_087066.1:44139904-44277335 GCF_963678635.1 Symsagittifera roscoffensis | reverse complement strand
TGATCATCTCTGAATTGGCCTTCTAACATGTTCCACGGTTTGTCCGTCCTCTCTGCTACGATGATGTTCCAAAACGAAACTAACCACGACACCGTTTTGTCAGTTGACGTGGAAGTCCTGGTTTCTGGATTCGCTTTGCTGTATTTTTTCATCGCCTTCCTCTCGGTATGGGGTATGCTTGAGTCCGAGCTCGCTAAATCTGTCCGGTTTGATGTTCCTCTTTTTATCATCCTAGTTCATTGGAAAAGTTTTTTCTGTTACCTTTTTCTGATAATTAGTCACCGAGCCAGTGCACTTCCGTCTGAAAGAACTCGCACTTAGAAAATTCTAAAGACCTCGAGAACCAACTTTTCGTGTTCCTTTTTTTTCTCCTTTTGAGACGATTAAAATATCATCCAGAAAGCAAAACGTGATTCTAGCATGGTTTTTTGCTCAATCCATAGCATTTTGAAACTCTGCTGGCATGTAGGCTAGCACATAGAACCCTGCAAGGACCTTTTTTTATGTCCCCGTTGCTTTTCCCCCTACAAAATTGAAAATGCATTTTTTAGCTGTTTCATTAGTTAACTTCAGTACTATATGCATATTTCAAGTCCAATACCGTGAAAAACAGCGTTCCGGTTGTTTTCGCTGTTACGATTTGACTCACCCCTTCCACTATCTCATCGACGTTTGGCATTTGGTACTTTCATTGTACAATTGTCTATTAAAAGGTTTGACATCCAATGCCAGTTTTATGGAATCGTCTTTCTTCGCAGTAATAACTATAGGAGCGAGCAAACAATCGCTAGTACATTTGTCTAGTTTCTGTATGTCCTTCCAATAGCAATTCATTTTGTGAGTTCCGATTGGACTTTGTATTGAATGTGAATGGGTATTCTTCTACCCTTTTCTTGTATTGGGCTTGGTGGACCTTAAACTAACTTTGTACTCTTAACTTGATTTTTTGATTCACCTTGGCGTTTAAATAGGTCTTTAAAACTAAGGTAAAATTGTTGTTTCTACTCTGTTGACTGCTCGCAGAGTAGTACGTTGAACCTCGATCTTTTCTTGGGTGCTGGTTTCTGCGTTGTGTGTAATCCCACTTTGCTTTGTAAATCCAGACACAGAATGCTTCTTGTACGGTGTTCTGGTCTTAGAAACGATGCTTGTTTTACCTCCCATCCTGCTGATCGAATATCTAATGTAAGCGCTCCCAATATCAAAATCGGGTTTGTTCATAATCAAAAAAATGCGCTGACAGGTTTAGTCTTTCCGCTGGAACGAATTTTGTATTGAGGGATTCCTCCAGTATTTGCTTTGTTGTTGCTGAGTTTAAGAAAGATACTGGGCTCCCCGTATCTATGGTCATATTGATAATTTGATGATCAGTTCTGACCAACACTTTTAGTGCTTTTATCTCTTTTGACTGGGGGTTCCTGCGTATATCCATCTTTTTGCTATTCTGTGGCTTTTTCCAACCTGAATGCTTGAATCCTCATTTGCTAGCCAATTTTGGATATAATCTTTGATTTGCTCGACTGATGTATAATCAGTTTCGATTGGCATGATCTCGAATTCATCACAAGAATCAAATTTTTGAATCACTTTACTTTCTTTGTCTGTACTTGTTCTGCTTCCGTCACTTCGTTTATTTGTTGTGACCGGCACATCTTAGCGAAATGGTCGGATTTGTTACAGTTCTTACATGACTTGTTACAGTTCTTACATGACCCAATTACTGGGCAACTCTTGAGGTTTCCCTCCACAGAGGCCCTCCCACATCTGGCACTCTGTTTCTGGTCTGCGCTGGGGCTTGCATTGTTTCTGGTTTCGTTTGTCTTCCAATTATACTGTTCCTGGTCCGATCGTCTATTGTTTTGACCTATATTGCCTACTGCCATAATGGGTTCCTGCTTTATTTTAATAGGTGACTCAGACAGATGGCCTGCAGTTGCACTATTGACGTGTGAATTTTGAAACGCTTGTGTCGTTTGTTTACTCTGTTCGAACTTTTAAGCTCTTTTAAGAACTTCTTCTGGTGTGAAAATTTCTAACGTTATTTTATTTTGTAATACTGTGTTTTTCATCTTCGAAATGAATAAGTCTCTAAGTATTTTGTCTTCCAGTGTGCCTAGCTCCGCTTTCGCTGCCTGTGCAGTTAGAGCTGCATGAAAGAGTTCCAAACTCTCTCCCATTTTTTGAGATCTAAGGAACAACTTGTACCTTGCGTACGTGACACTTTTAATTTTTTCCTGCCAATGGTATAGTCAAAATCCTTAATTTGTCTAAGCTCGAGTTTGGAAACCGCCCTATGTGGGTTTTTCTGAGCAAATCTTTTCTTCCTTTCAGTACCCACAGCTAGGAAAAGTCTCGAAGCAAGTCGTTTTTGAACTTCGTTATAATACCCATTGTGACCGACTTTAGGTCCTCGTTCTGTTCTTTCTTCGTTCTCGAACAGAACTCTGTCTCTCGCTAGCTCACCTTTTGATTCCTTATCCGTTACTGCTTGTTCATCTTCACCTGTTCTTGGTATCTCTGGTCAAGGAACTGGCTCTTCTATGACTGGTTTTGAGATCTCCATTAGTATGTCTGGGATTCCTTTTTCTTTGACCGTCACTGCTAGTAAACGTTGGTCAAATCAAATTTTAAAGTTCCAGGGCGGGTCAGAGAATTCAGAGAATCCAGGGCGGGTCAGTTTGCTCAAGTCCAGAAAACAAGAATACTCATGTCAGTTCTGTTATCTTGAGACAAGAATTCTGCTGGCTGCACCATGTGATACCAACAAGGATAACTATACTTCTGATTGAAAACTGATAAGATTTCGAACCGTAAATTTAGTATAAACTTAGTCTTTTACAACCAGGCACAAGATAAGTGCGGATAACTGTTTCCGTAGCTACGTACGGCAGACTGAATCTCAGTCTTCTTATATTAAGGTCAGCACATTATGACCTTGAATAAATACTAACAAAATATATGTATAAAGATTACGATATGGACCTCTCAAGTTACTGTAGCTACAGTTACTCTACCACACGGTTGATTTTTGTCTCCAATTTTCGATAGGACTGGAAGTTGCATTTTGCACTTCAATTTCCCACGTGGAAAGGAATTTGGTGAAAAAGTGCGAAATGATAAAATTGAGTTTTAGTGTAGAAAACAAAAATGACTTGAACATTTTTTGCTTTAAAATAAGTTTTTTGCACGAGGATAACTGCTGCATTAACTTTGGATCAGTAACGAAATTTCGTTTGACGTTATGGGAAGATTGATGGCATTGTAATGCAAAAAAAAATGCAGATATCAATCCCATAAATAAAGCGGAACATGGTTTCATGTGGCACATCAATCATACATTTAGCTAATTTTTTTTTGAGAATTGGCAAAATTGACGAAAATCTAGAGATGTAGAGATACACCAGATTAAAGCTCTTTTTCCTTTCCCCCACCTCACACAAGCATCAATTTTATGGTCTAACGAGTAATTTTACAAGGTTAATTATGAAGACCAAATATGCTTGTTATGGCCTAATTAGTCTGCATGTCAATTTTCACGACAATAGGACAAAGTGAACAAAAACTTCAAATATAAAAATTTGTAGGTGGGGGGGGGAAGGAAAAAGAGCCAAAAATTGGTTTCAGTAATTGAACTATCAATTGAAAAGGATTCACATTTCCAAGGATTAAAAGTATCTTCAAAATTGGATCAGTTATTGAAAAAAGGGTTCAGTCATCTGACTGTGAATAAAAGTAAAAGTTGTAAGGAACAAAAAAACTGGAGCATGTACAAAAAAATTGAATACATGTGGAGGCTCTTTTTCCATTTCCCCCCACCTCACTGAAACATGAATTTTATGGTCTAACGAGTGGTTTTACAAGGTTAATTATGAAGACCAAATATGCTTGTTATGGCCTAATTAGTCTGCATGACAATCGGACAAAGTGAACGGCAACTTCAAATATAAAAATTTGCAGGTGGGGGGGGGGGGAAGGAAAAAGAGCCCATGAGCTATCGGCTCTTTTTCTCCCCCCCCCCCCCACCTCTTATGAGCATCAATTTTATGGTGTTATGAGTGGTTTCACAAAGTTGAATATAGAGACTAAATATGTTTGTCTTGGCCTAACTAGTCCGCATGTCCATTTTCATAGCAATCGGTTGGTGAGAACAGTAAAATTTGCAGGTGGAGAGAAAAGAAAATGATCTCAACTATCTATCTGATTTATAAGGAGACAGAAACATACGAAAAAATTTAGTTGAGTGTACTCTCCCAATATTGTTACTTTTAACTTTCTATCAAAAATTGAAATTTTTCGAAAGCAGTTTAAGAAGGTGGGTGGAAAAATAGGACTGCTTTTTTGAGGAGCCCCTAAGTTTTTTGGATATTTTCCCACCTCACGGCAACTTATTGTTTAATGCATGGTTTTTTAGTTCTTTTTTATTACCCCACCTCATGAGTGGGAAAAGCCGAAGAGCCGTGAGGTTCCGAAATTGGGCAAAAACACCACGCTACTCCATAATTCCTTCCAGTCACTTCGTGGTCGACACTTGATGTAAATGGAACAATAATTACAGGCGGTAGTAGACCTTCTGAAAAGTCACGTGACTTTATTCATAGTTATTTAAAACCACGGACACAGAAGTTAGCAACCAAAACAAAGGTCACTATTGAAGCTCGTGTTAATATATCAGTTTTCCTCAAAATTTTTATGGCTGTAAACTCTCGTGCGTAGAAGTTGTGAATGATCTGAATTGTTGTTCACGCAACTACGTTCTACCTAAGCTCATTTGAGTTATTTTCTCGTGCTTGAAAAAGCTTCAATCTTTGTATTATTACATGGCTTCAATGCTTATCACTTTTAATCACACATTACACATCATTTATTCACGTCATTCGGGATAAAACTTCGAATTGTTTTGTATTGTAAAATGGCAGAAGAGCATTCGGAAAGGTACGAGCTAGGCGATCGAGATGACTCCGACATCGAGAAGGATCCGGAGCATAAGCCGACCGCTGACCTCGACGATGCAACCAGTACTCGGCAGCTTCAAGATAATGCAGGGTCACTCCAATCAGTAGGATTATATAGTGGGGCCGATCTAAAATCGTTAGCATCCATCCTTGTGATATTTGAAATACGATCAATTTTTGTTTTCGGCATGCATCACTAAGAAAATTCTATTATGAGGGGTCAAAGAGCAAAATATGTCAGCAAAAAGAGCATATGGCTCCCGAAGTTCTCCAACAATTTACAAGACTGGTTTTTATCAGATATTCTGTGTTTCAGAAAAAAGACGGCCGGTCGGCCGGATCCGGAGGAGATGGTGGGTGCGGGTGGAAGTGACCCACCTCCCCCAGACTATGGAGCCATCAAAGACAACATGTATAACAATAGAAAGCTATACTTTCATAACTGCCATAATAGTGGGTTGAAAGAAAAGCAAACAAGTAATGTAGGCAAATGCGAAATTTTTTGGAAGATCAAGACAATTAGAGACCATTCACTCACCACCATTTTTGGCTCTTTTTGGCTATTTTTTTTACTTTGATAACCCTTATGCACGCTATTATGTCCAAATCCATATTTTCTCGCTATATACTATGAAGAACAAAAATATGCTCATAATAATTAAATTCTCAACCAATTTTAGCCCCCCAATGCAAACGATATCCCTGGATGAACTGCTGGACAAAATTGGATTCCGCTGCTACCACTACATAGTCATCATCATCTTGTCCATAGTGACTATAGCTGACGTCATGGAAACAGAAGTGGGTATCCTTCTTGGTCCCACACTCCTTTGCGAATGGAAACTGACAGGTCTTCAGGAAGCTATGAGTACCTCATCTCTTTATGTAGGCGCTCTTGTCGGATCTTTATTTTGGGGGACTGTTGCCGACAAATATGGTCGGAAAGACACGCTAATCATTATGCTCTTGTGGATTGGAGTGTTTGGTATTTGCACTAGTTTTTCAAACAGCTTAGTTCCGTATGTCATTCTTCGTTTACTGACGGGCGTGGGTGTCGGCGGAGCGTTCCTTCCCGTAACTTACGCAACAGAGATGGTGAATGCAAAGAGTCGTTCATTTGCAACGTTGATCATATTTTTTGCTGCATTTATTGGTACTATTTTGGCGTCGACACTGGCCATGTTCATTTTACCTCTTACAGACGGCTGGAAGTGGTATATTATTGCGTCATCGATTCTTGTTATTGTATCTAGCTTCTTTGTAGCTGCCTTTGTTCCTGAAAGTCCCAGATATCTGTTGCTGACGGGAAATCACAAGGGTGTCATCAAAGTACTGAGGAAATTTGACAAAACACTGGACGAGGAAACATATCACTATCTTGAGGTTGATAAATTCACTTATAAAAATGCCAAAATCTTTCGAAGAAAAAATATGTGGGTTAAAATCTCTTGTCGAACTTTTGGTGACACTATAGACTCCTTAGGCTCTTTTTCTGAAAAATTCTTTTTACGTTGTCTCACTGTAGGGAAATTTTGCACATTTTTTCTTCATACTTTGTATTGTAACACCACGCAATCAGCCATGAAAACAAATAAGACAACTTAAAAAATGGAATTTTTTGAAACGTTGTGGAAGGGCGTAGAAAAAAGCCAAAATAAATTTTTTGAGACGCTTTGGAAAAATCTTTCACTTTTCTCAAATAAATTAGCTTTTCTCAAATACTACATGAACGATATTTTAAAAAATGATTCCTATGGAAATACCGGCCATTCCCCAATGTGCCTGCAAATTCCTCTAGCATATATTTACCATATCTCGCAATCTAGAGCCTTCGAAAAAATGGCTCTTTTCCAGTTCCCCCTTTCAAAATACCGAGTCTTATGTTTGTTTTACGTGTTATTACGGCTAAATGCGTGATGTTTCGCTGTAAAGTATGAAGAACAAATCTGTTCAGAATTGTCGATGTCTTCACCACGCTAAATTTCATTGCATTATGACAACGTTAAATAGACTTTTCAAAATTGAAGTTGAAAGGGGGGAAACTGGAAAAGAGCCGAAAAAATCCGTGGGGAAGATATTGCTCAAAAACTACCATCCTGAGATTGTGATTTTTAAAATGGGCGGCTTGTGGGAGGTTCCCTTGCATTAGCGGCTACGCGCAAACTTTTTTACACTAAAATTTATGGCTCTCAGAGAAGTCAAAATTTTTGACCGTTTTTTGAAAAACACCCTCCCAAATCTGAGTTATAATTTGATTCGAAAGAACGGGTTAAGAGAAGCTCCCCTGCATAAGCAGCTACGCCCAAATTTTTTACAGGAAAACTTGCGACTCTTGGAAAAGACAAAATTAGGTTTTTTGAACACTTTCTCAAACTTTGGTAGTCAAACTTTGGATTTTTTGAACGATTTTTGAAATTTTTGACTTCTCTCGAAAACTACTCTCCCGAATATGAGATTTCGTTTTTAATAAAACATCAGATTGTTTGAAGCATCCTGCATAAGCGACTATGACCCAAAAATGTTTCAAAAAAATATAGCGTCATGGAAAAAGTCAAATATCAAGTTTTTGACAGTGTTTGACAGTTTTCCCTGCATTTGCGGCTATGTCCAATTATTTTAACCATTAAAATTATCGTTCTCGGAAATCACATTTGTGACTTTTGGACGGTTTTTTGAAACGTTTTGACTCTTCTCGAAAATTACCTAACCAAATATGAATTTTTGAGTTCAGTCGAATAAACAGATTGTGTGATTGTGTGAATAAACCTTGTATAAACGGCTATACTGCAATTTTTCCACAAAAAAATAGGGTACTCGGAAAAGTCAAATATTAGATTTTTTGACTGATTTTCTTAAAACTTTTTGAATTTTCTCAAAAATAATTTTTCCAAAATTGAGATTGGGGTTCGATAAAAAAACGATGAGAATAATTTTGGGAGAACAAAAATTTTGGGAGAAAAGAATGAGAGAACAAAAAAGCTATGGTCGCATCAGAAAAAGAATGTTTTGATTTCTTGTGCGTTTTTTTTGAAACTTCATGACTCTTCTTGAAAACTACTCAGCCAAATCTGATGTCAAGGGTTTAATCGGCAACAGGTTGTGGGAGACTGTGCACAATAGGCTACGCCCTAAAATTTGTACGAAAAATTTGTTCTTTCTAGGATAATTCTCTTATGCTTCCAAATTCTCAAAAACCTTCACTCTTAATTTATCAGAGAAGCAACTAAGATTTTTGAATGAAGCCCAGTCTTAAAGTTATTTCATCCCGCATCAGTGCAACAAAATCAAAAATTATCAAACAGGTGCCTTCAGTTTTAGCTGGGCCTCTAGGTGACCTTATATAAATTTTAAAAACTCTAAAAACTTCTGCGCACGGCCCTGATATAAGCAAATGTACTGAAGATATAATGTGTAATTGCCAGCCGGCAGACATGTCGAATGAGAGACGTGGGGCGGTGATGGAGCTGTGCAAGTACAGGGCCAGGTGTATCCAGTTCTTCGTGATAGCTGCCTCTTGGTTCCTGGTCAAGTTCAACTCGATGGGAGTGGTGTTGCTGTACTTTGAGCGACTGCAGGACAAGGCACTCACCTCCAACTGTGGAGAACACAATGGCATAGTCGCCACATCCACCATGACCAAGAGTATGCTTCGGCCCTTTTCCAAGTTTCCCCACCCCCGTATACCTTACGAAATAAAGCCATTCAAAAATTCTTTTGCTAGAACGAAAACGTTGTTGCTAGAACAAGAATTTGTTCACCTGTTTACGCTGACACGTTTTAATGCAGTTTATAACATGAAACGTCATATCAAAGAGACTTTCATATATTGAGTTTCACAAAAAATCAAAGATGGGAACTGGAAAAGAGCCTATGTTTTTTGTATTTTTATATAGCGTTATCAGATGTAGGTTTTACGAAAAGTTATTCAGTTCAAGTTTTTTCATTCTTAACTCTGAAGTGATTCAATTTTTCTTAACGGAGTTAATCAATTTTGTTTACTCTTACTCACTATAGCCCCCTCCAGCAAAGTAAAACCCCAAAAAGTGTTTTAAAAATCTCAGTGCGGTAGTGCGATATTTTTTGTTAGACTTTTTATCCATGCAAAAAAAATCAAAATAGTGAATTTGTTGTTATTTCTTAATTTAATTTTCAAAAATTCGGTAAAATGGCAACGAAGACCTCTAGTGAAGGTTAGAATTTTAATAGCTGAAAAAATGTGTGATATTTAAGGCGAGAAGTGTGATTCGATGGGGTTCGACGAGTACCTGAAGATCACCATCTTCAATCTGGAGGTGGGCTTCGGGGCCATCATCTCCTACGTGGCCGCAGAGTGTCTCGGCAGAATCAAGGGAATGATGCTGACCAACTCAGTGTCTGTGGTGTTCGCAGTGCCTCTCATCTTCTGCATGGGGGAGATTGTGCTCACTGTGATTGTGATGATAAGCAAGTCGTTCAGTGCGGCTAGTTGGTACATCATGACTCTCTACATCAACGAGGTACTTTGACCTTATAGATTTACATTTGGTTTTTTTTTATAAGGATACATATATAAGTAATGGGATATACTCGTAACTTCAAAGACAATGACAACTTTTGTTCGACCAGATATTGGAAAGATACATTTTTAAAACATCATGAGAGATACAACATACAACAGATACTGTATCTTGATCCAGTTGTGTTACTCAGTTGACGATGTGAATACTACCGCCGACCTGTATTTTGTTTAGTACTTCCCCACTTACATTCGCTCAGTGGGTTCTGGAGCCCTGGACGTGTTCGGAAGGTTCGGAGTCATCATCACCCCCTTCGTCGCCCAATACCTCAGCAAGGTCAGCTAACTAAATTGGTTTGCTGATGAAGCATTCCTGTACAATATTAACAATGCATTTCTTTTCTCAAAAAACTGCTTTCAGTAAAAGCTTCATGAGATACTGCGGTTCTATGTGACAGACTAAATTGCGATCAACTTGACATTGAGCTGAGATTTTTTTGAAGCGTTTTTTTTTACTGGAACAGAAGTTAGTTATGTTAAGACGATTTATCCACAAAGGAAATGTCCAATATATGGGATGTTCAGCTCTTCACGGAGAACGGCTGTTGTCTCCCTGCTTAAAACAGACGGATCATGGTAGTGCCAAAACATCCGACTTTTTGATTAAGAGGCGGAGACCGCTTCTCTACTGCTTCCCGGGATACATTGCTCAAAAACTTTCTTGACTTTTAGTGAGAATTGATTGAGCTTGTTGAGTATACAAAGTCGACACTTAAGCATTCAATTTAATAAAAACTTAAGCATTCAATTTCGTTTCGTTAGATATGAAATATAATCGTTGCATTTGGATGTTTTTGTTTCAGGAAACCATGCTGGGTGCAACATGCCTCTACTTAGGTTGTATGTTACTAGCATTGATTTTGACCTTCTTTATGACGTACGAAACGAAAGGTCAGGTGCAGCTGGACAACATGTCTCGAAACTCAAAAGACGGTTCCCCAGAAGAAGACGAAAAAATACCCATTAAGCCCACAAATAAATCTCCTCCAACACCCACGCCCACCCCCACGTCGAAAGACGAAGAAAAAGTAGCCGAGGTTCCAGCGGCACAAAACAACATCCCGGCAGAAGCGCCGCCCCCAGAGATAACTAAAACTGAAGCGACAGAAGATTCAAAATAACTTCATATTGTAGTAATGCGCGCTAAAAACATAAAATCCATGATCATAATTAAAGCTTAAAGTCTTATGTTATTTGTCTGTTTTTAATTTAATACAGCCTCCTAAATTTGAACACACTTTTAGATTCAATTGATTTGTTCCCAATAATTCAGACTGATGAATATCAAATTACCACTAAAAGTTAATAGGCAACTACATCTGTAGCGGTAAGTCTCATATCAACATGTCTCAAAACCTGAACCATCCACCTTAAAAGTTAGAGCGCTCAAGTATCGTTGTTTTTCAATGGAAAGTAAAAAAAATTGTGCCACTTAGCATGCACAATTGAAGTATTTAATCAGTTCGATGCGGTACGCATCGTTTTGAGTTTAAGGCTCAAATTTGAGAAAACAGACTCAAATCTTATTGCGCTAATAGTCACATGCTATGAATCATGCATACAAGTACGCCAATGCCTATAACTTAAACGTCACCTCACGTACCTATAATTCAACCGTCAGGAATTTCATAACCGTCATGACCCATGAAAGAGTAAAAATTTATCGATTATTCTATAAAATTTTTATTCTCATTTTATACCGACTCCAAAAGCACCGACGCCGCTCTGATTGACCCATGGTTCGACCTTCTTCGATCCACGATTCGACCCAGTTTGACTCATGATTCGCCCCTATTCGACCCGGTTTAACTCATGATTCAAGCTTTTTCCACTCAAGATTTGATTCTGTTCATCCCATGATTCGGACATGTTTCATCCATTATTTAAATTTGTTGGACTCATGATTTGATTTTATTCGTTCGACTGTTCAACTGTCTTTGACTTCTTTCAACTGTCTTAATTCGCAATGAAAATCGGACAAACTTGAAAATCGGTTGAATCATGAGTGAAATACCTCAACCCGAGCAGTAAAATTTGATTTACAGTTTCCTAAAGCAAGAAACTTCAAAGATTCAAAAGCCTACGAACTTAAATTTTTTCAAACCCATTTTAGCTTGTAAAAGCGCTCGCTTTCCACTGTACAATTGGTGCCTATCTGAGATCGAAAGCAACAAGAACACTATTTTACCTAATAATCTAAAAAAACCAGAAAAATTGAAAATGTAATGCTAAAAATTGCAAAGTTTTCTCCACTTTTGTGTCTACATATGAGCTGTTACTGACAAAGCTATATTTTGTTCAGTTTTATTGTAATTTAATTGGATTGTTGAATAAAATAATACCTTCCAAAATTATCTACACTCCTACACTCAACTATGTAAAATTAAGCGTTGAAATTAGAGTATAAGATGGAAAAACATAGACACGAAGCGGAGCTTTGCATCATTTGCGACAGGACACAAGCATTGCATTGCAAGCTAGAGAACAGAAAATGAGTCGAAAAGCATTAATTGAAAAATTGAAAATATCAATTAAAGAAAACAATTACCAATTTTAAATTAGCTTTTGGTAATTATCAGGTAGCCACTAAATTGACAATACCAGGTTAAACGTCCTTTAACCCGGAAGCAAAAAATGCAGCGAGAACTTAACATCAAAATACTCGAGCGGATGAATTGAAAACTTTGAACTTTATACCTTACACAACCTGGTTTATTTTAAGAGATAATCATCGATTTTTGTTTTTCGACCAACACACTTAAATTGACTAAAATTGATAAAACATAAGCCAAAACCAATAAAACTGGAAAAAAATTCAGCGAAATAAAAACAAATTAAAAATATACAAATCAAGGGTAGATAAATTTACTTATCAGGGTCTTAATTATTACTCAAAAAAACTTGCAAGTACAATAAAAAAATTCTACAGCACAAGGGAAACCAAAACTTATGACGTGGAAACTGAGCCGATAAAAAGCAGGCAAACAAAAGTCTAAAAATTCAAATTCTATGAACGTCCGAAAAATCAATCAACAACAATTGCAACTAGAAGAAAATTTTTCTGCAGCAAACGAAACACGGGGTCCGGCCAGAACCTAACCTCCAAAACCCTAATTAGCAAAAGCAACACCGTTGCCATGTGGCAAAGAGACTATGAGCTGTTAAGATTGAATAATGAAGCAATTTGATTTTCATGCAGACTTTAAAAAAATATTATTTACGGGAAAAAAAGTTTAGTTCCCAATTATAATACCTTTCCGCTATTTTTCCGCTCAAACATATTATAACCATCAAAAAAATTAATTCGGGCCTGCTTAAGGACGCTAAAAACCAGAAATTATTATGTTGAATTTTATCATTTTCAAACTGTTCCATTTTCGAAAACTAAAAAAGTTGAAGTTTTTGAGAAAAATAAACCTCCACCATAAGACCAGCTGTTGCTAAGTGGCATAATCAAAAAATCCACTGATGTTGTGACAGTAGAAAAAAAACAAATTTGTGGCGAACTCCACCACAAATATGTTTTTTAATATATCCCTTTGTGGAATCCAGAGACACATGATTGATTATAGTGAGACCCAAATAAAATTTCATGGTGAAAATTATGCGGAAATTAGTAGAATCCGCATTGTATCAGCAGAATTTAACCCTAAATTACCTGACGTAGAAAATTTTATGAGAATGTTGCATATTGAAAACAGTTTTTTATAATAAAAACTAAGCAGTAATTATATAAGCAGAAACTTGTTTTACCAGTCTCCGAGAAAATTATCTACTAAGAAGAAGCTACATTGGAAATCATCCACTATATGGTAGGTTGTTTCGTCGAGTCACAAAAAGAGCAAACAATTTTCTTCCAAAATAAACCAGTAGTAATAAACCACCCACTAGAAAATTTTCATAGTGTTCATCATATTTGTTCAGGGATGCTTATTTGAATGAAATAATTTGAAGCAAAAGCGTTTTCTTCAGTTTTAAAGATCAGTTAAAATTTCCAATAACTTGCTTTTATTTGCAAATGTTCTTGTAGTTCCGAATTTTCAAGATAGTGACAGAAATTCTGTGCTCAGTGTGGTAATTTATATCGTTCCATTTAATAAAGGCAAACAATTTTCTCTTATCAGGGCATTACCAGACTAATAATATGCAACTTTCGACTTTAAAAAGCGTAAGAGAAATCAAATTTTAAAAAAAATGATGAAAAACTTAATCTGAAAAATCAAAATCAAAAGCAATTCCTATGAAAACCAATAACGACAGTTAGAACCTAGAGGCTGAATTGCACTTAGCACAACTGCGCAAAATTTTTTCAAAACCGAAAGAAACTTTTTTCCAACTTATTATTTTGTCTCAGACCAGCTCACCTTTTTTCTATTCCGAGTTTTTCCTTTGATTAACCAACAAACGCTTTCAAAGTGGCAAATAGAAGTCAAAAAATTGATTGAAAACTTTAAAATGTGATGTTAAAATACTCGCAGAATCTGTTTTTTATTTTCAAGCTCTAGAAAAGGCGAAATGTTTATACAAAAAATCACTAAAATTTCTGAGTGCATCAAAAGTGCAAAAAATCTCTGTCAAAAAATGAAAGTATGCTGCAGTCCTAGTCAAAGTTCAATTTTATTCTGCCTATCATGCGGCAAACTAAAAATTTTTCAATATAAACTAAAAATAAAAATTTTGGCGTAAATTAAGTATCATTTCGAACTGAAAAAATATCCAAACAGTGGACAACTATTTACTAAACAATCAAAACTTGTTACCTCTGAAGGTAAAAAATTGGCCATTTCATCAAATCAATCTATAACTACCAATCAGGCTGGAGGTTGGAAAACGGGATTATCTTTGATTATGTTCTGATTGTTGGACTAATCTTCATTACAAAATCATAAATCTTCCAAATTTTTTTTTCCATTTTTGCGGATGCATTTGCTTAAGGTTTACCTAATATAAGTTTCAAGTTTCAAAACGTAACTTGCTGAATTTCAGAAGATTTCAGAAGGTAAAACTAAAAAAATGTTTTTTTTTCCATTCTCTGGTTCTAAACTTTTGTTCTAGCGCTGATTCATCTCATCTAGATGAAACAAAAAAATTAGAGACTCATTTTTGTAAGTTGACGTTTGACAGTAAATTTAAAAAAAAAACACTATTCTTTTATAGGTAGTCAAAATTACTATTAAACTTCCGCGTTGAAAGCTAATTAAATTATATTATTTGAGCATATTTAGTAGCTTACTAAAACTCAAGAAAAGTAATCTTCAAAAATTTTGGTATATAAAACGTTTTCCTTAATAATCAGAAATTATCTTTTTTTACGTATGATTTTTAAATTTCGAATTTTAAGTAAAACAAATAGTGAAAGCTGTAAAAGATTTAGAAGCTAAGATAATATTTTTGTAACATTATTTATTTACATATAACAATGCTGTTACAATTTGATCACCAAATAACCCGGCACTTTTAGCGGAACCCTTTATCAACTAAACGGAGTCAAAACAGGATTTTTTTTGGCTTAAATCTTGAATTTTAAAATGTTCCAAACATACTACATTTAAGTCAACACTCTATTGCCAATATCTAATTAGCACAACTAAAAAAGGAATACGCAGCTTTCCACCACTTGCGATACTTGACGGAACTTAGTTCGCAACACAAATTGCACCATATTAAAACTTCTAGGCCGATTTATTTTCTTTCAGTTATTGTTCCGACATTCGAAGATTATAGCCAACTGACAGTTGGAAAAGAGTAATGACCTCAAAGAAACAGAAAAAAACAGGTTCTTCAAAAATCTTCTAATTATCGATTTCGAAGAGAAAAATAGACGGCCTTAAATCTCTTTGAATTTGTAGAACAATTTACGATGGATACTGTTTTGTGTGAATTGACCCAATTTGAGAAAACTGGATCAATAGGTAAAACTTTTATTTCGCAGAGAAATCTGATAAATAATTTCCATTTTCAAAATTAGAAGTTGATCGCGTTTTTTCGTGACCTTTACAGTTTTGTTGTTCGATTGTTGAGTTGGCCTTCTTTTAAAAACAAAAGAAATGCATTGAGTTTTAAAAGAAATCACAAGTCAAACTGCGGAAAATCAAAACTGAGCCTAACAAATTATAAGACATTTTCCTGAAAAAAAAATCAGCGAGACTTATATAAGAGTACTCACTACTATGATTACTCTTAAAAGTAAGGAATATATATGCTCGGGGTAGTTTTATTTAGACGAATTCTCGAAAATATTCCTCCCGGGGGATCACTCCATTGATCGTCGTGTTCCCAGAAGGGTCGTGCTCACCACTAGACTATCCTGACTAAGACAGAGCTGTGGTACTATAGTAAAGTGACCATTAGAACGCCGTGTTCTTGAAAGTGTAACGCGTATTTTTCATGCGTGACAATTTATCCCGCACCTTAAAATCGTTTAAAATTCATTTGAGGCAAGCCAGCTTATTGGTTTTAATAATTCCATGCACGACTTTTTTCCAGGATAATTTTCATAGTTAGTCAAACTTTCATTAACAAAAACTATTCGAGAGTAGTTTATGTACAGTCGGAACATTCAAGGTTTTGCCTGATACGAGCAGTCTTGTCTCATTTGCACCCAATTAAGGAAAATTTGTTTGCATTTTTTTTCTCAATCAACCGAAAATTTTACGTCAGCACTGTATTGATCATTAATGACCACAACAAATAGTCAAAACGCAGCTTTATCTGACTTGCAGTGTATCACAATCAAAGCATGGCAAGCTAACAGACAAAATTTTGAAAGTTAATTTAAAGCTACAAAATTTAACAAGCTACACACAACCAAAAAATTATCAATGCCCTTCAAGCGACGCAATATGAGACAACTTAATCGTTATAAGATTAGTCGAAACCTTTAAGCCGCAAAACGCTTTGCGCGGAAAAAAAAACAACTCAGCTAACAGTTGGAAAAGAGTCAATGAACTCAAGTAAACAGAAAAACACTTACTTTTTTTTGAAAAAATTTCAACTTTCGAATTTCAAAAAAAAATAGAAATCCATGAAGCTCTTTGAAATTTATGATGGACACTTTTTTAATCAAATGAACCCAAATTAAGAAAAATGAATCATTAGGTAAAAGTTTTATTTTTCTGGGAAATTCGATAATTGAATTCCACTTTCGAAACTATAAGTCGATCACCTTTTTGTGACCTCTACAATTTCGCTGTTTGATAGTTGAGTTTGCCTTACTTATAACAACGAAAATGAACTGAAATTAAAAATACATCAAAAGTCAAACCGCAAAAAAGTAAGGTTGAGCCTGAACAATTTTTATAAGACTTTTCGTGAAAAAAAATCATCGCGACCTATACAACAGCGAACTACGTTCATCGAAGCATAATAAGGGAAACAATAAAAATTCAGAGTTGGTTTACAACCTATATGAACGCAAACTTCGAATAGCACGGAATTTGAAATGGAGCGGATAAACCAACAGTTGGCCTAAATGATTCTGAGTGTTTTTGTTGAACAAATTGGTTAATTCAAAGTCTATGTTCTGACTTCATACCACTTGCCAATCGCAAGCGTGAAAATTGAATTGAGAACGATGAAAAAATAAATAACACCCAATTACTTACAATGAAATATAGCACAAGAGATACTTTAAAACCCATCAGTAAATCATTTAAGCTTAAAACTAAGCCATATATTAGATCAGTTCATTCAGTTTCCAAATGTGAATTATGCAATTTTCAAGTTAGGTCAGTCCATCTTTAATTGTTTGGTTTATGGTTTGGTCAATCAATTTAGTTTTCCCCACTGTTGGCAGCAGAGAACCCTACGAGCTCTTCACTCAAGTTCCACAGTTTCAATGAATCACCTTCGTCGGTACATTTAGCAGGAATATCCGTTAAGGCTCTGCAGTCACTAAAAAACGAGCAGAACATGGAATTTCTAACTTATTCTATCGTTCAATTATATCAGCCTTTTAACATTCCAAAACTATCAATATTAATTTAACGTAACTTGTTTCCTTACAATGGAGGCATAGCAGGACTCGGAGAAATGACAAAAGCCAAAGGAATGATCATAGACGCAGTAGAAAACTTGAAAAAATTGTAAAAAGAAATGATACATTGGCCGGTCTCTTGGTAATGACCTACTTTCTGACATGATTTACTGATTTAGCTGATCTTTTTCGTAATTGAAAGTTAAGGAGCTAACGCAAAGTAGAATCCGGACACGTTTTCCACTTGGGGAGAGACAGAGATGTATATCTGGGTCTGTGCCCCGTAGTAGGGAGTCTTCATCATGAGCAGAATCAGGGGTGCCAGCAACACCTTCTTCCAGAGTGGGAAGTGCATGTGTCTGCCCAGGTTGGTAGTCACCACTCCCGGATGACAACAGTTCACGGTCACGCCACTGCCTAACACAGATCAACATTCGACTTGAAGCAGTCGTACACCTCAGAATAGAGATTTAGAGATGGAACTAACAAAGTTAGTTAAAAAGAGCAAATGACTTCTTTTTTCAGGCAGTAGAAATGTCAGCACAGATCGCTCTTTTAAATTAATTATATCTATTCTAACTTTTTGCTACCAAATATAACTTATCAATTTATACACAGAGGCGAATCAGAGCTTCGCTTCACTTGTGATACAATAAAAATATAGCATTAAAAACCATTGCTGTCGCAAAAAAACTAGACCTACACTATTTTTCATGCTTGTCGCAATTTGGTTGTCATAAAAACTTTCTACTCAAAAAAAAATCCTTCAAAACACGCAACGCAATTATGAGAAAATTATACAATATAAGCCGAAACATTTGAAGCTGATTACGAAGAAAAAAGTTTCAACAAACCGGAGTAGGTTAATTTACCAACATTTCAATAAAACTTTCGAATATAACGCGTATTTAAAAAGCAGACGCTCAAACTTTGTCTGTAAGTACGATAGTACATATTAGAAGGTCAAATCAAATTGGAGATCCTGTTATCGGAAAAAAGTCTATTACCCGTTGCAATACCCTTTCTAATCGCAAGTGTATTAGACTTTGCAATACCTTTTCTAACTGGTAAATATCGTGCCAAACAGGCGCGGACCCGAGCAAAAATCCAGATCGCTGAAATAAATTATTTACTGTTCGGGCGATAAATTATATACAGTTCGGATGAAGTATAGGTAGGAAAGTTGAAACTTCATATCCGGCCCAGTAATGCATCAAATTGAAGCCTTTTATTCGTTACTGGAGTTGCAATCAAAAACTACCACAAAAAAAACGGTGGAAAAAAACGAAAATGGAGAAAAAATGATTTTTAAGAAATCGATTTTGAAGCACTTTGGTTTCAAAAATTCATTTTTAGGGCAACTTTGGAAAGGAACGTGTAGAAAATTGAGTAATTGAGCCACTCTACGAGCTAAGCGACTCATTATAACTATTATTATCTATGAGCAATCGATTCATGGGACTATTTTCTTCCCTCAAAAAAGCCCTAAACAACTACAAACAATCGAATTTTTCTTTAGAAAACATCTACAAAAACGCATAAAAAACAATGATATGAACTACAAATGACCAAATTAGTTGTCTAAAATCAGATTCACCACAATACATGTAACATAAAAAAAGAACTTCGCTTAATTTAAAAAAAAGTTAATGAACGTGCTGTAAACCTTTGAGTCGCTTGGCCAGTTCCACTGTGAATAGGATATTTGCTAGTTTACTCTGGCCATATGCCGTCCAGGGCATGTACTCTCTGTCCAGGTGGATATCGTCAAAGTGAATATTTGCCTTCTCTCGAACTCCCGCCTGCATCAAACAAGCAAATGAACGAATAAATAGGGTTGAAGCAGGTCTAAGAAAGCCATTACATTTATTGAAAACCAGGAGATCGACACAAAGGCGAAGCTGCACTTCGCAAGCAAAGCGAGAAAACGACAAAAACAGCTCCCAAAAATGATTCTCCAGTTGTATTTACGGAGAAATATATACGTTTAAATTCGATTAGATCATTTTAAATGTTTTAACGCTCGTTTGTCGTTTTTATGTCCTGTCGTCTTATTTACCTGGCACCTTAGAATAGATTTGTTTTGCCGAAGACTTAATCCATCAATTTGCTAGCTGCAGCGTTAGCATATGCAACAACTAACCTTAGATGACACATTGACAATTCTGCTAGGCTGAGACTGCTTGACTTTGTCCAGCAGGAGATTGGTGAGCAAAAAGTGGCCTAGGTGATTCACACCCAGTTGGTACTCGAACCCATCTACTGTGGTATTCTTCGGACACGCCATTACACCTGCAAACGAACACAAAGAAATAAATCTTCTTTGTTAACTGACAAGTAGCGCAGCAGGTTTCAGCAAATCTTGTATTGGAAAAATTCATTTTTAAGTTTGTTTTTACTTCGCTTTCGATAAAAATAACATTTCAAATTTTTATTTATTTTATTTATTTAAATATTCATCATGAGTAATCAAATTATCATAACACAATATGCAAAAATTCAAAGATAACTCATGATAGGACAACCAGAAAGCCAACGAGAGGCTTGTTGAAGGTTGCCCCGTAAAGAAATCACATCATATGACATCAGATCAAAAGGTTCAATAATTAATTTAGGTCGAGGCAAATTTAAAGCGAAAAAAAAACGAGACTTAAATAGTGCAATCACTCTTTTTTTTAAATTTAAGATCTTTATTCTTTAACATGAGAACCAGAGATATGATGCAAGCTTATACTTACAAGGGTATACAACTGACAGCGGGCGGATGCGAAATAATGACTGTTAATTTAATTAGCGAGCAAGTGGGCCCAGTTCTTAAGAGCTGGTAATCCAGTTGTTCGCTTTTTTCTAACTCCCCTTCCTAGAGTAAATGGTTGATAGAAGTCTAAATTAAGCAAAATTTTAGCATCTCTAGTTCTGCAATTTTGATGCCAAACTGTCAGAGTTAAAACGAGGAGGGGAGGGCGGTACCCAATAGGTACCCTCGGGCAGTAGTCGGGATAAAATCACTATCGCAATAGCAGAAGGCATTACAACACTTTTTGTTAGTACCGATGATGCTTTTTGCTCTGATGTAATTCCTAGTTAATTTTTTGAAAATTACAAACAAAACAGCAGAAACAACTGAACAAATGTACTCGTGATACTTGATATCTAGGACACCTGGTGAATTAAACTTTTCGAAGTTTAAACCAAAACATCAAAAACCACAGATTGAAGCAGAATTTGATATATCATAAGAATTACCTGCATTATTGACGAGGATGTGAAGATCGTGTTCGCTCTGAAGGAAGGCATCGGAGAAGTTTCGCACAGACTGCAAACTGGCTAGATCCAGATGCATAACCTGCACATTGGCATTCTGAGTCGCT
Organism: Symsagittifera roscoffensis; assembly: GCF_963678635.1. NCBI lineage: Eukaryota > Metazoa > Xenacoelomorpha > Acoela > Convolutidae > Symsagittifera > Symsagittifera roscoffensis. The sequence continues at coordinate 44,256,482 of NC_087066.1, read as the reverse complement.
TTCACTATTTTATCGGCTGCTTCTTTGCCCAGTTGTGTATTTCGACACGCCAAAATGACACGAGCACCTGGAACGTATCAATTTATTGGACTTGATTTAGCGGATTTGGATGCCAATTTCGCTTGTCAAACACTAACATACCGCATTTGCTAAGTGCAAATGAAAGAAGTCAAGGCGAAAGCCATATATTTTTTTTTCAGGAAAAGTTGTAAGTATCTTACAGCCAATATTGAATCTAAGCGTTTTGATTTCTAATCTAAACAAGACTGCTCGTATCAGGGCGAAGCCCTGAATGTGTTCCGACTGCCTTTTAAAATTTATGGAGCAGTAAAAACATTTAAAAAATTCAATGAAATAAAACAAAATCAATTTTTTTTCTTCTAAAATTTGAATTTTTTTAATGAAAATCATCCCCCCACACGCCATACAAAGTACAAAAGGATAGATTTCGCTCCTTGTAACAAACCAATTATGGCACATAAGCTTCTTTTAACCAATTTGGAACGATTTCTGAGACGGATTAACTCTCCGCTTACGCGTTAATGGCGCGAAATATATCGCGCGTTAATTGTCCCAAATCTTTAAACCCCTGTAACTTTACGAAAAATGATCAGAGGTAAAATATCTTTTCAAATTTGAGCTCAGGACAACAATACCTTTCGAATGATCTAAAAAAAGTTCCGTCAAAAATGGCTAGTTAAAAAGTCGAAATTTGTCTGAAGAAAAAAAACCCACCCCGAGCACAAATATTCCGTTACTTTCGTATCGAAAGTCGGAACAACAAGACTGCTCGTATCAGGGCGAAGCCCTGAATGTTCCGACTGCCTTTTAAGGTTTATGGAGCAGTAATAAAATTAAAAAATTAAATGAAATTTAAAAAAAAAATGAAAAAAAAAATGTCTAAAATTTTTTTATGAAAACCATCCCCCCACACGCCATATACAGTACAGAAGAATCTAATTTGTTCCTTGTAACAAACCAATTATGACAAATAGGCTTCTTTCAACCAATTTGGAACGCTTTCTAAGACGGATTAACTTTCCGCTTACGCGTTAATAGCGCGAAATATATCGCGCGTTAATTGCCCCAAATTGGACAAAATGGCAATCTTTAAACCCCCTTAACTTAACGAAAAAAGATGACAGGTGAAATATCTTTTCAAATTTGAGCTCAGGACAACAATACCTTTCGAATGATATTTAAAAAATTCCGTCAAAAATGGCTAGTTAAAAAGTCGAAATTTGTCTGAAGAAAAAAAACCCACCCCGAGCACAACTATTCCGTTACTTTCGTATCGAAAGTCGGAACAATGAGTATTACGCAGGCCTAATACTTAGTCCAATATTAAATCTATGCGGTTTGATTTCTAATTTATTGGGCTCTTTTAGCGTTTCTCCAGCCATCATCGACAAAAAAAACGTTTTTCGTGTAAGCCAATGATTTAAAATGTTTGTAGATGAAGACAAAATGTGTTTGGAGTTGCGTAATAACCATTCATGTCAAAATTGGAAAACCATCGTTATCGCAGCTTTCATTTGATAAAAATCACAGGCGGCGGGGAAAGCTCTCAACTGACCTCAAATAATAGCGAAAAGGCGAATCCTGCCTAATTAACTCCAAATTCCTAAAAACTCAATTAAAACAACAATTAGCGAGCACTCAGAGCCAACTACCTCTAAGCTGAGAATCGGAGGCACCATTTCTTTTGCCAAATTAATTGCTAATAACATTAAACAAAAACGTACCGTCCATAACTCATCTCTTCTTCATATTCAATTTTCTGCTCTTAATATTCTTTGGACTCTTCTGTTTCACTAACCAGATATCAATATTAATCTTACGACGATGTTCCATTGATTTTATTAAGTTTCTATGAAGACAACTTTTTTGGTGAATAGGCAATTATCCCACATACTAACTTTAATGACAGTAAAACATCGTGAACAAATATTTGAAATAGATAAATTACAGACATGAGAAACTCAAGTAATGAACGGTAGAAACTTTGTGCTGTTACGAGCAAGTTTGAGTAGTACCTCGTTTGGCGAAGTCCTTGGCTGTCTCATATCCGAGGCCACAATTGGCGCCTGTGACGAGAGCTGTCTTGCCCACCAGACTGACTTTGGAGTGACACACGCCTCCCAGAAAGTAGCGCCTGGCAATTGCAAGCCCAGTCACTAAACACATCACAGGAAGAGCTCACAAAACAAAACTATTCGCGAAATCTAGAGAAAGCGGCAACTCGCGACATTAAATAAATAAATAAATAACTCTTTAAATACAACCTAGATTCATGCGCATTATACCATTCGTGACAAAAATAAGCGCAGCAGAACAAGCGTAGCGCCATGGCAATGCCGAACTTTAAAGTCATTTTCACAATTTCTCTCCTAAAAACTTGCAAAGTAACAAAAACAGAATTATAACAAGGATAGCCGGTTACTGTTCAAGTAGCACAGAATATGATAAACAAAGTCTTAAGAAAATACCAAAAAAAATTTTTTCAAAATGTTTCTTTTTTGCATGGTGTGATAAAAGGGTCTGAACAAAAAACTAAAACTTAGGCATATTCGGCAATCATAGTAAAATAGGCAAATTGTTCAATAGTTTTTGTAGCCGCTAAAAACTCGAAAAACTGACTTTGATCAAGCAAAACTAAGTATTCACGGCTTAAATTGAAAAATAAGCTATTGTAGTCCTGCTCGCTTGCTTGATTTGCTCGAAATTAGACTAAATCTTGAAAAATTTTAAACCGTTTACCTCGACACCGGGACACATTTTAGAATTTTTTTAAACGTTCGAATCACGAATGAAAGAGCTTTTATAGATATATCACTCGACCCATTCCGATGATTTTTGTGGTACCTGATAAGTGATAAGAAACACCAATCTGTAAAATTGAGCAATCAATCTAGCTGTTGTAAATATTCAAACCATCCAGTCACTGGGAAAAAGTTTCAAATTCAACTTGTTTTTTTTTAAATCTCAGAACACGAAAAACGAGAACACGACAAAAAGCAATAACAAAAAGTAGAAACAAGCCTTAAGTTAGTAAAAAATCTGCTAGGTCTCGGATTCGATCTTGCGACCTGCTGCGACCTAGAAATTATGAGCGAAAAACTAATTTTGAGCGTGAAAAATTTTAAAAGCTTTTCTTGAAAAAATGAAAGAAAAAAACATTCACATTCTATATAAGAGCTTGAACTACGTTAAGACTCAAGTATGCTTGTTAAGACTGCTCAAACCTTGATTTGAACTGCCAGAATTAAACTTGAATTTGAGTATATATTAAATCAATTAAAACCCTTTCACGATCGAGTTTTGTGCACAAACTTTTTTACGAAAAAAAGTCTTGTACCGGGTTGCATGGCCCCTGCTAATCGCAAAGGTACGCAAATTCAAATCTCAGGAACTACGTTACGTGTCTGTGGAATAGACAAAAGGAATACACAAAAAAGTCTTAGCTCATATTCCATTCTGTTAAAATCACATTAAAGCTTTACACTCATGATTTAAACTACTTAAAACGTTTTCAAAAAACCTTCCGATTTCAAATAACACTCGTTCCCTATGTGTGCTTTGACGCACATTACCTATGCTTGCTTTGACGCACACGCATTAATTCGAAGTTGTTGTTTTTGGAAGAGAGTGAAGGAAACATTTTGCTCGGTTTAGTTTTTTCTTCAGACAAATTTGGCGAGTTTCAGCTATCAACCTTTGACGAACATTTTTACAATCTTGAAAATATCAAAGCCTCAAGCACACAATTAACCCAGAGACAAAGCTGAGCTTCGCATCACTTGCGATACAAATATGAATGACTATGAAAATCAACCGAAAAAAATTCAAAAAATCCTTTTTGTCAATAAAAATTGCAACGAAAGTCCAAAATATCCGGAAAAAAATTGCCAGCACCATTAGAAACTCTACGAAGAGCTTTGGGAATGCTATAAAGACTTCAAGTTCTCAAAAAAACTTTCTGCGGAACTAAGCAGACAAAAAATAAGCAGACAGACAATCTAAATTAGCCAAAATTCTCTATTTGCAAGAAAAACAGGTCTCAACTGGACATTCTCTTCTCAAGCATTGAAATTACAGCAACTTGGAATAAAGCTAAGCCATTGAGCTACGGGAACTAAGCAGACAACTATAACACAGAGGCGAAGTTGCACTTCGCATACACAAGCAAAAATATGACCGATAAACCACTCGCTCGTTACTCTATAAGTGCTCACGTGAGGGGGCGAATACGTAATGCAAACGCGAGTTGAAAAGGTAATACGTAAAACAGAAAACTTGGCAAATTGAAATTACATATTCTCAATTCAGCATTTAATTTTTTTATAAGTAGCTACAGATGCGCTAAAAAATTAACTATTAAAAGAAGGTATATGCTTTGACGAGTCGCATATTCATGAAATAGTATCTGATTGATTTTTTTTTTCGATCAAGTATGGACCAAAAAATGGGATGACTGAAACTAAGGCTAAGCTGCACCTCGCACGCACAAACAAAAGGAGCTCGAAGAAAAAGCAATCAAATATAGAAATGAGCCTTGAAAGAAACTCAACCTCAAAAAGTAACAGTCACAGAAAAACGAAGTTTGAGTCTAATAGCGAACTACTGGGATTGATTCACTTGCCTTAATTCAATTCGTAACAAATATTTGAGCGTTATGAAAATTGATTGAATCGCCACGCTCAACTAAGTTGCGCCTACGCAATGATAATTTGAGAAAAATGCATAAAAGCAAGAAAAATGCATAAAAGCGCATAATTCCGTCCGAATTATTGAAAACTTTCCAATTTTTTGAACCTCGTAAAATTCAAAAACATGACAGCAGGTCAAATAACTGTTACATTTGAGTTCAGGGCCTCGATATCTCTTAGAAAGTTTTAAATGTCTCTTACACTGATTCACATAAATTATACCACTCAAGACAAAGGCATACGAAGCTTTGACCTTTCAATGCATTTTTCTAAACAATCCACCTGCTCAAAACAGTACGTTTATGTCTTCGTATTTGCGAAAGTGGAGCTTTTTCTACTAACAATCCGCCACGGATAAAAACAGATTGTGTACGGTTCTACAAGGCTGCATGAGGTAATTGTTCAGTTTCTACAAGGCTGCATTTGAAACTGAACAATTACCATGCATGCGAAAAACTGGCCAATGTTAACGTAAATTTTTTGGTTAAAATCACAGGTGGTAGAAGAAACGGCAAAAAAGCCAAAAAAGGACTCGCATATCAAAATAGCGAGCTCAATCAATAGGCGACGAGTCCTATTTTTGGCTCCTTCAATGTTTCCTCTACCACATGTATTTTTTTAATGAAGTTACGTTAACATTATCCAGCTTTTCGCATGCATGGTAATTAATCAGTTTCAAAGATAATTCATGTACACAATCCGTTTTTATCGCACCAGAAAAGTGACTACGTCATAGAGCGCCACTGAAGCTATTACACCTCGTTTAAAACAAACCTTAGATTGCTCTTGAAATTTGACTCAATTTTAGTTGGATACTTCTATTTAAAAAATCTCACATGCTTGTAGCCAGTACATAGTGTCGAGAAATTCGAAATTCTTCTCATGCAATCTAATTAACACATCGAACAAATATTAACGGACCAACTGTAAACTTGTTCAATAATTAGAATCACTGCCTTGCAAAAACTATTTTCAAGGAAATCATTAAAGGTCATTCTATGCACGGGTGGATCTAGGATCTTCTCGAGGTTGCGGGCGGATTTTCAAAAAGTTATCGAAAAATTTGTCGACCTTTTTTTTAAAGTCGACCACATTGTTGATTTTCCGAGCTCTCCCAAAGCATTAAAAAGACCTTTTTGGTCAAATTTTATGCACCGCAGGCAAAATTTTGAAAAAAAAGCAGGGAAAACTTTGAAAAAACAGCCAAAAAAGGCATTTTTAGGGACTTGAGAAAATTTTGACCACCCCCCTAAAATCCGACCCTGAGTCTATATGTTAACTAGCTCTGATACCTTGGCTTATGAAAAATATAAAATCAAACTTTAAAATTTCACTATTGTTGAACAAACTTTAACAATATTACCTCAGAAAATATATCAGATTAAGCCCTCCAAAAAACGTAAAGACAACACCTCATAAGACAATTTTTTACAAATAAGGACATCATTGTTATATTACTTATAATCCATGATTTCACGGGTCTTCCAAAGACTGAACAATTATTAACACATTTCAGCTTGAAGCGAACAAATTTAACCACATATATTATTGTATTTTCAGTAATGACAATTTATTTTGTTTGTTTTTGATATCTTGAACTGCTATTCGAAGCAAAGTATGCGTGATTAAAAACAACTGATACTTTGGTCACTTCAAACTCTCCTTTAGAACTCATCGTGCTCTTCAACAGGAGGCTTTCCATCTTTGCCATCCCACTTTTCGATTTTGTCAACTTTCGGCAATTCAGTCAACTGAAGAGGTTCAGTTCTGCCTCGTCCAACCGAAACAGCCTTCAGCAACTCGGTCACGTGTTCTTCATCAAAGGCACTTCGCAAAGTCACGAACACGTTCTTTTTCACGTTCACTACAACCATGGCTGGGTAGCCGAAACCGCCTACGCCGACTGCGCTTTCAACGGCAGGCTGGGTGCCTCCTTCCGCCCAAACCCATCCCCAATTCTTCTGCTTGAACTCGTTTCCGATCTTCTTCAAAAGGGCTAGTTTCTTATTTCGGCCAACAGCCATATCGTCTAAAATGTGTGGGAGAAAGGTAACCACACACACGGAATGTTCAGTGCACGCTTCTTTAAGAATTTCGGCGTCGATGATTTGTGTCAATTCGGGTGGCGGGTAGTTCACGACTGCTTTTGTCTCGGCCCACGCCACTATGTCACTCGCAGTTCTCCCTCCGTCATAGTCCACTGGGCTCTGTTTGGCTGCTTTTCCAGAGGGAAAGTGTTTGATAGTGGGGTAGCCTCGAATTCCATACCTGAGAAGGAAATTTGAGATTAAGAGATCATTTATCTCAAACGCTCTTTATCTGAAGACAACTTAAGCCTCATATTCTATTAATACAAGTCGTGAGTCTTTTCCTATTTATTTCCGCGGCATCTTAACATATTTGTAGCGGTTTTAACAAAGTATGAACGGGGACAAAATATCTTCGCGTGGCTCTTTTTCCTTTCCCCCCACCTCACATAAGCATCGATTTCATGGTGTAACGAGTGGTTTTACTAGATTGAATATGAAGAACAAATAAGTTTGTCGTGGCCTAATTAGTCCGTATGCCAAATTTAATAACAATCTGACAATCTGAACAGAAAATTTACTCCGAAAAATTTGCAGGTGGGGGAAAAGGAAAAAGAGCCCTTCGCGTTTCTGGGACCAAGTTAACATCCTCCTCCCCCCCCCCCCCCCAATCAGTTTAGGGGGGAGGTGCTAACTTGGTTCTGAGTTCGAATTTTCAGCCAATCAGAATAGAGCATTTTACATGCAGCGCTTATCAAAATTAATTTAAATTCAACGTTGGGTGGAGGACGTTTTGCGGAGGACGTTTCTGTAGTAAAGGACGTTGGTGGAGGACGTTTCTGTAGTAAATTTAAGAGGATGCTCAAGCTACACACGGCGAAGAACCACGATGAAAAAAAAACTCACTTCTGGGCCAGATTTGTCTCAGTAGTGGCATCCACAGCGCCCAGTTTGACCTTTCCTTTCAGGTCAGTGGCCGCTCTTGCCCATTCGGGCGCCAATTTCTTACAGTGACCACACCAGGGGGCGAAGAACTCCACAAGCCACATGTCTTCACTTTGCATCACCATCTCTTCGAAGTTCGAATCAGTCAGCGTGATCACATCTTTGTTGTTGCCACTGCCACCTCCCGAGGATCCGCCTTTACTTCCACTTCCGCCTAGCCTGGCGTTAACTAATTTTTTCAGCTCTGCCATAGCCGAATCTACAATTCCACTGGCAGTTCTAGCACCGTTGTATTCAGTAGGAGACTTCTTGTTGGCACCGAACACTTTGATGGTTGGGAAACCCTTGATTCCGAACCTGGATCCGAACTCCTGATGGGCGTCCACATCAACAGCGCCCACTTTGACTACTCCTTGCAATGCAGAGGCTGCTTTCTTCCATTCGGGAGCTAAGTTCTTGCAGTGTCCACACCTAAACAGCAAGTAATTTGGCTCTTTTCCAGTTTCCCACCCCCCTCGGAAAATTGCAAAATTAGGCTGTTTAAAAATTGTTCACATGGCATTTTGCATGTAAGAAATGTGAAAATTTGTTCACTTGTTCACTCTGACACGTTTTAATGCAGTTTATATTGACAAAAGTCATTTTAAATACACCACAATATATTGAATTTCAGAAGAAATCAAAGGGGGGAACTTGAGAAGAGCCTAACAAGATCCAGAGCCCGTAATTTCATTTTCAACCAAGTGAAGAAAATGACCAAGTGAAGATCTTCCACCCCAGCATTTAATTCGCAATAAATTTGCTAAGCGCTGCATGTAAAATGCTCGATTCTAATTGGCTGAAAAATCCCACGGCTTTGGGGGGCGGATGTTAACTTGGTCCGAGCCGAGATTCTTGCTACCCAAGCAAAAAGGCAACGCAGAAACAAAAAAAAAACAGAAATAATGTATATGCTATGTTTATAGGAGCTTCATGAAGACAAACACTTGCTCTTTTTCCTTTTCCCTCCACCTCGCAAAAACATCAATTTTATGGTGTAACGTATGGGCTTACAAGGTTGAGTATGAAGATTAAAATTTTCGCCATGGTCCAATTAGTACGCATAGCAATTTTCACCACAATCGGACAATTTCAAGTTTTGAAAAAAAATTTTTACATTGTCATACTGTAAAGAAATTTTGCATGCTGAACAAACTAACTATTGTGAACACATTTGTTCTTCATACCTTACATCATAACATTACACATTCAGCCATAAGAACACCTAAGACAACTGAAAAAAAAAATGGAAAATTTGAAATGTGGGGGGGGGGGGGGGGGGGGGGTGGAAGAGTCTCGGACTCATTCAATCAACAAAAATGAACTCAAACTTACCAGGGAGCGTAGAATTCGACTAGCCACAACTCTTTCCCATTGGTCACTTGGGAGTCGAAATTAGCAGGGGTCAGCTGGACTACAGCGTCAGATGGAGAGTAGAGGGCAGAGGTCAAACTGATACCACACAGGGTCAAACAAAGCAACACTAGATGACTCATTCTTGTCGTCAGAACCATACAATTTCTACAACTGTTTAAACATGAACAACTCTAAAATATGTTCACGCGATCCCAAACGCCACAGGCAATAGATAAAATCCTGTCCGAAAGAATCTTGGAGATAAAACCCTAAAGAATCTCCAGAAATTTAGACCAAGCAAATGATGAGTAATTATTTGGAAAAATTTGTTCAACAAGGAAAGAAAAAAGCACGCGCTTCTGAATATTATTAGGAGAATGAAACAAATAGATCACTTTTCGGCGTGGCGCATTTTAATTGGTCGTTTCAACTTGGTGTGTTTTAGTGGTAAGAATGTTCTAGTGAATAATAAAGTACAATATGACGTTACTTCAACAAATGTGCTTTAGATTTAACCATTTCATTTAACCAAATTTTGTATTCCGTCATGCAATAATCCCAGGAGACAATACGAATTTTCGCGAATTCGTACAGGCAATCAAAATGAACAGGGCAATCATTGACCCGAAATTGAGCAGGACTCGCCACCCTCTAATGAAATCAGGGTCTTCAAAATAAATAAAGGTCTAAAAAATGGACTCTCATTGGCTAAATTAGGACTCTCATTGGCTAAATGGACTCTCAATAAATTAGGGTCTAAAAAATGGACTCTCATTGGTGAAAATCAATAACTTGAGAAAAAGTAAAAATCCTCGGCTATGTTCCGAATAAAGCCCGTCTCCAAAAATCAATCAGCTCGCAAAAATTAAATTGTTGTTCTGATAAAGCTTTTCAAGCAACGAAACATCAGAAAATTTAAGTAAAGCCATGTAAATCGGTATGAATAATTTTAAATTTCAAAGACCGAATCGGTTCGCGAAAAAACCGAGTTGTTCCTAAGCAAGCTAATTATGCTAAGAAACATGGAATTAATTCAAGTTATTTCATGCATAATTTTATCTAAGCACGCTATTCAAGCTATGAAACTTTGATATATTTAAAAACATTTTATGAAGGGAATCGGAAGGCTAAAAATTTCAGTTTTTCTGTCGAAGCCACTGAAGCGGTGAAACAAAAATATTTCAAGTTGGTTCTTAGACAATTTTGCGAAGAAATGAAGTTTTTCCTGCGTAAGTTATTCGAGCAATGAAACTTTGATAAATTTCAAGTCGTTTCCTGAGCGAATCAGTTCGAAAAAAGTTAAGGTTTTTCTTCGCAAGCTTTTCGAACGTTGACACACTTCAAGTTATTTCATGCAGCGAATCGGATGGCGAATTTTTTCTATTGGACCCAATCAAGCTGATATTAGGGAAACACTCTGGAGTTATTTCAAAAAATGCAATGGTAATGCTTAGGTAACACAATCGAATGTTATGCCAGTTATTCAATACAGATTGCTCGTTTATGATTGGACAAGTGTTTCAAACCTCAATTCTAACCACTTGCTTCAGAAAATCCTTTTAAAATTGATATATACTGCAAATGAAAATTTGATAGCATCTCAAAACGTGATACATGATCTCAAACCTCGGTACATGATTTTTTGTTTATAATTTTCTTTAAATTTTGCAAAAGCTCGCTCAAGAATCTACACACAAACCATTTGCTCAAAACGCTTTCAGTCGAATTTTTTGCTCAAGCTTTTTGTCGAAACGAAACAGCTCAAAAAACCAAGAAGTCAATTCTCTCGTAGTTCAAAAAACTAATCTGTAGACTAAAAAAATATATATCTGTTTACTGCAAAACTGAGTATCTTTCCGTGGTCGGCTCAAAAAGCACATAAAGTAGAAATAATTCAATGAAAAGTAAAGACTAGCCTCTTGCTGAGTAAGTAGAGCAAAAAATTGCTATTATAGTTTTTAAATTCTTTTTAAAAAAACTTCAGGACTTGTTCAAGAAGATATGGATTTTGAAACAAAGGCGAAGGTTGCCCTTCGCAAATAGAAGTAACAAACTATTCGATAAAGAGCTGAAAAACTGCAATACACTATAGTTCTATGCCAAAAAAAAACTAAAATTATAGAAAAACAAAAGTTTTAACAGAAAACAGGAATCGATCCACGGAGATCCAGATTCATGGTCAAACGCTTTCACATCTCAGCCACGAGTTTCCAAAATTCCTTAACCACGCCTCATTATTATACCCAAACACAAGCATCACCGAATAAGCTTCATTTAGCAGAGTTATCTCATGCTATATAAATGGTCAAGATCCTTTTGAAATATTAACAAATTGTCAATTGGATTCCAATGAACTAAGCATAATGTATACAAATTTTCTAAAATTTGCCCCGGTAAAAATTTGTTGGCTGACCACTAAGACGATCAAAATTATAAATGCTCCTTCGATACCTGCCTTCGAAGAAGAGCAGTTAACAATGTACGAGCAAACAACAATGGTATCTCAGATCCGAAACAGTCAATATCGCCATTCTTATCATGATATTTTCATTACTCTCAAAATAAATTTCGCCTGATCAATTTTCACCCATAGATTTCCCTTGAATATCAGGCAGCAACTAATTCGCTTTAGAGAACTTGACTGAAGATGGATCGATCGATCAGATGCTGAGTAATTAACGCATAAAATTATACAAATGATCCCTTAACATGTGCAAAATGTGTTGGAAAAAAGCTGATTGCTCAAATAACACTGTTTGCTTTCTCGCTCTTAAAATAAAGAACCAACGTACGGTGGAAATAGGCGTTTTTTAGAAAATTCAATCTCAAAGTATTCAATTAACAAATTTAACAGGCGAAGCTGAACTTCGCATCATTTCTGATACAGAAAGATAGAACAATTTCAATGAGCAAAAGGAAACAAAAACGGCTGCCTTCTTTTGAACCTTTCCAACTTTTGAAAAAAAGTAAATCACGTTAACGCTTTTCGAGTTTTCGAATTTCAAAATCTTTTATGAATGACACTTTTTTTTTACAAAACTAATCCAATTAGAGAAAACTGGAACGAAACGTTTTTATTCCACTAGGAATTCTGAAAATAGAAACCACTTTTGAAACTACAAGTAATTCACATTTTTTGAGCCATTTCATTTTTCGTCATTGGAGAGCATAATTTGTCTCAACTTCAACAACTTGAAAAACACCAGGGTCAAATCAAATTCTAGCAATGTCAAATTTAACCTCAAAAATACAAAACACACGATCTAAGTGAGAACCAGTTGATGAGTAAGTTACATAGAAACTTCCGAAACAATCATAGAAAAACTTGAAAAAAAAACCGTGTCGTTTTTCGTTCCTCGTGTGATGAGAGCTCCAGAACAAAGCCTAGATTTTAGGCATGCATGATATGCAAAAATCCAAAACAAACCTTTAACGAAACTCTGCTCTGAATCCTTGCTGAAAGTGCATTAATAAATTCACTTTATAGTAATTATAACACAGAGGCGAAGCTGAGCTTTGCAAAATTTGCGATGCAAAAAAAAAGACTATCTTTAAAATCAAACGAAAAAAAAATGAAGTAGTTATTTTGTCAATAAAAACCATAACAGTTTTGACAAAAGCCCAAAATATCCGTAAAAAACTATTTGCAGCATTAGATACTTTACAAGAACCTTTGAGAATGCTACTAAGAAGCCGAATTTTCAAAAAATCCTTTTTCGGAACAGCCGACAAAAACAAGAAGACAGACAATAATTTGAAGTAGCCGAAAAGATTCAGTTTGCAAAAAACTGGTCTCGACTGGAATCGAACTCCCGAACTTGAACTCCGGGCAAAAAAAACTATCGACCAGAATTGAACTCTTCGCCAGATGCGCCGTGTGGTTGATTTAATTTAAAATTGTAATTACCAAGTAGTAACAAAGCCGAAAACACATGAGCAGAAAAAAACCATGACCGAAAAAAACTCTACAATTTCGAAAAATGTATAACTAACAAAACAAATCTTAGTCCAAATATGTCTTTTGCAACAGAGAGGCCCAGTAGACGAAGGAGTCCAGGAGATGAGTCCTGCAAAGGAAGTTATTTACGGAAAAGTCTAATACCCGATTGCAATACCTTGCCTATTGCAAGGGTAATTACGAGGATAGCCAGTTGCTGTGCAAGTAGCACAAAATGTTCCGACCATAATCATAAAAAAAGCTAGAAAACTTCTTTCAGAAAAAGCTTAGAAAATGTAGTGTAGTTTTTTGTGCACGGTATGAAGTGAAAATTACACAAAATTTAAAAATTATAAACGCAAATTCAGCAAATTTTTTACGAAGAAAGTTACTCAATCGCTTTACTCACTCACTCAAAATTAAATTCAAATATTCCAGAATTTCAGACCGATTCATAGCTGAAAGGGTTTTATTATGATATATCACTCGACCCATTCCAATGATTTTTTGTGGTACCTAATTTTGCGTGGTAAAGAAAAAAAATACACACCTGAATACAAAGTTCCTCCCCCTTTTCAATGATTGGAACAATAATAACATAGAGTCGAAGCAAAACTGTCGAAAAAATAGGTGAACCAAATTGTTGAAAAACGTCGAAAAAATAGGTGAACCAAAATTTTCGTATGTCTCTATAAAAGACACTTATTGACCCAACTAACGATGGAAGTAAATGTTTGATTTTTTTGAATTTCTTAAAATGACTTGAAACGAAATGCGAAGACTTTGCCCAAGACCTTAGTTGTTCCCTACTAAAATAAGTGAGAAGAGTAAACATTTTTGAGATATTGGAAAATTCCCAAGGAAATAAAATTTCTCGTACAAAAAAATCAGAAATCGCCGCTTCAGCGGGAACAATTCTCGTAACCGGTTCTTTCTATTGAATTTTTCCTCTCGGTTTTAGTTCAAAAATTCTACAAAACGGTCAGAAGTTCAAAAACTTCAGAAATCCATAACTTTTTCAGTCTAAAATTTTGAGCGTAATTGCGTATGCAAAAGAGATTCTTAAAACCCGTTTATTGGATTGAACCCAAAATCTCAGATGAGGGAGAGTGTTTTCGAGTAAATCAAAATAATTTTAAAAAAACGTCTTAAAATCGAAAATTGGACTTTTCTGATGCCGATAATGGGATTGTGAAAAACCACTAAGGCAGTGGAGCTTACCCGTTATCTCCATTGAATCCACAATCTCAGATTTGTCAAGCTAGTTTTCAAGAAAAGCCCAAAAAAAACGGTCAACAAATCAAAAAATTGCCATCTCCGAAGAGTGAAAAATTTTTGATCGTAGCCGTGTATGCAAAGGAATTTCCCACAACCCGTCCTTTCGATCGAACCCTAAATCTCGGATTCAGGAGGGTAGTTTGAGAAAAGTCAAAAAATTCCAAAAAACGTTCAAAAAATCATAAATTTGACTTTGCCGAGGGCGATAACTTTTGGTTTAAAAAAATTTGGGCATACCAAACAGGGGGGTAGGCTATATTTCTATAGATACTCCTTTTTGGTAGGAAACTGAACTTCCTCGAAAAATGGTAGTAAACTTTAGTTCCTCGAAAATTGGTAGGAAACTTTTCGAGGAACTACAATTTTTGCAAAAACTGCAAAAAAAAAATTTTTCAAAGCGGCTCAAAAAAAATTTAAAAAAACCCTATCCCATGCCATTACATAGGACCTGTTTTTATCAAGCTGGAAATTAAGGCAAACATGCCAAGCAAGACATTTGAAATTTTCTTTTAGCAACAGAACAAAACTTATGAAGCGGAAAGAAAGCCGACAATCTTTGAGCTGATATGGCAACTACGCCGTGATGTGGCAACTACGCCGTCAAAACTTGGGCAGATAAACAAAAGTCCGACCAATCAATTTTTAACAAACAAAATTTTCAATTGCATATTGGAACCCCGGACCTTAGAGGGCAAAGGCCGGACCTTAGTATTGGAACCCCGGACCTTAGAGGGCAAAGGCGACGGCTTCACCACTAACAAAGTTAATAAGGTTCAATAATAAAGCAAATTGAAAATATGCAGGAAAAATAAATTTCTCGTTAAAAAAAACAGATGGTCAGATTCGAACCCAGGACATCAGCGTCTGATGCAAATTCGTCACTTCCAGAGTATGCGTGCTGGAGACGCTAATAAATTTGAATTCTTTATGAGCCAAGATACCAAGTGATTTTGTTAAACAAGTTGTAAACCCAAAAAAGCGTTATAAAATTAATACATAGAGGCGAAGCGGACCTTCGCACCACTTGCGATACAACACGAACATAAGAAAAGTAAGCAAAAAAATGAGCAATGTGAAAAAACTCGGTGAACCAAAATTTTCGTAAATCTCGATAAAAGATAACTAGGGGACCAGCTAAAGCTAGAGGCAACTGTTAAAAATTTTTGGAATTTGTTATACTGAGGAGTCGCCTCTCCTGTAGGAAAAAAAATTGCAAACGGCTCCTTCGATTGAAACCTTCATCTCAGATTTCATAGGGTAGTGTCTAAGAAAAGTCCAAAAAACAAAACGGTCAAATATTCAAAAACTTTTTTGTCCACAAGCAAAACAAGGACATCCAAAATCGGGTTTCTCGATTGAACACTTAACATAATAATTAGCTGTAGTTTTCGAGAAAAGTCAAATAGTTTGAAAAAACAGTACAAAAATCAAGTATTAGTTTTTTCGAGGGCCATAATCATTCAGGTCAGCTTCCCTCAACCCATTATTTCGATTGAACCCAAAACTTAAGACAATAGTTTTCGAGAAAAGAAAAAACTCAAAACAGAAAAAAATTGACACTTCCGAGGGCCATAACTTGTTGTATAAAAAAATTGTGCGAAGCCTCCTATGCAGAAAAACTTCGACAAACCTTTCTATCCAATGGGACGTACTTCGAAGGCTGTAGAGAGTACGGTAAAGTTAAAAAAAGATTGGAAGATTATACAAGCACACATATGAGCAGGATTTCTTTTTATCGATATCTTTTTTTGAAAATCAAAAAGTAGTTTTCTATTGAACTGAAAATTTTACAAAAATGAAAGAATTGCGAAAAGGGTCAAAGCGTTAAACAAAAACCCAATCCCATACATCTGATTTTGTCGAAAAGGAACTTTCGGCCTTCGAACGTACGCAAAATAAATTGAGTTATCCGATACAATTAAGCCGAAACAGTTTGACCGAAAAAAAATTATTCGAACTCAGACTTGGTAAAATGACAAATTACAGAACTTTCAGAAAAAATTTAAATCAAAATAAAATTCATGCTTTTAAAGCAGGGCGATTAAAATTAGTACCAGATAAAATAAATGCCATTTAATAAACGGAAAATGAGCCGACGGAAACTAGGCCCAAAAACCACGAATCCGAAAAAAATTCAACCGTTTCTCAAGAAATTTGTTAGAAAAAACAATTAATGCCCAGAACGTACTCCACCTATTTACTACATAGACAAGGTAGTTTTATTTGAAATTGAGCATTTCAGCAGCAATTAATTAATTCAACTGATTGTGTTATAATAGTTGTTAACCAGAAAAAAAAATCTACATTACGATTTGATAACATTTAAATTTGAATCGAAAATGATAACATTAAGCTCAGCATTAACAATATGAAAATGAAACAAAAACTTCGCATCGCTCGGTTTCTCATATCCATTTCTGTGTTAAACCTCGGCTCTTTAATTTACCTATTTTAATTCCACATTTTTCAAAGCTTTTGAGTAACCAATTTCAAGAGTTACTAAAAGCCACTAATCAACGCAACTGTAGTTCAAAAATGGTCATTTGACAATTCAATCATACAAAAGAGTCATTTTCAAAACATAGGAAAAAAAGTTTTATTTTGTGCTGGGTAATTTATCCATTACGCTGAGAATTTTTTTGCACCATTTTTTTTAATTTGAGAGCGTAGTTTGCCTTCCAATCAACACATTAATTATAAGTTAACTTTTAGAAAATAATCTAGTCACACTGGGATTTAAAAAAAAATAATCATCAACAAGGACATCTTATAAAAAAATTGCCTAAAAAAATCCGCAAGACCGAAACAAGTGTCTTATTCGTTCATTGACATTTGAAAATCCGTGAAGCGACAATTCATAACAGGCTACAATTTGTAACAAGCGACAATTCATAACAGTAGATCAAGCGGTGAACACTGATTCACGCGAAGTATTCCTCTCGTGCCGGATGTAAGCGCAGGGGGGCAAGTGTCTTTTCCTTGCCCATGCCAATGCCTTACCAGGAATTGTCGCTTGTTACGAATTGTCGCCTGTTAGGAATTGTCGCCCTGCCTTGAAAATCAACTAAGTAATCGGCAATATCATACTCGTAATGAAAACACAAACAAAAGAATAAGATGTTAGATATTAATTTTAAATTGTTTAGACACTAATGGAAAATAAGCGAAGATTTTAAGTTAGTTCTCAAAGTACAGAAGACGGGGTCTTCGAATTTTCAAGCGTTCAATGACTATGCTCCAATCCGAACTTGATTTCTTCGTTTTATTAACCGCGACTAGCCATAAACACTGGAACTCCGTCGATACAAAACAATTCGTCACTGCCGTCATCACAGTCTCCGAAATCGTCACAGACCCACTTGCCCGGAATGCAGGCCACCGATCCAGAGTGACAAGCGAAGTCGTCTTCCGTGTCACACATGGCCTCGTGGTGGGCTCCCGTCAACTGGTCCATGCCTCTGGGTGTGTGGAACGCAAACGCATCAAGAGCCAGGACAAAACTGAGAATGAGAGCCAGATATTTTGGAAGCATTTTGGCGATCTTTCGGTTTGAAATAGTTAACTGGCAGACCTCAAGGCAAATAATCGCGGAAAAAATTCAAGCGAGTCAAGCGAGGAAACTCTTTGAAGAAAATTACTAATTTAAGGGGATCTTGGGAGTTTAATGGGAGTTATTGGTAGTTAACTCTTATAATTCCAGTTGGTCGTGACAACAATTCACAAACCGACTTGAATCTTTTTGGTGGATGAAAGATTTAAAATCGAAATTATACCTATTAAGGAGGTATCCAGCTAACTACTTTCAAATCCTTTCTAAAATTGAAGAAGGGAAAGAACAAAGAGGCTGTTGAAATTGGCTTCTCTTTTCTCTGATGGGAGAGCGGAGTTGAAAACTAAGAGTGTCAACGACAGGTATTGATCAGGCCAAACCAGCAGAAAGAATGATGAAAGGGTTAAAAAGATGTCCTTCTCAGCAGATATTTATCTGGAACCAATAATATTTTCTCCTGGGAACAGGCCAAGTGCACGGCAGTAAAAAGACGATCACGTGAAAATTCACTTCAAATAAAAATCAAAATCGCCTATTAAGGTTTCATTTCATCGTCCAAAAAGGAATTCACACAATAGCTTGACTGCTCGAATTAGAGTTGAATTATTAATAAATTGAATTGACAGAAAGGAATTAGGATTCAGCCATCCGATGATCTGTGGCTTTGTTGAATTTGACGCGCCATCGACCCCCGTCCGAAGAGAACAAAATTCTACGTTGTGAACATTCTACGCGAAAGGCTCCGCATAAGTTTCAGACAATTTCTGAGCAGCATGATTCATTAATGGAAATGATTTCATTAATACTTAATACATCACAAAGGAGTTCTAAGTTCCACTAAGGACAAAATCTGTGTTACGTAAAAAATAGAAATCAGTCGGATTCCAATGAACCAATACAATACTGTTTGCTTAATGTATAAAAAATAATGTTATAATATTAGCCGTGGGAAAATTTTGTGTGCGGGCCACTGAGACGATCGATATGGCAAACGCTTCTTCGCTTGCTGCCTTCGCAGAAGAGCAGTCAACAATGCACGAGCAAACAACAATGGTACCTCAGATCCGAAACAGTCAATATCGACATCCTTATCATTGTATTTCCATTCCTCTCAAAATCAATATTGCGTTATCTAATTTCACCCATAGTTTACCTAAAGATATCAGGCAGAAAATAATGAGCTAGAGAAACCGGATAAAGATAGATTATACGCAGAGTAATTAAGGCGAAAATTTATAACACATGGGCCACTAAAATATGCAAAACACGTTGGAAAAAGTGGACTGCTTGTATAACACCATCTCGCTTGTAGCATAAAGGAACCGAACATACAGTCACCCCCGCCACCGCCAGCTGAACCAACTTGGGGAGAAAACAGAGGTTTTTCAAAGATTTTCTTTGAGTATATCATTTAATACAATCCACAAAAATAACGCGGACGAAGCTAAACTTCGTATTTTTTGTTTCGAAGACTCAGAAAGTAGAAGTGTCAATGAGCTCAAGGAAATCTAAAAAATATGATTGACTGACTTTGAACATTTTTCAATTCTCGAAGAAAAATTAAATCACGTTAAAGATCTGAATTTCAAGAATGCCACTTTTTTCAATTTTTCACAAAATTAGACCAATGAGATAAATCTCAAAGTTAAAAGATAATGACAAAACTAAAAATCATTGTCGTTTTTTTGCGCACTTTGCATTTTCGTAGTGGGAGAGCGTAATTTGCCTTCCAAGTTCAAGCGCGGAAATGCACATTTGAGCCCGACTTTTTTCTAACAAAAAGCAAAATAACACACAACCTGAACAACCACTAAACGTTTTTGACATCAGCAAACATCCAGCATTATGAAACTAAAAACACACAAAAGCTATTAGAAACTCGAAGAGCCACCCTAAAGTTGTCAAACTCAGTCAAAAACTAGACGACAAAGTCAAAATTTCCAAACAAAATCAGGGTAAGTCACATATCTTGATCTCAGAAAAACGCCTGATCTGAGGCTCAAACCAACCTTCTTTTTTAAATAATTACGTAAAGTACTGTAAGTACTTTCTATAAAACGATGAACAAAATTTCGGACATCTTCAAAAAAATGAAGCCAGCTGCGGCGAGTTAAAGGCTCATTATTTCACCTTTTAGAAAGTTTCGCATGGTAAAAATTCCCTTCATCATTAATACCAAAAGCGAAAAT
Source organism: Symsagittifera roscoffensis (assembly GCF_963678635.1). Classification (NCBI taxonomy): domain Eukaryota; kingdom Metazoa; phylum Xenacoelomorpha; order Acoela; family Convolutidae; genus Symsagittifera; species Symsagittifera roscoffensis. Next base: position 44,236,452 of record NC_087066.1, on the reverse strand, counting down.
CATCAAAAATGATACATGGAGGCGAAGCTGCACTTCGCAAACAAACGTTTAGTCGAGGATTAGATCTATAAGGGTCAAAAAAAGAAAAAAGGAAAGAAAGGTTAAAACTTAAGTTCTGATGTAACGGAATCGAAGCATCGAACTTAAACCGTCCTAGCATCTGCGCCATTGCCGCCTCGCAATAGTTGAACACTTAAGGTCCAGCTGTTTGATAATATTATAAAAAATGTACTGATGCAAAAAGGTAAATTTGCAAAAATTTTCAACTAGCACCTGTTCTTTCGATGAAACAATTTATCTCCGATTTGGAGCATTTTCAGCAGAACCGCTTCAAAAACAGGCCGAAGTTTGCTTTTAAATAGACTTTTGTTTTCTAGGTCCAAAACTAAGTTCCTACAAAAAAATTAGAGCGTAGATGCTTCTGCAGAGAAAATTCCAAATGTCTTTTCTTACCGATTCAAACAACAATCTCAGATTTCGAAGGGTAGTTTTCAAGAAAACCAAGAAGTTTCCACAAACGAAAAAAATTTCAAAAATTGGACTTAAGCTAGGTCTAACGTGGCTTTTCCTCTAAAATAAGAGCGTAGTTGCTATGCAGAGAAACTTCTTAGTGCATGTTCTTTCGATTGAAAACCTTATTTCGATTCGGCAGAGAAGTTATCGTGAAAACTCAGAAGTTTCCATACACCGGCAAAACTTCAAAAATTTTACTATTTCTAAGGCGAAATTTTTTTTCAATAAGAAAGGGCAACACCACTGAAGAAGAGAAAATTGACAATTTCCAAATTAAACAATTTCTACGGCCGTTCATTATCTTTTTTTGGGCATGGCCGTTTATGGGATTAGGTTTCATAAAACTGGTTTTTAAGATTGAGCCCTTAATCTAAGATTTGAAAAAGATTTCGAGAACGGGAATTTTCCAGAAAAACGGTTAAAAACTTGACATTTTCTACGGCCGTAACTCTTTTTCTTCAAAAATTAGGGCAAAGCAGTTTATGCATAGCTAAACCCTATATAATTCTGTTTTGATTGAATCATTTATCTCAGATTTAGCAGGATAGCATTCGAGAAAATAAAAAACTCTCCGAACAAGTAGGAAATAAACCCAACTGAAATTTTCGAAGGCTGTAGAATGTCGACTAAGTAAAGGGAGACCAGTGGACTATGCAGGCAAACAGCCGAGTAGCCGGTATTTCCATTGGTAACATTTTTTGAAAATCGTCTAAGTACATCTCGAAAAAGAATTAAAATCACAATTAAAGAAACATATCCCATATATTTTCATAAAACTTATTTTTTATGAACAAGAACTAGCCACCAATAACGATAAAACATAAATATAATGCTTTGCAGCAAAAGTAAATCAAATAAGAGCTGTTTTAATTCCGACTTAGGTCGGAAAAAAGCGGATACCGTAATAAGTCAGTAGGCTCACCTTGCGTAAAAATGCAATTAAATTATCAAAAAAATAAAATCATTGAATTTTTTTTAGATATTTTTCAAAATTCAATTCTTACTAAAAAAACCTAATACCTTGAAACTCTTTGAAATCTTTTACGATTGACATTTTTAAAGAACTAGCCTAAGTTTGGAAATTTCTATCACAAGGTACATTTTTCCCCTTTTTTGTGTTTTCTTGCTTCATGGTTTCCGCTTAACAATTAAATTTATATTGAACTTGAAAATCAAACCACAAAAATCAAACCACTTGAAAAACTCGAGCATCAACAAATTTCAATATTTTTTCCTGAAAGAAATTGCAAAACAGAAAAAAAAAGTTATTTTTTTTAAAGGAAGCTGGCTGAATAAAGTTAAAGTTCTAAGAAATTTTTGATAAAATGAACAAAAATTTTTACATATACGTTTCATTTCTGGTTCTTTCAAGACTCAGATTGCAGAAAAAACAACAATTGAAAATGAAAAAACAATTCAGATATTTACAATTCGTGATTGTGAGCAAAATTCTCTATATCAGCCGAGAAATTGTCAAGCATGTCAGAAACTGAATTGAAAGTCTAAAACTGGTCTGAAAGTCTTACACATACAAGCATAATTTAAAATTTTAAAATGTATTGATTATAAGAAATTGTGAAGTTCCTAAAAATGCTTATTATCTTCATACCAGTGTTTTGTACACGTTATACGATATACAAAAAAACCTTACACAACATAAGATTATACGTTATATGATAGACGGATTATACGATTATAATTTACACGATTTTTTCATAATACGTCAATAAACTGCTTTATACCCAATAATTGGTCATTCAAAAAAAATGGTCCAGCCTCCTCAAAAATACAAAACATATGGACGTTTTCAAACGCAGCTTATTGCAAAGAGGCGAAGCGGAGCTTAGCAAATTTTTTCAATACAAAACAAGCATAGTATGGTAAGATATCAAACAGAAAGTGAGACGGAAGCCACTAAGCCATTTCAAACGATTCGGAAACATTGACGAGCGACAACTAAGTCTTGAATGGACGGCAATTGAGCCTAAAACAAAAGCAGTCGAAATTGGGTGGACGGCAATTGAGCCTAAAGCAAAAGCAGTCGAAATTGAGTGGACGGCAATTGAGTCTAAAACAAAAGCAGTCGAAATGAAGCAAGTCTAATTTTCAGACAGTATACTCAGCCTTATTATGTATCAGGACATTTACATAGCATAAAAAAATGTAATCGCTCAAGTAACAATCGAGGATTATATATGCGTTGCTTGGCAATGAAAAAAAAAGATAGCGAAACAGCATTGAATGGTGAATTTCTGTTAGATCCGTCTTTGGAGGGCATCCTTAAAATCTTAAGATCCTCAGAAAAAAAATGGTATGAAATTTTATAGCAACATCTATGCGTGAACGGTTCAGTATTACGATATCCAAATGTCCTCCGATGGAAGAATTCGTATTTCTTTAGTCAACCAACCCGGAGGCCTAACCCAAAGGTTAATTAATTAGGCTGACAATAGCGCATAGAACCAGCGCCCATTTAAGCTATGACTTACTTGCAGGAGCTGACCTAACAAATTACAGCGCATTTGCGATTGGAACCAGCTATCATATGATTGATTGCTGGGCACCATCACTGACGGAGCGCAACAAAACTTATAAAACACCTATTGGGAATTTAAGACCGATAATTTTTGATGCGAATTTTGGTGCCTTTATTTCGCCGCGACAACTAAACATATTTATCATCTCGGAACGACCAACATATCGGAATACAAGACACAATTAGGAACTTGCTTGATTAAAAAGCGAACACGCCACATATTGAAAAAGAACTACCGATTACTAGCTCTGTTGTGCTTATATTCAGCACGAGTGGTGTACATTGCGCGTGAATTAGTGATTCCTCACTTGTCTACATTGATTGATATATATCAAAATGCAAGGATAAAAATTTCTCCACCGCGCGGAAAAGCTTATCTAATTTCTGAGTTAGTACTATAAGTACCTCGTAAGTCGTGACTATTTATAAACGAACCAGTTGTGAGTCCAATTCCGATCCAGAAGGGCCATTTGTCCACTTGCGGGACGAGAGAGGACGCGACAGATGAGGGTGCAGATGCCACCATGTTAGTCCACGCCTGCACTGAAGTTTCCCCGTCCAGATTATTGATTTCACACGAACTTAGCCTGTTCTCAATTCAAGCTTCCCAACCGGTTCAGAAAAAGTTCATGAAATCTGAAGAAAACTTTTACTTAGCCATAACACAGGAACAAATATACTTCAGAGTCGAATTTAGGGCATCTTCGCAGGAATTCGATCCACTCAATACCCTTAGGGTCCCCCTTTGGTAATATTAAAATTTTAGACTAAAATAGACTAAAATTTTGATAAAATGCTCTTTCGGCACCAACGCATTATAAACTGGGAAAGCGCGTCAAAAAACGCGATATCGATAATTTGGGCAAACTTTTCAAAAAAAAACACGTATTTTTCACCTTTTAAAATTAGATTAGATTTTTGAAATTAGGTTAGAAGAGCCACCCCAATCCTCGAGAAAATCCTAATTCGTCCCTGTCGTGTTTCCTAAAGAATTCAGTCAAGTTTCTGAACAGTTAGGTCATGAATATCCTCTTTCAACCCACTCAATATTTTTCAAAATGATCGGCATACCATTGATACCTTTGTCATCAAAGTTTAGAACACTCAGCCACTGCTTATTTGATGAAAGCGCGTGAGTTTAAGGTCACGCGTCTGGTAAATTGACTGACAGATACTCAAGCCCTCAAAAGTAAACTTCAGTGGCAGCTCCGGTCAAGTATTCATTTGATAAACTGATAAGATCCTACGATACTCCAAAGTTTCTCATTCGTTCAGATATCTACTATTACATTCAGTTGATTCAAACTTCGAAACCTAAGTGGTTCATTCCACCTTCACCTGAATCCTTAGAGGATATAAAGGACATCCTTTGATTGATCATGGCGACATCATCGTTTGAGTTGGACGCAAACATCCTCATCGGCGGAACCGGAGTCTGGTACTGATGAAGAAAAAGAGAATAATTCGTCTAAAGCACATCTAGAAGCTGGAGGATTGAAAAAGATACTCGATCCTTCATGATGATTGCTAGATTTAGAACTAGATAGAAGAAGTTAATCAGATCTCTATTATTGACCAAATGATGGGTTATTTATTAGTTTTGATTATTACATTGAAATAGATGCTGAAAAGGTTAAAATAGAATTGATTTTCATGACAATCATCTTTTGCATAAAGAAAGAACATAAAACATATTTATGACGGAAAACTTTTCGGTACCTTGCCCTCGCGAGCTAAAAAAAACCTAAGCTTGGTTTTATTTATCGACCTTCAAGCTATCACCAATCTTAGGTGCAAAAAATGCATTTTTTTTGCATTAGGTGCTTTATGAGGGGCTATTAAGGAAAATATCATCATTGCTCGAATAACTATCATGAAATGAAAGGAACTTAAGAGTCGGAATTCTCAAGCCGGAAATTTAGGCAGCCCAAGGAAAAACGCGATCAATTTAATTTGTACCGGAAAACAATTTTTCTCGCAAGTATAAAAAGAAACAGGAGTAACCGGTTACTGACAAGAAGCACAAAGTTCCGATCCAGTTGTCATCGAACTCTCATTCGTTTGAAAATGCCATTTAGCTTCAAAAATTAGATTAAAATAGCTTGAATAAGCTTAATTTAATGCCAAAATTAGAACGCAACCCCTTCTCACCCACTCCCACGCTGAACTTGGTATGAAAAACATAAAAATTCAGACATGTTTCTCTCGACACAACTCTTTGGAACAATAAAACTTTTTGAAATACCTTTTTGGAACACAAGTCATAGCTGAAATGGCTTGAAAATGATATCTCATTTGACTTCGAATGACGTGTGCTTGTGCTACCTGATATATTGGAAGAAAACACACCCTACGGCATAGTTCCTTCCGAATACTTAGTTGCACTGAATTACTCAATTGTTTATAAAAGAACTTAAAGCAGCTTTACAAGTTGAGAAAAACCTCGGTATGGAAATCAGATTTTCTTATCCTCTAACACGACTAGTTGAAATAACGACATCTGGGAACCGTTTTCCGTCGAAATATCTTTAGGTCATATATCCATCCAGCAAACACCTGGCTGCGACTCAGTCAACCAACAAGATTCAGGTCACATGAAAGAAATCTCGGAAACGGATATTGAGCAGGAACCACTGAAACGACATACTACAGGTTGATTTTTTTTTCGCGCAGAGGCACACCGCAGATTTTTGATACGAATCTCATCGAAGCCTCAAAGAAAAATCGTTCAATCTGGCGAAAGATTCATATATGTTTAATTATTCCCCCCCTCTTGCAAAGGGGGAGAAATTATACTATGTAAAAAATTCATATATGCGTAACCGTTGAGTTAGTCCCTTTTAGAGGTGGCAATCAGTCAGCAAGATGCGTATAAATCAATTTATACATCAGCAATCATGTTTTTTCAACTGCAAATCCTCACTATCGCATTAACTTTAAAAGGCAGTGAAGAAAAATTCACGGGAAAATCAGACCATTTGAAGCTTCCGCGGAAGCTGTCAACAAAAAAAAAACTAATATACGGTCATTTTCTAGTGTTCAAACCTGAATATTTGACCTCGAGATTAGGAGTTTCACGTCCTAGCATCTGCGACACGGTTGCTTGAAAGTATAATAACACTAGCAACCATTAAAGCAGGCACCTATGCTATTAAATAACCGATGATTGGAAATCTACCAAAAGTGCCACAAAATGCGCACTTTTATTCGCGAGTTGAGTTCGAAAAAAATGGATTCATAACATTTGTGGGTAGCTGGTCTGTGTAAATAACGGTAATTGCATCCCCTGCCCTCATTCTATCAAAAACTCTAGTTTCAAACCTGACTGTGAATGCCAAAAAGTAAAAGGCCGATAACACCTTTTGAAAAACAGTTTATAGCGTTACAATTTTCATTGTTGACTTCAAATAAGATAACTTTAGCGCTAACATTTGTTTATTGTGAACTGTCACCAGCCGTTTCAAACGAGCAATAACAGTCGACTCAAGCAATAAATTTTTTGAGAAAGAAATTTGACGGACGAACGATCAATGGAAAAACATGTATTTTGACCCGAAATCACCCAGTTGAAATTAGATTAACCAAAACTACGCAACGATGGGTGAAGATAAAATGAAAACTTTATGCAAGAAAATTTGGAAACTCAGAAAAAAACACTGTATATTAAACGAAGGCGAAGTTGCACTTCGCATACACAAGCAAAAATATGACCGATAACGCTACTGGGAATAACTGAATGATTAAAACTCCGAGACTACAAAATTTCTTAGTGACTCACGCCAATTTTGACCTACATAATTGCTAAGTGACGCAAGCAAGCCAATTATTACGGATTAGCAGTACCAATCAATTTGAAAAAATTTTTTTTAACTAATACATGAAAAAGTTCATTAAAAACATCCGACCCTGCCCTGGTTCGAACTCTCTTAGTTTGTTACGGTTCTCCTTTCCTACCTGTACGCTACAGATCCATGATACCTTGAAGCTAAACTGCTTTTTGTAATATAATAGTCTGTCTTAATATCCTTAGCATTGGCTGTACTTAATAGCTGGTTATTGATCAAAATGAACACTTTCAAAATGAACAAGAACACAAATATTTGCGACTAAAGTTGGAAAAAAAGAGAGGTCACACTATCACATAAGCTTTGCTTGTGTAAACATCATTTTCCACAGCAGAAAAGCTCCAATTCACAAAAAGCAACAAAAGGAGCAAAATGAGCTCTAACATTTCACCAAAATACAAAAAGTGGGATGTAAAAATAAGCCTGCAAAAACCTAGCGACAGCGAGCTTCGAACCTACTACTTACTGAGTGAAACACTCAGACAGTCCCCTGGACAAATCAGCAGTGGAGATCTTATGGTTAAAATTTTCACAAACACTTAAGTAATCATTATCAGGCAGCAAATGAAAGCATCCTCAACTCAAGCGAAAAACCACATACTAATAAACTTTCCAATAGAATTTAAGCTGTACACAATAAATCGGCGAAAAGAGCTACAAAATACAGCTAAGAAAACTGCAAAAAAAATACCTCAAAAGAAAATCAGGATTACAATTGAGACAACGGGATTGGAGTTCGGACCTGCGAATCACTTGCCTTAATCACTTAGCCATTGCGTCTTGGGTTCGAAGACCCTAAAGACCTTTAAGAGTTCATAGACATGATAATAGTTTCCGTTATCGAATTACCACGCACTGAAACTAAACTTGCCATGTAAACCATTTAGGGTCTCAGAAGCGGCTTGGTAATCTTGCTATTGCGCCCACAAACATCGCGGGTCGTATTTTGTTTAATTTTGCAAAATAAATGAGGTTCGTACAATAACGTGGAACAAATCCTACGCTATATTAACACTCCTTTGAGCATGTGCGAACACGAAAAAAAACTTAATTAGATCAGAGAAAGGTATAAGTGGTCCGAGTTATGTCCTACCCACACAGCAACAGACTGCTCTTTTTCATTTCTTTGCTTTAAAAAAAAAGAGAAAACAAACTTGAGAAATTCCTATTAATATTTTACCAAATCAAGCTCAAATCGGAAAAAGATTTCACGAATCTAGGCTATAGGAAACCAATTTTCTGAAACAATAAATTTGGAAAAGATTTACGTCTGAAATGAAATTTAATTGGACGACTTTCGCGGTAAAATTACTCAAGCACGGAAACAAAAATGTTTTGACTTCTGACTACTTAGAAACCAAATCACAACGAGCTACTTTTCCACTGTTTTAATCAAGTTCTTCCAAATAAAAATATTACACATACATTTCTAAATAAAAAATACAGCATGCAAACTACTGCATGACGATGAAAAGCTGTCACTTGAGAACACAGCTACCTGTAAATAACAGGTTTTCAACAATTTTGGTCCATGTTTTCTGCATATCTATATCTGCAATTTTCGCCTCTGAGTCTCTTTGGGGGACTATAGACTCCGGCAACCGTGTGGTCAACGGGAAAGACGCCGACTACAGCCAACATCCGTGGGCTGTGTATCTGCAGATTGATAAGCCAGATAACACTAAAGGCAGGGTTTCAATTTGTGGGGGGACAATCATCAACGCCAGCAGGGGTGAGTTGATCAGTCGGAACAATTTTTCGGAATAAGATGGAGCAATCAAATGATGAAATATTTCCAACAATCAGAATCGTTAGATGCTCCTATTCGCTAGATGGTTTTTGCAAAAGTCAAAATTAGCAAAAAAAAACAATTTTAGCTGCACAGCCACAACTTGCAGTACAATTTGTACCAAAATTGCACAGAAGTTTTCCTTGAAGTTGTAAATGTTTTCTAATGCGTCTTCGATCTGACAATATTGGACAAAATATTGTCAGAAAGCAAAACAAGCTAACAAAATAACCGATTGCAAATACGCAAACAAATATATTTGATTATTTTGCAACCTTTCAACTTAGTATAGCGGACTGGATTTTTTTTGCATAATTTGAGATTTTCGCAATTTCCTTTGAGAGTTTTGAATACTCAATTTTGAGTGGCTGAAACTAATTTTCCGACAGTCTCTCCATCATAAGGGACGCCATCTAGGGGTCCCAAAAAACTAAACGATTCCCTTCGATAGCGTCAAATATAGTGCCTCAAAATTTTTTAGTTTATTGCTTCGGTGATGACAATTAAAGCATCGAATAAGTTAGCACAATTTAAAAAGATCAAATACGTTTGCGAGTACAATTTGAAAACGACCGAGTGGCTTCTATTAATTTACTGAATTGCTGTTTCGTATAGAACTAGCGTGATGGCGGACCCCTCTGTCACACTTGTTTTTTTAGGGAACACTCTATCCCTGAAAGGCTGACGTCACATTTGTTCAATTTTATTAACTTTTTATGAAATTTTTTCAGAAATCGAACTATATGACTATACGAGAACAGCAGATACTCAGCCCCCGTAGTAAACCATAAGCAGCAGCAGTAACCCAAAATAATTTTTGTTGAATTAATTAAACCAAACAATCGTCCCTCACTCATTCCGCCTCTTAGAAATTTGTTAGCAAACAAATAAACTACTGGACAAAATTCAGCGCAAACGAAAAATAATCACGCCTTATTAATTAGTCAAAAATTGACTGAATAAAAAACCAACAAGCATAAATAATCCGCCGTTTCTTCGAAAATAGGAACAATAAATTCATGAAGCTTGAATTTTCAAAACTTTTGAACGCTTTTCATTTTTCGGGGCTCTGGTACTTCGACTCTCTTTAACGCCCCCAGCCTCGCCGATTCCTTCAAGAAATCAGTTAAAAGACTGTTTAGAATCACAACTGAATTAAATGGTGACACTTGAGCCCAATATTCTTGTAGATACATTTTAATAAGTACACAGGAAATTTCATTACTTAAATCAAGATTCTGCAAGGCAATCATGACTAAATTAACCATCGTTTTGATACAATCAGGCGCTTGAGGATAAATCTCACTCACTCATATAGTCACATGAATGCACAGTCAAGGGACAAAGAAATAGCAACTTTTGTTTTCAAGCTTTAAAATGAACAAAAAAAATGTTCACGTTTCTGCCGTTTTCTCTACAACTGCTAGAGATTCATGCTTGAAAATTTGACATATTATAGATGAAACTGTTTATAAGAATATACCTAGAAAAAAACCATAAAAAACTGTTTCAGAGGCGTCGTTTGACCATTTGATTAGAGGGTGTCATAGAGAAGTCCCTAGTGCCACAAAGTAAATGGTTTCATATAAGTTTCTTTTCAAATAAAAATAACCAAAAATTTTGCTAAACATTTAGACAAAAGGTGTCTAAAAATTCAAGCAACTCGTTTAGGAAAACGCCATGACCTGAGTCAAATTTTTTCGAATCTGAGTACACTTTAGTATTTCTCTTTATGTCAGGGGAAACACATATGAGAATCTTTTACCAGGTCCAGGAAAACCCATCAATGTTCGTTTTTGACGAAAAAAGCGCCAACTGAACGAGAAAGCACAAAAGATCTTTAAAAAAATGAGAAAATTCAACAGAGGCGAGACTCAACTTCCTCAAACTGCTGAGTGCATTGCATCGGCTTTGTCTAGAGAGATAAAAATCTTCTTCAATACAGAAATGAGTTAAACCAATAAAATAACCGGCCCTATAAAGGCGGTCATGCACTAGATTCATAGTTTTAATGATGCTATGAGTTGTTTTACTGATGTTTTCCTACCAATCAGAGGCCCTTCCGGAAAATAAAATTTCCGTGCTACATTTAAATGCTCGCTCTCTGAAAGGTGATCTTTATCAACTGGAAGCACTATTATACAGTCCTGAGAGTCTCCTCCTTTCATTTATGCTTATCAGAAACATGGTTAACAGAAAAAAATGATTGTAATTGATGCCTCGTTGACGGCTATAATCATTTTGTAACATACCGTCGGAAAACCCAGTGGATGTGGGTTATGATACAAAAACGCTCTGGTTTTATATTTTTGAAAACAATGGAGGATCGAGTAAAGCGGTGTAGCAAAAACTGAAAACCAAAAGAAGTCATATACAACCCTCCAAGGACAAACAAACCCGGCTTCATCAATCAACTAGATAGTTCTTTGCAAACTATATACTCGCCATCATTACTAATTAGAATTTGTGGTGATTTTATTAGCGATATTTGCAGACAAATCAGTTATCCAACAACTACCTGAACTGTGAAATGTCTATAAATGAGATGAAACAACAGCATCAGGAGCTACTGAAACAACAAAAACCTGCCTAGATAAATTATTTACCTAAACTTACGCGAAACTGATGACCATGTTTTGGAATACCAAAATTTCTTTGCTCATTATCCGATCCTATTGCAATGGACTCTACAGTTTAAACAAAAACGGGTAAAATCAACCATCCCGTGACCTAAAAATTGTTGTATATAAACACGCAACACGCAGCTGTTATGTATATTAGCGGTTTGCAACCACAACCAAAAAATTTATTATAATTTTCAGCCTTCCGCATCATTTAACATCTCGCATTTAATCTTCCCATTTTTTTGTCCCAAAATTGCCAAATTTGAGAGAAACGAGTTTCAATTTTTGATATGAGTTCATTTTATCTGATCATTTTATATCAGTGCTATCGAAGTGCACTAAAAGTTCAATAAACCACGAAAAACATGCGAGAACCAAAAATAATTCCATTTAAGGAATTATAATATCAGAATGTGGCCTATTTTTGCTGTCTATCCCAAAAACCAAAAAGAAACTTCTACGAGCGAAAATTTTGTGAAATGAGAAAAAAATATAAAAAAACGTGTTTTGCTCTAGAAGATAGCCTGGATTGCAGTTAATTGCACTCCTAGTCAATAGACAATGTATATTTGGCAAGACCTTGCAAAACTCGTGCATATTGTGTTCATCTTTCAAGATAATGCAAGACTAAATTCATCTACTAGAGTCTTTTCAAGACAACAATTGGCAGATAAGGCTAGAACGTCAAGTTGGTTTATTTTCAGTGAGTGTAGAGCGAATTTTTCAGAAATCGAACTATATGACTATACGAGAACAGCAGATACTCAGCCCCCGTAATAAACCATAAGCAGCAGAAGTAACACAAAAAAAAATTTTGTTGAATTAATTAAACCAAACAATCGTCCCTCACTCATTCCGCGTCTTAGAAATTTGTTAGCAAACAAATAAGCTACAGGAAAAAATTAAGCGCAAAGAAAAATAATCACGCCTAACTAATTAGTCAAAAATTGACTGAATAAAAAACCAAGAAGCATAAATAATCCGCCCTTTCGTCGAAATTAGGAACAATATATACATGAAGCTTGAGTTTTCAAAACTTTTGAACGCTTTTCATTTTTCGGGGCTCTGGTACTTCGACTCTTTTTAACACCCCCAGCTTCGCCGATTCCTTCAAGAAATGAGTTAAAAGACTGTTTAGAAGCACAAGTGAATTAAATGGTAACGCTTGAGCCCAATATTCTTGTAGATACATTTCAATAAGTACACAGAAAATTTCATTACTTAAATCAAGATTCTGCAAGGCAATCATGCCTAAATTAACCATTCTTTTGATACAATCAGGCGCTTGAGGATAAATCTCACTCACTCAAATAGTCACATGAATGCACAGTCAAGGGACAAAGAAGTAGCAACTTTTGTTTTCAAGCTTTAAAATGAACAAAAAACTGTTCACGTTTCTGCCGTTTTCTCTACAACTGCTAGAGATTCATGCTTGAAAATTTGACATATTATGGATGAAACTGTTTATAACAATAAAGCCCGAAAAAAACCAAAAAAAAAAACTGTTTCAGAGGCGTCGTTTGAACATTTGATTAGAGGGTGTCAGAGAAAAATCCCTAGTGCCATAACGTAAATGGTTTCATATAACTTTCTTTTAAATGAAAAGAACCAAAAATTTTGCTAAACATTTAGACAAAAGGAAAACGCCCAGACCTGAGTCAAACTTTTTCGAAGCTGAGTACATTTTAGTATTTCTCTTTATGTCAGGGGAAACCCATATGAGAATTGTCTACCAGGTCCAGGAAAACCCATCATTGTTCGTTTTTGACGAAAAAAGCGCCAACTGAACGAGAAAGCACAAAAGATCTCTAAAAAATAGAAAGTTCAACAGAGGCGAGACTCAAATTCCTCAAACTGCTGCGTGCATTGCATCCGTTTTGTCCAGATACATAAAAATCTTCAATACAGAAATGAGTTATACCAATAAAATAACCGGCCCTATAAAGGCGGTCATGTACTAGATTCATAGTTTTAATGATGCTATGAGTTGTTTTACTGGTGATTTCCTATCAATCAGAGGCCTCTCAGGAAAATAAAATTTCTGGACTACAATTAAATGCTCGCTCTCTGAAGGGTAATCTTAATGGACTGGAAGCACTATTATAGTCCTGAGAGTCTCCTTTCATTTATGCTTATCAGAAACATGGTTAACAGAAAAAAATGATGCCTCGTTGATGGCTATAATCATTTCGTAACATACCTCCGGAAAACCCGTGGATGTGGGTTATGATACAAATACGCTCTGGTTTTATATTTTTGAAATCAATGGAGAATCGAGGAAAGCGGAGTAGCAAACACTGAAAACCAAAAGAAAAGTAATATACAACCCTACAAGGACAAACAAGCCCGGCTTCATCAATCAACTAGATAGTTCTTGGCAAACTATCTACTCGCCATCATTACTAATTAGAATTTGTGGTAATTTTATTATCGTTATTTGCAGACAAATCAGTTATCCAACAACTACCTGAACGGTGAAATGTCTATAAATGAGATGATACAACAGCATGAGGAGTTACTGAAACAACAAACAACTACCTAGATAAATTTTTTACCTAAATTTAAGCGAAACTGATGACCATGTTTTGGAATACCAAAATTTCTTTGCTCATTATCCGATCCTATTGCAATGGACTCTACAGTTTAAACAAAAACGGGTAAAATCAACCTTCCCGCGGTCTAAAAATTGTTGGATAGAAACACGCAACACGCAGCTGTTATGTATATTAGCGGTTTGCAACCACAACCAAAAAACTTATTATAATTTTCAGCCTTCCGCATCATTTAACATTTCGCATTTAATCTTCCCATTTTTTGTCCCAAAATTGCCAAACTTGAGAGAAACGAGTTTCAATTTTTGATATGAGTTCATTTTATCTGATCATTTTATATCAGTGCTATCGAAGTGCACTAAAAGTTCAATAAACCACGAAAAACATGCGAGAACCAAAAATAATTCCATTTAAGGAATTATAATATCAGAATGTGGCCTATTTTTGCTGTCTATCCCAAAAACCAAAAAGAAACTTCTACGAGCGAAAATTTTGTGAAATGAGAAAAAAATATAAAAAAACGTGTTTTGCTCTAGAAGATAGCCTGGATTGCAGTTAATTGCACTTCTAGTCAATAGACAATGTATATTTGGCAAGACCTTGCAAAACTCGTGCATATTGTGTTCATCTTTCAAGATAATGCAAGACTAAATTCATCTACTAGAGTCTTTTCAAGACAACAATTGGCAGATAAGGCTAGAACGTCAAGTTGGTTTATTTTCAGTGAGTGTAGAGCGAATTTTTCAGAAATCGAACTATATGACTATACGAGAACAGCAGATACTCAGCCCCCGTAATAAACCATAAGCAGCAGCAGTAACACAAAAAAAAATTTTGTTGAATTAATTAAACCAAACAATCGTCCCTCACTCATTCCGCGTCTTAGAAATTTGTTAGCAAACAAATAAGCTACAGGAAAAAATTAAGCGCAAAGAAAAATAATCACGCCTAACTAATTAGTCAAAAATTGACTGAATAAAAAACCAAGAAGCATAAATAATCCGCCCTTTCGTCGAAATTAGGAACAATATATACATGAAGCTTGAGTTTTCAAAACTTTTGAACGCTTTTCATTTTTCGGGGCTCTGGTACTTCGACTCTTTTTAACACCCCCAGCTTCGCCGATTCCTTCAAGAAATGAGTTAAAAGACTGTTTAGAAGCACAAGTGAATTAAATGGTAACGCTTGAGCCCAATATTCTTGTAGATACATTTCAATAAGTACACAGAAAATTTCATTACTTAAATCAAGATTCTGCAAGGCAATCATGCCTAAATTAACCATTCTTTTGATACAATCAGGCGCTTGAGGATAAATCTCACTCACTCAAATAGTCACATGAATGCACAGTCAAGGGACAAAGAAGTAGCAACTTTTGTTTTCAAGCTTTAAAATGAACAAAAAACTGTTCACGTTTCTGCCGTTTTCTCTACAACTGCTAGAGATTCATGCTTGAAAATTTGACATATTATGGATGAAACTGTTTATAACAATAAAGCCCGAAAAAAACCAAAAAAAAAACTGTTTCAGAGGCGTCGTTTGAACATTTGATTAGAGGGTGTCAGAGAAAAATCCCTAGTGCCATAACGTAAATGGTTTCATATAACTTTCTTTTAAATGAAAAGAACCAAAAATTTTGCTAAACATTTAGACAAAAGGAAAACGCCCAGACCTGAGTCAAACTTTTTCGAAGCTGAGTACATTTTAGTATTTCTCTTTATGTCAGGGGAAACCCATATGAGAATTGTCTACCAGGTCCAGGAAAACCCATCATTGTTCGTTTTTGACGAAAAAAGCGCCAACTGAACGAGAAAGCACAAAAGATCTCTAAAAAATAGAAAGTTCAACAGAGGCGAGACTCAAATTCCTCAAACTGCTGCGTGCATTGCATCCGTTTTGTCCAGATACATAAAAATCTTCAATACAGAAATGAGTTATACCAATAAAATAACCGGCCCTATAAAGGCGGTCATGTACTAGATTCATAGTTTTAATGATGCTATGAGTTGTTTTACTGGTGATTTCCTACCAATCAGAGGCCTCTCAGGAAAATAAAATTTCTGGACTACAATTAAATGCTCGCTCTCTGAAGGGTAATCTTAATGGACTGGAAGCACTATTATAGTCCTGAGAGTCTCCTTTCATTTATGCTTATCAGAAACATGGTTAACAGAAAAAAATGATGCCTCGTTGATGGCTATAATCATTTCGTAACATACCTCCGGAAAACCCGTGGATGTGGGTTATGATACAAATACGCTCTGGTTTTATATTTTTGAAATCAATGGAGAATCGAGGAAAGCGGAGTAGCAAACACTGAAAACCAAAAGAAAAGTAATATACAACCCTACAAGGACAAACAAGCCCGGCTTCATCAATCAACTAGATAGTTCTTGGCAAACTATCTACTCGCCATCATTACTAATTAGAATTTGTGGTAATTTTATTATCGTTATTTGCAGACAAATCAGTTATCCAACAACTACCTGAACGGTGAAATGTCTATAAATGAGATGATACAACAGCATGAGGAGTTACTGAAACAACAAACAACTACCTAGATAAATTTTTTACCTAAATTTAAGCGAAACTGATGACCATGTTTTGGAATACCAAAATTTCTTTGCTCATTATCCGATCCTATTGCAATGGACTCTACAGTTTAAACAAAAACGGGTAAAATCAACCTTCCCGCGGTCTAAAAATTGTTGGATAGAAACACGCAGCTGTCATGTATATTAGCGGTTTGCAATCACAACCAAAACATTTGTTATAATTCTCAGCCTTCCGCATCATTTAACAATTTTACCGCAGTTTTTAATTAAATTACATTTTAAGCAGCAATGCAAGGTTCAACAACACACTGAAAATTTAACGACCACTAGAAACAAAGTTCAACGTTTATGAAAAAGTTTTCTGCAAAGGAGAATCAGGAAATACCTTTAAGCTTATTACCGATCCAAGCGGAAAAATAGAATTGATACCTGTGCACCAAAGCTGGCATCTTGTCTACAATATTGCAATACTCCTTCAGCAGTTGCGGTTAATGAAAAACTTTTTTTTTCTTAGCAAATGGCACCGACTTTACAGTACCGGCAACGATACTGGATAATCTCGCCAAAAATTCATAATCGGAGATGACAATATCAACAACATATTGCTACCGTTCCTTAATTACTTCGCTCATAAACAAGTCTTTCGTGAAAGACATTTTCCCCGATAAAATGAAAAGAGAAAGCAAAAGCAATGCCAATGCAAAAAAGAGGTGCTAGAGTTAATGAAAATAATTACAGACCAATATCGCTCCTATAAAATGATCTGGAAAAGTCTTAGCTGATTAATTGCAGAAAATTTGGTATCGATCGAAGCAAAGTACGATTGGCGCTCTTGTTATTTTTACCGAAAAAAAGCTGACATGCGGCAAGCAAAAAATAATTACTTTATTCCATTTGAAAAAAGCATTTGGTATAACCGTTTTGTTACAGAAATTGGAATCATACTACATTAGAGGGAATAGCAAAGATTGGTTTGGTTCGTACTAACAAAAAAGTAATCAACGTGTGGAAATAAATGTGAGATCTTCCAACTGGTCAACAATAACGTGTTCAAAGGATCGATTGTAGGTCCATTACTGTTTCATTTTTACCTGAAATACCTATTTCGTGTCTGTAAAACATCCGAAATTGTTGTTTATGCGGAAGACACCAATGTCTTTGCATTGGGACAAGCAGACAATTTGAAAAATAAGGACATCCGTTAATTGAATTATTGGCTTAATGCCAATAAATTGATGAATAAATGAATAAAACAAAAAATGACTGTAAAGTCTTCCAGCTGGATGACTTTTCAATTGAACAATTTGACATAAAAATGAACCAATTTCTAAATAGTATCTGATGGTGTACGTTGATTGAAAACTATCTTTTTTCCCACTTAAACCATGAAAAAACGCTATTACCAAAACAATCAGTGATTATTTTCACGGTTGTCTCTACGATTGTAGTTTCTCCTCCTTGCTGCCAATTTTCATGCTTCATAAAAAGGTATTGAAATATATTTTCGAAAATGTGGTGACAACTCAGAAGACAATTTCGTGAAAATTTGACACCATAATTTCATGTCTACAAGCTACTGAAATTCCTACTACGATCGATAATCTCCATAGTGAAATTTTTTTATTATTAATTTAATTTTAAAATTCCATTACGAGAAACTCGTAGGAATAAACTAAGGCTTCTGAAAGAAACATTGGACAAAAATTTTTTGAAAGTCAATCAGTAGTCTACCGGGCATCAAGACTTCTCAAAAGACAAGGGTCTAACTCGAAAACGATTAGAAAAGGCAAACATTACGACAATTAAAAGTTATTTTCATAAATTTCAAAATGGATACCTGTTAAGTAAACACGAGCTGGCTGGCAACTCTAATTTTTCAATTTTTAATATCCAATAAATGCAATAACTTGGACTAAAACATAAGGAATTTTAACTGTGGGTTGCGAGATGTATGAAAAAAATATGACGTTCCAGAGACCCTTGTTTGGGAGATATGACGATTTTTGTGATTTCTTAGAAACTTCTTGACAATTTTTGCCAACAAAAATTAGAAGAACTTTCAAAAAAAAATTTAGGTTCCGGTTTACAATCAGTGGAAATTGGCGTCAAAACATTGGCTGTACTGCTGTGTTTAGCGCTGTTTTCGCAAAAATCTTACGGTAATTGTGAAATTTAATTAAATTGGATTTTTTTTCATTTGAGGACTTTTTCTTTCCTTTATTTCATGGTGCTGTCTACCATTGATGTAGTCTCGGTAGTTTTCCCTTCCGATGAGTACTTTATTGATGAATTTATTTTATATTTTGCCAATGAATGCATTTACCTATCGGAAAAATAAATTCTTTATTCTTTCTTCCTTCAGCTTAGATCCTTAGCTTTCTAATGAATAGTCTCAAGTCAACGTTTCAAACGAATACTGCTGTTTACGGGGAATTTTTGGAACTACGAACACGTCTCTGATGCCCTCTAATTAAATCGTCAAACAACGCCTCGAAAACATTTTTACGGTTATTTATCCGGCTTAATAATTATATTCCAACAAAGATTTATCCATCATATGTCGAAAAGTTATCGGTGAATCTTTAGTAATTGGAAAGAAATGTGAAAACTTTTTTACTCATTTCATCACTTGAAAAGAAAAAGTTGTAACTTCTATGTCCCGTGACTGTAGACAAAGAAACTAGACCGGTGTTCTATTCAACTACTTTTTTCGGACCATCTTCCAAGCTTGACTGTTTCCAATGTTTTTCCATTTTTTTTCCAGTGATAACTGCCGCTCACTGTCTGCAAACCAAGGATCAAAAGAAGCTAGCTACAGGTGGAGATATCTTCATGGGATTTGCATACTACAAACACGCAACCATCAACAACAGCTACAGGGTCGAATTCTTAGAGAAAAACATAGAAATCCATCCCAACGAAGACATTGATGTAGCTGCAATCCAATTCACAGATGAGACTCCATTCAAGGGGGACAATGTCATAAACATAACGGTAAATAAGAATTTACTTCATTGCAAATGTACAGTCAAAATAAACCCTGACAAAATGATCACACTAGTTGTAGTTCTTCGTTTCGGATTCGCGATCTTCTGAGGCCTGGCTTTTAAATTGATTCATGACCGAAGCGCAACTTCGAAATTGAAGAAAAAAAGGAACGGAGTCTGTAACGTGGGAAATGTTGTCTAGAATGATGAGTGTATGATGGGCCTATCAGTTTGATTGTACTGCTGTTGTTCTATAGTTAAATCCAAATTGCTGGCAAAAGTTTTCAGTCTACGAATCTGAAACCCTACGACGGCTCATTTTGACGTAGCAAATCAATTCTTATAACCAAAAGTACAACCGCAAAAGCGCCTTACTGACCGATTAAGTTACTCTAGGATCCCGATATTGACAACAATTTGCATTAACTACTACACACACTACACCTCGCGTTTCTTCTTTAATTAACTGATTGTCGTCATATATTTATCATCTAACGAAAAAAATGTTTAGCAAGTACTATTACAAAGTCGTTGTAGTTAGCTGCCCACAAGCGGGGGGGGGGGGGGGGGGGTTAACCATGCGAGCTTGTCCCCATTGTCCCCAGTCTAAGGAATTTTGCTACTTTGGCCGACCGTAGACACAGGTTTAATGAAATGAGTTCAGCCCTGTTTGTCTGGCCGTTGAAACGATACGATGGGAGTTAGTATGGGGGACGGACACAAGAGACAGTTCGGCAGAAATTAGGGTCTATTCTATTTAGATAGGTATTTAAAAACGGGGAGTAGGCGGTTCTGGGAGTTGTATTAACGTGCTCCTAGCTGAGATCGCGGAAATAACAAGTCGGTGCAGCGGGAGAAATTTGGGAGTCGCCGCAATAATTATTGCGTTGATAACGTGTTTTATATCGAGCATTTTTAAAAATGGTTTGAAATTATTTTAAATGAAACTAGCGTGTAACGCACCTCCTGTGCTTCGACTTTTTATCAAACTATTAAAAACCGCAGATATTGGAAATCAGAACTGCATCCCTTGAGTGTACTGTGACAGCACCTAATTACAGGAATGGTAATTTCAAATTTTCTAAAACAAATTTTATTCAACTTTTTATTAATTCTGTGAAGATCTTTGGAACATTTTAAAATGACATGAAAAACGTCACATCTCGGAAACTAAAAGCTCAAAGCAGTCACATTGGAATGTGCTCTCACAGTACCCAACTACAGCGTTGGAATTTCAAAGTTTAAGAAACTTCAAAATTAAACTTTTTAAAAAACTTTTTTTTTCAAAAAAACCATAAAAAAGTCATATCTCAAAAATACAAACATTTAAGCAGGCATACTTGCAGGCAAGATTCGCAATCTCTGTGGTACTCTGACAGCCCCCAAGTACTGGGTTAGCAATTTCAAATCCTAAAAAAAATTTAAATTCAAGTTTTCTGTAAAATTTTTTGAAAAAACGATAAACGTCAAATCTCAAAAATACAAAAAGAAGAGCAGTCATATTTGGAGGCAAGATTCGCGACCCCTGAGACCATGAGAGTACTCTGACAACATCCACTACAAAAATTGACTTTTCAAAATTTGAAGAAAAAATCAAATTTGTTTTCTTGAAATTTTTTTGGAGATTTGACGTTTATCGTTTTTTCAAAAAACTTTACAGAAAACTTGAATTTAAAATTTTTTTAGGATTTGAAATTGAAATTGTTACGAAGCGGAAAAAAAGCCGGCAATTTCTCGACAGACACTAGTTGAGCCGAAAAAGAATTGACTATAAATAAAACTTTTAAAAGTTACGATTCCTCCTGAAACTACAATGAACAACATTTTCAACTACCATGCTAATTGCTTACAGCAAAAAAATAGGGCAACTAAGCCCACAAAATTTGATCAGAAATTCGCAATGTCATTTTTTACCGAAAATTTTTCTTCCAGTTGCAAGCTTACTAAAAAAACAAACTCTGGCCGGGATTCGAGTCCCAGACCTTAGGGTGCAAGGCGATGCCGTTAACTCTAAGCCAAGGGCGAAGAAAGTTGGAAGTTGTTAAGATTCAATAATAAATCAAGTTGAAAATTTGTAGGAAAAGATATTTACGGGAAAAACGTCTTGTTCCCAATTGCAAAACACTTGCTTTTGCAAGTGTAAAAAAACTTCATGTAAAAAAATGAAAACAAACATCTAACGTTTTTTTTGTTTTCAGCTATAAACGTTACTATAACTCGTGACATCATCATTACTTCGACCGAAAACTTTCCGCATTGTTATCAAAATTCTCAGCTTTTAGTAGGAAGTGGCCATCGTTTTAAACGGAACTTTTGCATAATGCAAAAAAAAAACCGCAAAATCAACTTTGCTGTGAATAATGTGCAATCGTTGGTAAAACTCGCTTTGACAAAAATATGTTTTCCAATGCCATTAAGTAAAATTACGGAAACGGTTTTCAGAAGTTTTTATGGATCGATTTCGATCAAACCGATAACTTCGATTTGGCAAAAAAGCTAAATTAATGGTTTCTACAATCCAAATTTGTTTGGAGAAAAACATCTCTGAGACTTCACATTTTATCATTCCTGAAAGTTGCTGTGTTTGAATGTTTGTCTCGTTTCTCATTACGTTTCTCAGTACTTTGGAGCGTTTGTTTATCGAATTGATTTCAGTACACGATAACAAGATACTAGTTACATTGCTCGGTCCGATAGTTTTCATACCACATGTCAACGATTTTAGGAGTATTCTGGGAAAACTTGATCAAACGGTTAAATTTGCGGATGATACATCATCATGATACAAAAATTTGAAAAAGGTTTTGCTAAAGTATGTGCCAAGAAATTTACGAACCCTCATATGCCTATAAAATTGAGAATGCTCAAAAACAAAGACAAGGTTTAAAAACCGAAATTAATAAAAAATTTACAACATTGAGTTGAACAAGTATCAATTAAAAAAAACTATTGGTTATAAATCGTATATGTATATATAACTCTTATATTTACTATCTATTTTTTTTAAAATTATTTTAATAGTTTAGAAGCCAGCCTGAATTGACTTAATCTGTAAGTTGGTAAATTTACATCAAAAAGATTTTTTTTAAAAAAAAAAAAACCTCAGGAATCCACTAGCCAAAAAAAACGCAGTTACTAATTTTTGACACACGGCGTCTTCTCGATCTACTGGGATCTGAACGGCGAGATGCTTGAAAAAAATTGATACGAGGTTTAATATAAAAGAAATCTTGTTCAGATACCTAAAGCCGGAGATTACTCGCTGACAGAACCGGGCAACGAAGTGATTGTAATTGGGTGGGGCACAATGGAGAACGGTGACAACGCCAAGACTCTGCAGGTAAACATAGAAGCCCATGAAAAACAAATTTCAAACCTGGTCTCACAGAATATGTGGATTATCAGGGGTCAAACTAAGGCTGCTACGCTCAGACAGACCTCAAAAGTTTCTATTCTTCTCCATTCGAATGAGAGAGGGAAACTTAAAAACATGGTCACTTTTAAAATGTTCGGCTCGTTTCCACTTGCTCCCGCATTTTCAAATTTTCTCATTTCACTGTTGTTTTCCCACTTCATAATGGCTAAAAGCGTTATGTTAAGATGGAAAGTTTTGAAAACAAATCTATTCACAATGGTTAGTTTGTTCACCACGTAAAGTTTCATTGCATTATGGCAGTGTCAAAAAAAAGTTCAAATTGAAATTCAAATGTTAGGGGGGGGGGGGGGGGGGGGGGGGGTGGGGTTGGGGAGAGAGAGGAAAACATTGCAGGTGGGGCAGCTGAAGAGTTGAATATTTCAATATCTGCTCATTGTTCATTCCAGATACAACTGTGCTGTTGTGTTTGTTAGGAAGTGAACATAAACGGTAGGAGGAATGGCATCATGTAGTGCGGATGAACTGTACGAGTTTCTGTGCTGGTGGAATGGAGAATGGTGTCCCCACTGACTCCTGCCAGGGTGACTCAGGAGGCCCCGTTGAATGCCCAGATGAAAAACAGAGCAACGACAAAAAATGGTAGATATTGAAAAAAAGAGCTTTTCGTGCAAATGTATAGAACTTTTTTCAGAAAAACATTTTTATCATTTTCTGGATTTTTTGTTGAAGGAAAAGGGACGAGAAAGAAAGCTTCATGAATTGACTCCTTAAAGCTTTATCCGGTAAACCATAAAAAAAAACTTGATAATTACTTATGTACGTTGATTTGACAGCAAAAAAGATAAGTTCTAAAAATTCCTTCTCTATGCAGACATTGAAACTTGGACCTCAAAAAATTCTCTTTAATAACACATTGAAATTGGGCTTGAAAATTAATCACAGAAAGCTGCGACTAAGATTGGCAGAAAAATTGGACTGATCTTTTGAAACAAGCGCCGCTTGCTGATCAGATTTATAAAACTTCAGTGCTCAGAATGCAACTGCTCGGTTCGTTTTCTGCTTGAACATAGAGACTATATATCTCTGGCTTAACCTGTAGTAACTAGTACCCACAGTAGTTAAAACTAAATTTTTCATGAAATAGAGCATGTCAACGGCATCCCATCATTAACACCGCCTATATGATCAGTACTAATTGAACTTGACAATAATTCAAACTGATTTTGTCAAAACTATTTGTTAACCCCAAAAAAAGTCTACATTCCGGTTTTGATAACGCTTGCTTTTTCGCAAGAGCAAACAGTCGAAGTCAAACTTCAAATTTTCCCAGAGATACCGAGTTTCTAACCACTACATTTTAGATAAAACGCAAGCAGCAAAATTAATTTCAATTTGCAGGAAAACAAAAAAAGGCAGCAGGCATTGAGCGCACTAAATGAGAACTTTTTACCTCGCAATGTGAATGTGCGCTATACCTATCCGAAAATCTTGAGCCTGATATATTAGTTTCAGCAAAATGTACTTCAATTTGGCCCAATAAATCTAATTTTAGTATCTGCAATATTTTGTGGGATCACATCTGAAGGACCCACACAGTGCGGCGAGAGTCCGGGCACGTACGTTATGGTTGCACATCCCGAAGTACGCTGGTTTGTGGTGGGCAAACCCGAAGAGAGGCCAAAAGCACATGCCTGTCAAACATCAATGTCACGTAAGGCCTCCATGCATTTTAAGAATCCCAAACCTAGCCAACAGACAGTTGAGAAGAGTCAAATACACGCAAGTAAACAGAATTGAGAAATCTCAACTTTCGAATTTTTTTTTTAAAAAAAAGATTGATTTAAAGCTCTTTGCATTTCTAGAACAATTAATGATTGACACAATTTTTTTAAATGGATCAATAGGTAAATTTTTTTTCCGCTAGGGAAATCTGAAAACTAAAATCGATTTTCGAAACTAAGTCAATCACGTTTTTCGTGACTTTTACACTTTTGGTGTTAGATAAGAAATGAACATAAAACAAAAGAAATGAACTGGTCTTAAGAAATCAAAAGTAAATTTGAGCCTGAACAAATTTTGAAAACTTTTCTTGAAAAAAAAAACTAACAAATCAACAGGACCTATATAAGTCTTCACTACGTTAATCGGCTCTGAATGTAATGAATGTGATGATGCGAACAGCTCTGAACAGCTGAAGTCTTCACTACTTCATGGCGCGAATAGTTGAAGTAAACTGCTTTCTTTTAAAGCAAAGTTTGAAGGTCGTTAGAGTCAATTCTTAACTGTTTCCTGCTGTTGCCCCCATCGATTTAATTAAACTTAAGTTTTTATGGAGGCTGAAATAGTGCTTTACGGAGCAACGCGAAAAGGATCACCGCTAAATTTATCCAGATATATCAGCTACCAAAACAAGAACTGAATATTTGCTGTCCTGTTTGTTTATCTAGCAAACATATTTTGTGGCATCGCCGCAACGGTGGTAAAGTTTTCCTGTCTTAAGCTGCAATCTGCCCGATCCCAGATTGTTAAGCTGTTCGAAAGTTCTTCGTTCTCAAATGTTTTAGTTTTGATCAAGATGATCTGTCTGCTGGTTGCAATTGGAAAACAAACTAGCATCATTTGAACAAACTACAAGAAGATTAATATTTCGTGAAGATGCCAAAGAAACGCTGTAGAGGCTGTTTTGGTGGAAGAGAAATTGGAAAAATAGAATGGGAAACATACTCATTACTTGGCTGCAATGAAACAAAATTTTTATAAACGTTTTTATTTCATAAAGTCGAGTAAAATGTATAAAATATTTCTAAATTTGGCCGGCAGTTTAAACAGACCCGAGCATTTTAAAACTTTCGAAATTCTTGGGAGACCTTTTGTAAGAACCTTTTGTAAGTTCCTTAAAAAGAGGCACAACGAGCTCCGCAGAACAATGTTACACTCCAAATTAAATCATTTAACTAACGAACCCCCCGGCAAACTATAATGATTCCACACAAACGACTGGTTAAAATGAAACAGTTTAGTTTCGTTAATCATTTCGCTAATTGTATATACCACAAACACGATGTTAAAACTATAGCAATCAAAACCGATAAACAAGAGTCAATTAGGCTGATATCAGCCTCACCAATCAGTGGATGAACAACATTTATATTTTAAAGGGTAGAAACTTAAACACACTTCCATGAAAAAGTGTAATAAAAGACTGTCATCTGTAAAAGCTTCACAGAAAACTTTTTTTTATAAGTACCCACCCAAAAAATGCCCGTTTTTATTGTGGCAAATCTTCATTGCACATTAAATTTGAGTTTTCTCAAGTCTTTAGCAATTTTCATAATAAAATAAGGGCGTGGACAATTATGCATGCGAGGTCCCTTAAACTTGTTCTTTCAATTGTACACTTAACCCCAAAACTGGCAATGTAGATGCCGGTCAAGCAGGATTTATTCTCATCCTGTTTTTTTTTCAACTGAACCCTTTTCAGAATTGACAGTTACTTAGAAAATATTACAACTATGCATTTTCCCAAGTCCATTATATCGGCAGCAGCCAATTATGCTTGGAAGAGACTTAAAACTTGTTTTATTGATTCATTCCATTATCTCAGATTTGACAGGGTTGTTGTTGATAATTGAAAGTTTCAAATACGGTCAAAACGTCAAAAATTGGATATTTACTGTCCATAAATAACTGTTTCTTCAAAAAATTGGGATATACCGCTTATGCAAGCGAGGTTGTCACGACCTGTTTTTTCCATTACAATTGTACCCAGAATTTAAGTTTGGCAGGGTAGTTTTCAGTAAACGGGAAAAGGTTCAAAATGAACAAAAATTCAAACATTGGACAATTCCCTGGTCTATATAGTCTAAACATTTCAAAAAATTGACCAGACCATAAATTCTCTTATACAAAAAATATGGAGTAACCGTTTATGCAGCGGGAAGATATTTAGAACCTGTTCTTTCTATTGAACCTTTATTCTAACAATTGGCGAGGTCGTTTTGGATTTGACCCTAGAGAGTGGGATTATGTTTAACACAGAGGCGAAGCTTCGCTTCGCAAACACTAGCGAGAACACGAGAAAAAGCATCTCTATGAGGCTCAATTAGAAAAGGCAGAAATAAGCCTAGAGTCAATAAAAATTCGGCTATGTCTCGGATTCAATCTGCGCCCTAGAGATTATGAACCACTCAGCCACGGACACTTAGAAAATCAAAACACTAGCGAAAAATAAAGCAGAGAACAGACGCTATGAAATTCCCAATGCTACAGATCGTAATTATAGCAAAGTGCCTCCAAATAAGTGAACACTTAAAACTTTTTTTTGCGAGTCAGGTTAGAATAAAAAGAAGGCTGTACTAACAGACTTGGCGCGCAATCCCGCTAGTGTAAAGAGACTAGCGTAATAGCGGACTAGCATAGGTGCAGCTGGTCTTTCCATTTGCTGCTCTTTTGATGAAGGGTTTTTGAGAAAGCCTCGAAAACAAAGCCTATATATTTTCATAATACCTATTTTTATTAAACAGGAGCAAACCGTAAGTCACTCTCAATGAAAGATTTCACTCTCAATGAAAGAGACAGAGAAAAAATAACAATTGAAAAAATAACACGAAAAATTTAGTACCCGGTTTGATGATCCATTCAAAGAATTCAGAAACCAACAAAAATCAGTCATAACTTTTATTTTTTTTCTAGTAATTCGGGTGAAAAGATAACATTCAAATTGAATTTAAAAAATTTTGGTGGCTTCCAAACTTTTATTTCATTTATGCAAGAGTAAGAAATTTACAACCAATATTAACACAATAGTCAAACAGAATACCGGACAAAAATAAAGTATTATTTCAACTTTCGGCATATCTAAACTCAATAAAAGAAACATCCGCAGACCGCAATAAGGCAGTTTCGTGCGTGGCCATGGGTGTCTTCAAATTCAAAACACCGAATGTCTCGAAACTTGGGTTGAAGACTTGAAGCTTAGCAGTGGCAGAAGATTTTTCTTTGCATGAGAACTGCACACTACACTCTTCAGACGAAACATCAGTCATAATATGGATGAATTTTCTTCTCATTTCATATCTTATCTTCTGCTTCTCTTCTATTGTCATTTCTATCTTGAAACTATTCAAAAAAGGACTGATTTAACTTTGCAATATTCAGTAAATATCTTTCACAAGGGGTCCAAATTTGAAAACTGTTGATCAATCAATTTGCCTATACGTGGGTTCGACAGACCTGATTTCCAGAGCTCTTATAATAATAATTTTCCTAGGATTATTTTGTAGGACGCATAACCCTAGGATGATAACTTGCCCAGGATAGCATAACCCTAAGATGAAATACTATCTAACAAAGCCAACAGACAAATGGGAAATTTTCAATGAACTGAAAAAAACCAAAAGAAAAACTTCTTTTGAAACTCAATTTTCAAAGAAAAAAATACATCAAATAAACTCTTTGAATTTAGCGATTCTTTTGAAGTTCACCCTTTTTAACACAGAGGCAACGCTAAGCTTTGCACCACTTGCGATAAAAAAAATAATGACCTATATTAAAAACAAATGAAAAGAAAATCCAAAATAAAGAAAAACTTTACGAATCGGTTTTGTCATAAAAATTTATAAAAACGCAAAAAAGCCAAAAAGGTCTGCAACAAAATTACCTGCACCATTAAAAACTTAACAAGGAGTTTTCAGAATGGTTGAAAAACGCCGAATTTTCAAAAATCATTTCTGCGGGAACCAATACGGCAAAAAAGCAAACAGACAGACTAAAATCTAAATTAGCCTAAAACTTTCACGGACTGGAATCCAACTTAAACGGACGGCAAAAAGACCCGGCTGGAATCCAACTCCCGGGCATTCTAGTAAAGCAAGGGCTTCTTAGCAACTTGCAACAGCACAAAAAATTATGTTTGGCAAAAAATCGGTGACGGTCGGATTGGAACCACAAGCCTTTACCTCAAGATAGGTGGGATTGACTGAATTTGAATTTATAATAAGGGAAGCATATGAGCGATTCCAAGTTCCAGGGGACGATTCCTGTGTAATCTAGGTACAGTAGCAGAAGTTCTTGGGTCTAAGATGCTAGCAATGGGTCATTAGAAATGGCATTCAGAAAGTTAAAAGAAAGCTGAACCTTAAAAAGAGTCCTTGACCACGGAAACCAAGCCGACAAATATAAACAGTGACAATAGTCCGAAAAAGCAGAAAAAGAATTCAAAACGGTTTTGAACCACAAGCCTTTGCTGTCTCAAGCAGATGTGTTACCTCTACGCCAAATACGCCGGATGCTTGATTTTATTTTATAACTAGCAGACAAGAAAATACAGCCATTAAGTCTAAAAAAAATAAAAACCTTCAAAATACTACAATTTGAAAAATTTCAATATTTTGTCTGGAATCAAGTTCTATTTGCCAGAAACACAATCGACGGCAATTAATGGAAACTAGCGTTTAATACACCTCCGGTGCTTCGAATTTTTTGCGACAACATGAAAAACCACATATATTGGAAACAAGATCTGCAAACTTACTCTGACTGCACCCAATTACAGGGTTGGTAATTTCAAACTTTTTAAGTTTTTAATTCCCATTTTGAAAAACCATAAAAGCGTCATCTCGAAAACTTAATGGGCCTCTGGAGAAATTTGGAGTCCAGATTTGCAACCACAGAAAGCACCAGAGAGCACCCTACTATACGGTTGGGAATTTCAAATTTCAAAAAAAAAATTTTAAACTTAAGATTCCTGTTAAAAATTGAAAAAATCATAAAAAAAACGTCTTTTCTTGGAAAATTAAAAAGATTTGAGCATTCATATTTAGAGGCAAGATTTGAGGCGCCTGGGTATACGCTAAAGTTGTGTATACGACAATAAATACGACAATAAAGTTGTGTTTTCATCAAATAGTAGTTTCAAATTTTGCGATTTCTTTGTAGATAATTTCTTGGAGAAATTTTGAAAAAAATCAAAAAAATGTCACATCTCGGAAACTAAAAGCATTTGAGCAGTCGCATGTGGCAAGATTTGTAACTCCTGGGAGTGCCCTGACAGCACTCAACTACAAAGTTAGGAATTTCAAAAAATGAAAAAAACTACAAGAATCTGACTGCACCCAACTACAGGGTTGGGAATTACAGATTTAGAAAAAAAATTAATTAAAATTTTCTGAAAACTTTTGAAAACATCACAAAAAACGTCATATCTCAAAAATTACAAGGATTTGAACAGTCATACTTGGAGGCAAGATTCGCAATCCTTAATAGTACTCTGACAGTACCCAACTACAGGGTTGGGAACTTCAAGTTTTTAAAATTATTTTCTAATTTGAGAAAAAATCACCAAAATCGTCTTATCTTGTGAACTAAAAAAAATTTGGCCATTCAAAAATGGAGGCCAAATTTGCAACCCCTTGGTGAATCCGGACAGCATCCCAATATTGGACTGCTTATTTTAAACTCGGTGAAATAATCACTAAAATCAAACTGGAAAATCGAAAACAAAATTCTGAACTATTGCAATATACGATATAGCTTGAACGTGCAAAATTCTTTCGTTAAACATGCGAAAATAATAAGTTGAAAAAGCTTAAACATGGCGAGATAGTGAAGCCCGCATTTAAATATATAATAGTGGTCTTGAAAAACGTTGAACTATAAATTTTATTCGAAGAATTTTAGCATTTTTTGCGATTCAGAAAATAGCATAAAATTTATTCTTTTCTTAATTTCTAGGA
Source organism: Symsagittifera roscoffensis (assembly GCF_963678635.1). NCBI lineage: Eukaryota > Metazoa > Xenacoelomorpha > Acoela > Convolutidae > Symsagittifera > Symsagittifera roscoffensis. The sequence goes on along the minus strand of NC_087066.1, from coordinate 44,205,942 downwards.
TTTTAAGTAGGTCTCAAACTAGGTCTCTATAAATAAGGAACTCGTAAAAACATTTATATGCATGAATTCGCTTCTGTACTTTTTAGAGCATTTCAGACTTTTTCGTGAATAAAAAAAATCACAGACTTCTATACGTAAAAATCACTTCGTTCATATACCCGTAATAAACACTCTTCGTTCATTGACAGGAACAATCTATCTTCTTTAAAACAGTAAATAAAACAGTCGAATGATATTTCATTATTCTTTTAAAACCCAAAATGAACAAAGAAAATTAGGACGCAAATATTCTTACAAAAAAACTAGAAAACGCAAAAATAAAATAGAAGATATCATTAATTTCTGAAAATGGATGATTTTAACTTCTTATAAACACATCTGGTAAATAACTGATTTCATTTTTATTCATTGTTTTTTCCTAGAGAAGGCAACTAAGCTTTCCGAAACCAAAGAAAAATAAAATCCAACGGTTTATTTAATTCAAAAAAATTGCCAGTGAAAAACAACCCAAACAACTAAGAATTCAGATATACAATCAACCAAAAATTAGTCACCTACCTGAAATAACAGACGTCATGAAATCGCTGTTGGATCGAGGAATGAAAAATTTAGCGAGCTCAAGTTTTCTGCACCTTCTTAAAAGTCCCAACCACAATCCCTTGTTTTTTATTTGAACTGCATAGCAAATCTATCTCAATCTTAAAACTCACTGGTGAAAATTTTGAAAACACTTGAAGGATACAGCAAAAAAATAATCATAATTAGCTTTTCTCCAAAGTCAAAAAAGGCTCTTAGACAGAGGCGAAGTTGCACTTCGGGCACACAAGCAAAAATATGACCGATAACGCTACTGGGAATAACTGAATGATTATGAACTACATAATTGCTAAGTGACGCCAATTATGACGGATTAGCAGTACCAATCAATTTGAAAAAAAATTTTTACCAACTAATATGCCTCAATTTAGAGCGGACGCATTTTAGCTAGTATACGAAAAAGTTCAATAAAACATCCGACCCTGCCCATGTTCGAACCCTCTTATTTTGTTGCGGGTCTCCTTCCCTAACTCTACGCTTCATATCCATGATATCTTGAAGCTAAAATTCTATTTGTAATTCAAAAGCCTCTGTTGATATCCTTAGCATTGGCTGTACTTAATAGCTGGTTATTGATCAAAATGAAAACTTTCAAAATGAACGCATTTTGTCGCAACAATATTTGCGACTTAAGTTCGAAAAAACAGAGTTCATACTATAACGCATACTTTGCTTGTGTAAATAACAATTTATGGTCACAAAAAAAAATAGAAAAGAAAATACGGCAATAAGCAGACAAAATTAGGAGGTATCTGCTGATATCGCGAAGTTGCACAACAACGAAAGAAGAAACTATGGAAAATCAAAATCAATTGGTGCTTAAAGTTGAGATAAAATTGATAGCAGAAAAAAAGTCGGCTTTTTCGATTTCCCTCCCTAGCTAAATGTTGTTAATATGTAATGAAACTTAGCATGGTGAACCAATAACTAGTCTGAACATATCTATTCTTCTAACTTTACCACAAAAAATACGCATTCAGCCATAATAGCATAAAAATACACTGAAAAAAAATTTGAAAAAGAGAAAAAGCCGAAAAGTCTAGTATTCGATTATAAAACACTTCCTATCTAAGCGAGTGGCTAATACGCGGACACTACTAGGGTAGACACCCGTTGAGTCGAAAACGAAAAATTCTATGAGACATTCTTTGTGCGATTAAAAATTAAACATCAAGTTTTCAAAACCCATCCCCACTGAAATACTCCCAACAACAAAAATCAGTTTGCTCTTCAAACTATGCAAAATAGGTTGAAAAAGCTGATTAAAAAATAAGACGAAACCATGCGAAAAAAATCTTACAAGATCCGAGTCGGCAAATTTACAAACGCAGCGGCGAAGCAGAGCTTCGCAACACTTGCGATGTAAAAAAAAAACACATTGCACAGTCATTGGAAAATAAGTCAAAAAATTTTGGAAAATTTAGTTGAAAAAATAACTTGAAAAAGTTGAAAAATTACAGCTACAAAAACTTTATATTTGTGTCGATGAAGTGCATAAACAGTCCTTCAAAAATAGAAATTATTTACCGAGCGGCAACAAACTTTGGGTCAAAACCTGTTGAGCTGAAGAAAAAAAACGTCATAAAAAATTTCATAAAATTTAGAAATTTTTACGAATCATCCCAACTGAAACTCATAATCTCAAATGGATTTATTTTGCCCTGGAAATTACGCAAAGTAAGTTGACTAACATAAACTGAAACTTTTTCAAAATTTTAGAGAAAAACATTAAAAAAATGAAAAAACAACTCTATGTACGAATGGTAAATTTACAAACTAGCGAAGTTTCGGTTAAAGGAAGAAGTGTTTAAATTGGAACAAAACCCATGCTTTAAAAATTAAACCAGTGAAAACTCTGCCAGATGAAAAAATGGCGTTTAAAAAACGGAAAATGAATCGACAGAAACTAGGAAGAAAACCACGAACCCATAAAACATGAGTATTTTTTCGGAAAGATAATAACAACCTGAAACGGGCTTGAATTAATTACTACTCAAAAGATAGTACTTTTGAACTTTCAAGAAATTGAGCAACTCAGAGGAGACTCTAGAAGTGAAGATCCTCTACAAGTGAAGATCCCCTGTGCCTAAAGTTATTTACGGAAAAAAAGTCTAGTACCGTTTGCAATATCCTTGCTTATCGCATGGGTTATAATAAAGCGACTGTCAATTCTAGCACAAAGCACAAAAGTGCATGCTTTGGAAATTACGCCGACAAAAATGAACAGAAACGAACGTTCGACAATTAATTTTTCCAGAAAAAACTCATTTCCATATTTTGATGTCCAGACCTTAGGGGGCAACGGCGCCCGCGTTACTTCATCAAGGGGGAAGGATCCTGGAAGCAACTTAAATTAAATAACAATAAGTTTCATTTTCTCCCAGCAATGTCTACAGAAATAAGTTGACTGAAACGCGCATCTGTGTTCCCAGGCCTTATTTCAATTTCAGCGGGAAAAAAATCAATCAGTTACCGATTACAAGTCGCAGGTGCAATTAATCTCTAACAAAAGATGGAGGCCAAAGTAAGGACTAGTTTTTCAACTAGAGTTTACTTTGGCCAACTCGTGCGTGCGTAAGTCGCATAAACCGTTTAGAATAATTGCTTGGAAACACATCGTGTGGTATAGAAAAACTACCGAACTGTTGAAAAGACCAACCGAATTACTAAAAGGACCTACCGAACATACCGGGTACAGCCAGGAGCTAAAAAATGTTTAAAAAATTGCCAGGAGCTTAGAAAAAGGCGCACCTCTCTGTTGCATAGATCTTCGATCTCGGGTGTGCGGGCTCGAAACAATGCTCTAGTAGTTCTATTCAACTTCAAAGCATGACTGGCAAGCTGAAAAGTTCATTGAAGCAATCGAACGAAAGGTTCAACTACAACAGGCAAATCTCCATACACTGTTACATATGGTCACAATGGTGTAGCTTGTACATTCAAATCCCGTCTTTTTTATGTATTTTTTTTAGTCAAATCTATAATTTTAAAGTAAAAACAAAAGTCATAGCATTTCGTTTGAGAAATAATAAATTTCAATTTAGACAAATTGACTAGTTATTGCAAGCAGTTTTGAGTGGTTATCTTTGAGTTTTCGGATTGAAGTAGGAACGGGAACTGAAACAATATAAAAACAATCCTAATAAATTCGACAACTTACGAAAGACTGGTTTTTCAAAGTCAAGACTTGAAATAGTTTTTCAGATAATAGGCGTGTTTACCTGTAACTCGGTTTCCAGCTGGATTTCCTTTTTCATCAAGAAGAACAACATTATTTGTGTCAAAACGAGGGATGAATGGTCCTGGCATTTGCCGACATCCAACAACAATCGCTTTCATTTTTTGCCCTCTAACCGCAAGCAATACCTTATCTCCGATCACTGCTCTTTGTCGACCTGTCTTTCCTTGCTTGTAGACATGGATAACTCGTGGCTTCCGTCTGTACGGTTCATTTGCGTAAAAAGAGTTATCCACGATACGAACTCGACTGAGTTTCATCAGCTCCTCACAACGAGCACTCAACGAAAACGATCTAATAAAAGAGGTGGCGCTGTTCCTACAAAATGTCCGGTTAAACAACGAACCTACATTCATTATATCTAAAACCATGACAGCAAAACTACAGCTATTCATTTCTGTCGATACTCTTAGCCAAATTGTTGTTATCAACTTTTTGAATAGTTTTCCATTAAAAACGGGGTCGAAAGAGCAGGGAGCTCAAAAGCTTCAAAGTATCAACCTCGTTTTTTGCGGATGACATCTCGATCATCGGTACAAAACGGGAAATCGAAAGTGGAAGCCGCCAAGTCAAGAGAGCGATGGACTTATGGCTGGGCAAAAGGATGGTTATAAAGGAGAGACTTCAAAGAGGAGGTCATTGAATTTCAGTCAACAAATCTCGTCTGAAGAACAGCAGACTACCAAAACCCTTCGAGCAGGCATTTTTGGTGGAGGGCACATTATTTTTTGGCGCCCAAGCGGGATATTATAGCAAGAGCGAGCGAAACAGCACACAACGTTTTGTCGAACGGTGCTACCCCTAAGGGGCCACGACAAATGAAGATGCAGAAACCGCACATCAACATGTATCAAATCCGCAAGAATCTCAACACAGTCTTTTGAGATCAAATAGACATAAATGCAAAGAATAGGTCATATACTGAGAATGAGTGAATCCAGACTTGCGAAACAAGTGCTCTTTGGTTGGTCGCGGCAAATAACCGGTGCGTATTCATAGGTCCCAAAATGAACAATCAGTCCCATAGGTCCCAAAATAAAAAACAGTCGCATAAGTCCCAAATCTTTTCAATTGGTCAAAAGACTAGATAGGCCGAATCGCGGTTTAAGGTCGCCGGTGGTCGCGCTATGCGCGCGTCGTCGCTTTGCGGCGATAACCGGCTCTAAATTTCGTATAGAGTCCTACCCTTTGGTGGCAAGCTCGCAACACGTTGGCGCGGCTGTGGCAGTCACTACTATACAGCTTGAGTTTATGCTGCATGAACAGTAAACAATGAATCCATAAATTTGTTGGTTCAAATCTCAACCAATCAGAATTCAAGAAGATAAATTTTGGGACTTATGCGACTGATTTTTTCTATTTTGGGAGCTATGAATATTGAAACCTATGGGAATACACCCAAATAACCAAGAGGCAAAAAAATTCAAATGCAGGACACAGTAAAAAACAAATGGCAAAATATACTGAAGAAAAATAATCTTGACTACCAACAGTTAGCCAATTTCGCCTTGGACAGAAGTAAAGAGAAGATTCTGATTGATGAAGATGACAGTGTGTAACAGTCGCCTACTTCGGTCACATATGAGGCTTAAGAAAAATAGGCCCTATAATCATTGGCTCAAGAGTCAGGGACACTATCTCTTGTGTTTTTCTACCTCAAGAACGGTCGGAGCCCATTCGGTTCGCTTGCGACATGAGACTAGAACCCGTTACAGCTTAAAGGCTACTACCAAAATATCCCCCCACTCTAGAAAATAAGAACGTTCCCATACTTAGGTCTCAAAATACCCAAAAAACACGAACGCCGTTAAAAACAGGGTCGGAACAATCCGTTAAGTTACTTTTTATTGGACAGTGGAACTTTGATCCATTTCAGATGGATCAACCTAAAACTCGCCTTATCTCAACATAACAATCATAAAACACACTCGAGAAAATTAAATTAGAAACTCACATGTTGACGCACTCGAGTATAAGGAGTAATTAAATTAATGAGCAACTCGAGAATTAAATAAAATAACTTGAGTACTTCAATACTAATCGGTTTTCATAAAGGAAATAAGTTTAGACTCTAGAATTGAAGTTTTTGTCTGAACCATTGGGACACTCCAGCTGTCCACCTTTCCGTTGAAGGTTCACTCTAGTTCAGTTCGAATAATTGTACTCTTCTCTCGCGATTATCTCGTCTCCTATTTCAGGATAAGACGGCTCTACTCGTGTCTTATTTTGTATCTGGAAATTGCGAATAGCAATTTCCTGTTGTTTTCTTAAGTATTTTCCCGCAATTGTAAATTCGGTCGTTCTGATTTTTCACTTTGTGTTTTCAGTTGTTGCGAGAAAACTGAGCATGACAGGCTCCATTCGAAATTTTGAAAAATAAAACTTCACACAAAAATCACGTATTTTCGTGTCCCTCAAGGTCAAACTTCCAGATATGACCGACTTGCACATACTCCCCGGACTCAAGAACGATGTCCTCATCGCGTGATGCCTCTGTCAGTGAATCCCCAGAAACCCGAGTGTCACTCAAGATACAGTGCCAGTGGTCATTTACAGAAGTTTGCAGCAGACTTAACTTTATCTACCTTCCAAAATTCACAACCATATAAAATTTTCACACTATCGCTAAGCAGCAATCAAAATCTGCACACACCTGCACCTATGAATTCTCGCTTTTTAAGCTGGTAATTTAAAATTTCTTTTGTCCTATTCAATCAGGAAATTGTCATGCAGCATTTTGATTTTTATAATAGATATAGCATACTAATAACAATATCTCAATTGTTAAAACTTCTTTTTCGTGAACCCAGATTTCATCCAAGTTCACCCTCGAGCCCCCTCCCTCTCAAGACTCAAGACTCTAGAATTTCCTTTTGAGCCACCGGCTCACCTCGTGTTCTTCACCCTCGAGGTACCCGACCCAGGTATATTTGACACTGTGATCTGTTTCAATAGTGCCTCTTCATCTGTTCTGTTCTGTTCTGTTTCCCATTTACGCCCCTCGGGGGGCCTTGGGTGGTTCTTTCTGGCACTTCCTCTCATGTCTGGCTAGGTTATTAGCAGTGATCCAGGCTCCGCAGGATCCACACTCTTTCCTCCCCCTGGTCCCCGTGTACCTGTTACCTCCCGTCTCCCTTGCCGCCGTGTTCCCTACCGTTCCACTCCCTCCTCCGCAACTCCTCCTATGACTCGCCATATTACCCCTTGTTACCGTCACCGCGCGGTCCCCACACCTACCCATCTGGTCCCCCTTACAGCTCTTTCTGTGGTTTGTTAAGTTGTGCTTCTCCGCGAAAGTTCTGTTGCATCTGTCGCATTTAAACACCCTCTCCTGTATCCTGTGAACTCGTCGTTCATGCTGCACTAGACCTCCTTTCGTTTTACAAATTCGTCCGCATCCCTCCCACCTGCATGTTAAGTTTTCTCCCTGATACCTCGCCTGGCTCCTTCTAGGTTTCTCCCCTCCCCTGTATCTGCACATTTCACTCTCCCATTTCTCTAGCGCTTCTTTTCTCCTTTTCACTGTCGCCTTCCATTTTTTTCGGTCCTGTGTTAAATTTTCTATATTCGTCCAGTCCTCTCCCGCTTCCCTTATGAGTCGCCTCCAGTAATTTACCACGCCTCCATTTAACCTACCCTGTTGTGTTCTCTCGTTTGTCCAGTGCCCTAGTATAACTTTTTTAGTTGTCCTGTTGTTGCTCATCCGAAGGACGTGGCCCATCCTTTCCAACGCCCGCGTCTCTATTTTTGTTCTGATAGATGTTATCCCCAGAACCCTGCGTATCTCGAAACTATTGACCCCCTCTCTTTCCATTCGCAAGAGTGTTAAACCTCTCCCCTCATTCCATATCCACCGGTAGCATTTATCCGCCATGCTCTGCATCTTCGCCATATCAGTCACTGTCCATGCTCTTGCACTGCAGTCAAATAGCATTGTTGATTCGACCACTGCCTGTACAATAATTGCCTTCGTTCGTTTACTGACCTTTGCTTTCCACAACCACCTTCTTACTTTTGACCACGCCCAGTATCCCCTTTTAATCCTCGCTGCCCTGTCCTGCTTCCTCCCTATTAGCGTCCCTAACATCCTCGTACAATTCGCTGTTATCACAATCTCCTCCCAAGCCTTCAGCTGTTCATAGGATCGCATCCACTCCCTTTGCTCCTGCAATCTCTTCACTTGATTCGGTAAGCTCTTCACCTTCGACTCCCGGTTCAAACAGAAGGAATTGTGAAGAATCAGGCTTACATTCTTCGCCAGGTCCTCCTCTAGTATCGACTCCCTCGCTCTAGTGTTGTTTCTGGATACTCTACCCACTCTTTTCCACCCCGTCGTGATCGCATTTTGATGGGTCAGCAGAGGTCTCTTGAAGGCATCTGGTCCTATCTCGGCCTGGAACTGTCGATATTCCTTTTGATGTTTCCTCATGTGATCCTTCGTGACCACGTATAACCAGGACGTTAACGTCGCGCGAAACCAAGGAAAGAACCTCAAGCGGCTCCACATGTGTCTGACTTCCATTGGTATGGCGAATACCTTGCATGCGGTCTCGAACAACTCAAGTCTCCTGCTGTAATCTATCGCGTGAATCGACTCTGCCGTTGGCGTCTTCGATTCCCGATACTTTGCTATATTTTCTTCAATCCATCGTAGAGCCAGCATTGTGCTCACCACCAGGATGGTCACCTTTTGCTGGTGATCGGGCAGTCCCAACGACCTGATTTCTTCCACATCCCAGATCAGGCAGAGATTGGCGTGGTCTGGGTACCACACTGTCTGCGCCAGACAGTGGCATGGACAATCCCCGTGTGTGAGGTCGATGCTCCTAAGATTGCGTTCTCCCGAGGCTTCTAGGAGAAGCTCAAGTTCCATCATCTTCACGTGTATTACGTCGATCTCTTCCAAGTTTGGAGCATCAACGATGGGTTTCCCGATCACGTTTTGTCTCTCGTGGTCACTTGTATTTTCGCCCTCCAAACCTAGAAGTTCTTCACCCCAAATTTCACTCAAGTCCTCCCTCTGTTCTTTCGGCACAGTTCCTTGGATCTTCCTCAACAGCTTGTGTGAATGATGCGACATCCGAGCCAGTCTTACACATTTGGGCACTGAGAAGGCTTTGTCTATCAATACCCTCTGGCTGGACACTACTACCATCGCCATGTGTAATGAATAGTGGCTGCCACATAGGTTGGCCATCACTGACCCCACTAGGGACTTCGCATTTAGAGGCAGACCATAGGCTTCGCTCATGGGAAATCCCATCTCCGCTTCGAGTCCAACCTTCCAACTCTTGATGTGTTTCTGGGTCACTTGCAACACTCCGGGCCATGACTCCACGCTCAACGCGGTCACCAAGTGGTGTTCTGACTCTAGCCTCTCAAGTGACTGGAGACTGCACATTCTTGAGAAGAATCCCAGTGCTGTTGCTAGGTTCACCGTGGTACTCGCGTAACACTCAGCCACTATCTGTATCTCACTCTTCTCCCTTTCGGTAATGTCTTCAAACCAGGTGACTAGGTCTTCTTTCTGGAAAGACTGTAACCTGACGCATGATCGTCCATCGCAGGTGTGCTCGCCATTCCCACACGTCGAGTCAAGACAACTGCCCGGCTCCATTTTCTTTACCGACCCTGCTCCACTCGTCACCTCACTCGACTCCTTCACATGAGGCAAGATCAGTCTATGTACTATACTCAATGTCGCCAAATCTTCATCCTCTGTCGGCGCTAGTCTCACTCGCTCCGTGTCTTCCTCGATCAGGCTCGCATGGGGATGTGGACACCAGGAGGGCCTGAGCAATTTTCACACCACTCCCAGATTCGTTGTCAACATGCCGTTCCCGTTACCCATTTTCAGTTCGACTCTCTTACTTGAGCGCGGCACACTTATTACTTCCGGTGTTTTCTCGAGAATCAAACCTAGGCTAGGTCTCTCTCTCTCCACAGTGTCTATCTCCATTATCTTCTCTGTCCAGAACTACAGCAGCTCCGCCACCTCGTAGTTTCTGTGGGCACCTCCAGCTTCCAAGTCCAAGGAAGGGTTGTATGCCATCCCCATCACTCCAGACACATACTGGTACTCTCCCTTTTTGTTGGGTTTCAAGTACTCTCCTGACGAAGCCAAGTTACGTTGTACGTCGTGTTTTTCCTCGAACTTCTTGTTGTAGAATCTCCGTATCTCATCTAACTTCCTATGGCTCTCTAGAGACTGCCTAGAACCATCCTCCTTTTCTATCCCAGTACTCTGGTACACGTTCAAGATGACTGCGGAGACTCTCCTTTCCAGCGTCTTGCTTCCAACTGCTCTCTGGTGACATGCTAGGATGGTACTATCAGTCATCATCGACATTGTCCACCTCAAGAAACAGGTAGCATCCTTCCTCCTTGCCAGACTCAAGCCTGAGTTATCCCTAGCAACGTGCTGCACCAGTACTCGATACACCTCTAGATTCTTGCCTCCCAATTTCAACTTATCGTACGAAGTCAGTGTCTCTAACTCTATTCCCAACAGGCTCCACGCGAACATCAGTTCCCTGCGGTTCTAATGAAGGGATTCGCCATCAACGGCGATGCCGATGAGGATGTTCTCATCGCTTCTTCAAAATGATCCTTTAACAAGTTCTGCCAAGTTCTCTTCAGTTGGCTCCCCAATTCCACTTTGTTGATATCAGCCTTCTGCTGGGTAGCCCAGTTGCGTCGTTTGCGTGACACTCCACTGTCGAGCTTTTTCAGGCAGTCCTCCAATTCCTGCAATGTTTCCAGGGCCACTCACCACGGTCGGGAGTTGTTCCTCGTTTTATTCTTCTCAAGAGGATCGCTAGTCACTTGCTTCCCAGTAGCCTGGTGCTCATTTGAGACCCATTCTTTGCCGACGTCCACTTCCCAGGTCTGCCCGCTCGTCGAACCCCGCTTCATTTTTGTCCTTTGAGGCTTGAAGTCTTCTTCCGTTGTTGAGCTGGTGGGGATCTTCATCTCTCTTTCTACGTCGAGCAGTTTCCTTGGCTCGTAGCTACTCTTGTAAGCTGCTGTCTTCCATCGTGCCAGAACCATGGGGGCCGTCTCTCTCAAGTTTTTCTCCGAGACCGCATCCGCTGAAGGAATGCCCAATCCCTCCACGTCTCTCTTCCTCTTGCGAGACCTCACGTCTTTACTTGGGGGCATTGTCGTTATCATCACTGACTCGACTTCCTTGTCTCCATCCAACCGTTCCAACTCTTGCCTCCCCCCTGCTCGAGCCTTAGGGATATTAGTACTTTTAATTATATTACTAGTTCCGACTTTATCCCCCCATACATGTTCAATTATTTTACTGTCAGTTTTTGGTTTCAGAGTAGAGCTGTCTTTACATTTGTCTTCCTTGGTCTTCCGTGATGCCTTCCTCAACTCGACCATCTTGCTCAGCAGCTCTCCTCTAGCTTTCTCCTCCAGACCTGTCCCCATCAGGACAGGCTCTCCGAATTTCACAACCGTGTCCCACAGCTCCTCCTTGAAATCATCCAATGTGGTCTCGTCATCCACTTCTCGATTAAAATCGCTCAAGAATCCTCGCCAAGCGTCCTCATCCAGAGTGCCTAGGAAAGCATCCCTGTTTCCCTCGAAGGTGTTCTTCTCCCTTCTTTCTGCGCTCAGGAAAATCATCCCCATGTTAGGATTCTCGCTCGTCAGTGGTAATTCTAGATTCTTGCGGGGAGATGAGGTCAGAGGTGGCGTGGGGGTGTCTGCCCAATTTTCTCCACTCAGATCCTTCAACAGCTCTTGCGTGGTGAACTTCTCTTCCGATGGTTTTTGCTCCGGTGTGTTTCCCACTTCCATATCCTCTCCTGCCTCGCTGAGAGTCTCGTCCATGCTCTCCTCTCCCGATTCTGCTTCTCTCCTCTCAAGAATCCTCCTGAATCGATCTTCTACAGGACCGCTCCTTTTATCCCCAGGGGTGTCCACCGATAGGGGTGATGGTGTCGCTGGACACGTTTTCTTATACTCTGTCAGAGCCACATACAATGGGCCTGCTGCATCCAGCTCCTTCCCCTACTGTCTCATCTCCACTTGCTCCAGTCCGTAAGGTGCCCGGTACCTCCTCGTGGCAAACATCATCTCATCTCCTTTCAGTGCGATGTGTCCTTCCTCCACGATCATCCTGCCATCATCCCACACCGGCAACTTGTTTTCCAAACCTGCCCGCTCAAGTATTTTCAAGGCTTCTCGCACCTCGAATTTCGGGGGCATCGAGCCTCTCATTTTCTTGGCCTGAGTTGTCCATGAATTTATTTTCGCATCGCTGGTATGAAAATAAATTGCTGCAGTGTAGCCGATGAAGAGGGGATCCCAGCCATCGATGAACTCCCTCTGTTGTTCTTCGGTTGCTGCTCTCGCGACCGGGACGGGACCACCAGGGAGATGTTCATCCCCAGGGTCATTCTCCTCATTGTTGGAAACTCTGGAATGCTTGCTGGTAGGACTTCCTTCTCCAATATCGCCTCTAGCTCCCTTTTCACCAACTCGAAGCTTTTCTTCCATGCGGGAATTCTCGAGATCTCTTGTCCATTTGCTGTCAGGGGGTTTAGGTTCCAGAACTTGGGATAGGTTTCGATGGGGCCTTCGCGCTTACCTCCCATCCTGCACTGCAATTGTCCTCGGAAACTGTATGTCACCAACTCCGGATCCTTCACCTTTCCGAAGAGCACCGTGTTGCTCATTTGTGCCCTTAGCACCTCCTGCTGACACCAATTGAGTGTCGTGCCATCTAGTATGCTTATGAGGCTCAAGTTGGTCACTGAGTAGCGATAAGCTGTCACCAGAGGATCTGGAAACGCGTACCTGACGGCCGGTCCACAAATGCAGGTTACGACCTCCTCTAGCCCCCGGATCATCCCCATGGGGTCCGATCTCATGGCCAGGCACAGGTCTGTCAACAGAGGCATGCCCCCATTCACTTTCTTCCATTCGTCTCGCGTCTTTGGGCTCTTTTCTTCACCAGTCAGGTGTCGGTTCTGCATCAAGAGGTACTGCACTAGCAGCGTCTTCAGCCCGGCAGCACACTTGTACGAATAGGTGTCAATGCTCGAGTGGGTTCTTCCCATCGTCAGGGGCTCCCCATATTTCATTAGCCGATGAAAGACACCAGTTCCCCATGGGTTAGAAGCACCAATGTCAAATATCCATCAATCCGGAGTGTGTCCACGCCCCGACTGAACATGTACGCTGGGCCCAATTTGAACAGGTACCTTGGGTAAACCAGGTACAGTGCCAACAACAGACGGATGGGCATGTTCAAGATTTCCTGTATGAAGGCTCCAAAGATGGTCTCTTTCGCGCTGTACACTCCAGCCATGAACTCCTTTCCCCAACAAGGACTCAAGAACTCAAGAATCTCATGATCCCTCCTCGTCCTCAGCTCACCCCTTGCGTGCTCCCTCCAGAATCCTCCAATCGTGACCTCGTTGGCTGCTGTGACGAACCTGGCCACCGTCATTTCCCTCTTCTCGGCCACTTCCAGCTGCTCCTCAAGAAAATCCCAGATTTGCTTCACAAGAAGTGGGGCATCCTCTCTTGTCTTCTCCGTGGCGTTCTCCAGCCTTGGTGCCAGGAAGGGCCACCTGCCTCCCTCTTGTGTCAGTCGATACACCATCGACTCGAGCTGCTTCCCCGCTGCGGCCACGTTCTTCCTTTCGTTGCTTGGCCCTCTAGACTTACTGGTGGAGCTTGTGATAGTCAACTCCATACTTCGAAACCACAGACTGGCCGTCAGGTGAGTCACTACTGGATGATCATCCCCTATAACCGGACTGAGCTTGAGTTGCCTAGCAATGTTTGATATCTCCAGCAAGAGGACCTCGTCCAATACAATGAGGATGCCTGCCAACTCGTAGAAGCCCCTCAACGCGTGGGACACATCCGCCCACGCCGCCGCCAGTTCTGACTTGCGAAGCCTCAGGTTCGTTGGTTCCAACTCCCGATTTGGAGCTGCCATCAGAATACGCCGCCCATTCCCTTCCGCTATTAAGATCAAGATCGCATATACAAATTGCAGAGCGGGAGGCATGCTCGAGTACCCGGGGGTCGTCGTGAACACCACTTTTGTCTTGGAGCCAAATCGTGAGGCAACGTTCTCTTGTACTTCGTTCATAGCTGCAAATAACGTCTGGATAGCTTCCCAGATCTTCTTCGGTGCTGGTTCATCACCCTTGAGCTGCTCAAGAAACCCTGTCGCATGCAAGTGATCATTCATTCCTGCAAACAGTAGTAGCTCAGGCTCGCAAGGCATCTCCGATTTTATTGCCACCACCAAGGTTAACATCTGGTTTAGCTCCGCTCCCGGTAGTGAGTATATCAGAGTTTCTGGCCAAAATAACTTGGGAGACGCTCCTTCAAAATCCGATCCCGCCACGATGACCACCCTTGCAGCGGCTGGATCTGCTCTGTCATAAGCTGCCAAGGTTTTGGCCAGCTGTGTGTTCCCGCAGGGTTTCCCGTATCTGGGGCCGTTTGCTAATCTCGTGCCCTCATACGCGGCGTCCCGTAGTTCCATTTCCCTCGGGTCCAGTAGTTTGTCCACCACCCTCAACTGTGCTGGAGTTGCCAACCTAATCCTGGCAATGCTGGTTCGATGCTTGGGAGGCTCCACCACGAGTCCCGGACTCCCCAGCGACTTGGGAGGCCTATAGTTGATGGGTCCCATGACCGATTTCGTGGGAATCCCAGTCAGATCCGCTGTCTCCATTATTTTCGCTCTTGAGCAATGCGTCTCGTGAGCCTTCAGCCAGTCCACGCACTGGTGTTTACCCAAGTCTTCGTGTGACACCCGCTCAAGACCCAAAGCTTCCGCCAACTCTAGCCTGCACTCCAGATCTTCCAAGTCTAGCTCCTTCACCTTCTCCACATATCTCGACCTACTGGTCTCCGCTGGCCTCTCCGGTTTCTTTTTCTCCGCCACCACCACCGAGGATATTACCGAACCCTGAGGAGTTGATGACGTTGCCTCTTCGGCCTCCATGGGTGCGGCGCCCGGCAACTTGGTCCGGCTGTTCCTCGAACTGTCTCTAGAATCGGCCATCGCTCCCAGGCGACTGGACAAAGCCCTCGGGTTGAAGAAGGGTGGATTTGGGGGTGGTCCGAACGTGACTTGGGCCGTCTCTAGCAACTCTGCCTCCAATGCGCTTACGTGCCTTTGGAAGACGTCATTTAACCTTTCCACCCCTCTGGGCCTGTCAAAGTGAATCCCATCCGAGGATGCATCGTTAGGGAAAGCAGATCGCTCCATCTGCTCGGCTACGTCCAGCAGTCCAACGGGGAGGACGCTCCTTTGGTGTAACTGCCTGATTATTTCATTCAGGTTTCGCACTTTTGTATTCATCTCCATTGCATGTTGGTCCGCTTTCATGTTGTAAAGAATGGTGCACACCGTAAGAATGGCAGGATCCATTTGAATCCGCAATTCCTCAAGAATGCAGGTCATCTTGTCATGCAGCCTCGTCACCTTCCTTGCCTCCCCCTAGACACGTCGTTCGTCCCGACCATCAGAGTTACCGTGTATACTCTTGCCATCCCTAGCATCTCAAGTGTTGCCAACATCTGCGGCGTCGCAGCTCCAGCGAAACTCAAGATCCCCGTTTGCCAATGGGACTGAATCCGGGTCAGCACCCGCAACAAGCTGTCCCCTATGATCAGGTGGACCGCCCCCTCAGGCACACGTGGCTGCGTGAGGTATTCCACCCAAGCCGCGTCATGGAAGCAATCCCTCCTGTCTCTCTGCGCCGTGCTCCAGTCCATCCGATTGTGCCTGTGGTATCTGCCTTCCGTATTCTTCTTGTAACTTGAGATCACCACACTCCTGACAGGTTGCTCCCTCCACGTCGAGGGTAGCTCCACTCTTGCTGGACTCTCACGACTCCTTAGCTGTAGCCGCTCGTGCAACTCTTTCAGTCGTGACGAGCTACCGCTCACCTGACTACTACTCGGGGTTGAACTTGGGGTATATCCAGGCAGCGCGACGTCCATCAACGGGCGTATTATTTGTGTCTCTAGGCCACGCAGGGAGGACGCTGATTCGGTTGGTATCCACACCTCCAATCCCTCATTCATATGTTCTTGAGCCGCGCGATCAAGGTTAAATCGTCCCTTCGATCTAGGAGCTTCGTCCACCTCCATACGTGACTCTGGCCTTGAACCGATAACCACACGCTCTTTGGGCCTAGCCCCTTTCTGCATGTCAAGCTCGCGTTGTCGTTGCTGGATCCTTTCAAGCTCCGACTTCAGCTGCTCACAATTCGCGGCATTCTCTCGTACTCTTTGTTCCTGTAGATGCTCAACTCTCAACATATCCAGTTCCCTCCGCGCTTGGTCCTTTTCGACGACCGCTTGATCCCTCTCAAGTTTCGACTGATCTCTCTCAAGCTTCGCTTGATCCCGGTAGAGGTTCGCCTTGTTCCTCTCCCGCTGAGTCCTCTCAAGCTCTCTCTTCATGATACTGAGGTCTGGATATGCTTCCCCCGTTTGTTGCGCCCGTGACATCGATGGTATCTTACTCGTGCTCTGGCCTGTAGATCTGACTGATGGTCTGATCGGCAGTGGGAACTCCCCCGCACCATACTCGGTATTGTTACTCAAGCCAGGGTTCCTTGCCAAGTCGAACTCCCTTATTGCTCCATCCACGTTCCAGGACAGCCGTCTGGTTTGCTCTTGGTTGGATATTCCATCGGTGGTGTAGCCGACCATCAAAACCGCTTCTGTCGCAGACTCCCGGCACTCGCCCTGTTCCTCCAACTGGAGGATGGCATTCAGCATCACTGCCATTCTCTCATCCACTTGAGTGTAATCCAGGTCCCTCAGGCGTCTGTACAATTCATCAAAAGTGGGCTTTTTCAAAGCCGATGGCATGGACTTCCAGAATCGATCTGCCATTTCTGTAGCTTCCAGGTGATCTTGAGTATTAGCAACTTGAGTTTTACCTTAGCAACTTGAGTTTTACCTTAGCAACTTGAGTTCTACCTGAGCAACTTGAGTATTACTTCTTGAAGCGTCGTTCAATTTGCGTTTTCGTTTAAGGACTTCCTTTATTCAATTGAATGCAGTTGGGTAGTCATTTCGACTTTACCAAATCAATCTGAAAATAACACCCAATTTTTAGACTAACAGGCTGTGTTCCTAACCTAAAAACCCCCTTTACCACTATGGTTAAAACCCTTCCCTTTTCGTCCTACTAAAATAGTTCAATTGGAAATTTTCTAAAAACATGCAGATTCATTTTATGTTTTAGCAACATCAATCATTTAAAATTTTATTTGTCATGCCAATTACCTTTAAGATCCTTTACCTGTTTTGTACCCCCACACCTAACTCGAGATTCTCCCCTCATGCCCAACTCGAGACCCCCTTGTACCCGACTCAGGCGATGCTCAAGTAGTATTTCTTATGAAGATGTACCATTATCTCAGTTTCTGTGAAGACCACGTGTAGGATAGCGTACAATTCCCTTGGGCTCAATTTGCCCCTGTTTGAGTCATACACCGGCATTGAGACCTCCGTTATCCCTCTTTCAATCATGAATTCTCGTAGTCTTGTTAGTGCCAACATCACGTGTTCGGGATCGATCGTGTTCCTGTCATTGACCCTCGTCACTAGGAAGCACAGGTATTTGTCCGGGACTTGTGCTACTGATGGTGGAAGCGCGGCCATTCCTCCCAGTCCCGGTCTGTCTAAACAGAAACTCTACGTTCTGGTACTCTCTCTTGAAGTCAGCCTCCAGTCTTGATTTGAAGCTCATGTCCGCCGTGATACAGATTGCGCTAGTCCTGTCTGACAGAATGAAGTCACTATCCGTTATCAGGATATTTTCCGAGTATTCGTTTGGTATTTCAAACTTCGTTTTGAAATTCTGTCCCATGGTAGGCTCGGCCTCCTCCCCATCCAGTTCCAGTCCGCACGTTTCTCTCACTTCCCTGAGTTTCTTTATCATTAAATTTTCGGTGTGGGTAAGTCCTACCCCCACTCCCCGGACAAAAATATTTATCGACGTCCCCGTCGATGATGCTGGGTCTGAATTATCTGGCGGAATGTCGAGCGGGCTGTCTGTTGCCGTCCAGCCGAAAAGAAGATTCTCCGTCTTCATGTACTTCCCCCCTGATATGTCAACCTGCTGTATGCTTTGTCCTTCTTCGCTTCCGTTCTTGACATCGCGCATCCATTCTAATATCCTCAGGTTCGTATTCTCCCTCCTCTCTATCTCGCTCTGTTCTAAATCCGTCTCCCGCTCCGGTGTCGAGTAGTCTTCCTGTGGGTAGTGTTCATTATCATCGATGATTTGCCATTCACCATCTGCCGCCAGCTCGCCCACACTTATTAGTTCTTCGCCTAGGTCATCGGGCTGTATCTTATCGATCAGGAAATCGTCCCCATACCTGTTATACCTCATGCCTGTGCGTTTGCGGTTGCCACTCCTTGTCCCCGCTGGTATCGATGAGTCTGGTTCTGTCCACTTCGGCACCTCACCTTGCTCCGGATCGTTCCAGTCTTCTTCCAGAAAAGATTCCGCTTCAGAGTCCGCTTCTATTTTTTCATTGTCATCCAAACTCAAGTTCTCATTGCCATCAATCTTGTCTCTGGTGCCTTTTTCGTTCACTTCACATGCTGGCTCCACCAGTAGGTACTCTAGTCCCTCCATGTCCTTTGGTATGCGCCAGTCCTCTGGGGATGGGACATGAGGCTTCAGGTTCTCATAATGTGCTGCTCGCCCAGTACTCAAGCGGTAGAACCGTCCTTGTTGATGTACTTCTGTTATCATGAATGGTCCTTTCCGTTTATTGAGCAGTTTCTTCGTCCCTTTGGGCGGTATAGCATTCTGAAAAACCCACACGTACTGGCCCACTTCATATGGCTTCGCCTGTAATATCCTTTCATCATATTTCTTGCGCTGCCTCATTTGTGCTTGCGCAGTGTTCCTCCTGCATAGCTCGTTTATTTCCTGCTGTCTTCTGATCGCTTCTTTCACGTAAGCTTGAGGCGACGTCCTTTTCCCTTCATATTCCGGGTAAAAGAATGTCAGGGGCATCGCTCTCTCTTTGCCTGTCAACATCATGAAAGGACTGATGCCCGTTGTTGAGTGTTGAGTACTGTTGTATGCCCCTACGACTTGCGGCAGATATTTATCCCAGTCCGTCATGTACCTTGAGCAGTATACCCTCAGCATATTCACCAACGTTCTATTCTGTCTCTCTACCAGCCCGTTGGTCTGAGGATGGTAAGTCGTTGAGTGTGCTTGAGCAATGTGTGACCTCTTCATTAATTCCTTAGTCAAGTACCCCACAAAGGCCTTGCCGTTGTCTGACTGAAAAGTCATTGGACAACCATACCTCGATATCCAATGGGTTATCAAGTGGTCACAAGTCTCCTCTGCCGAAGCTGTTTGACACGGCACCGCTTCTGCCAGCTTTGTGAAGTGGTCAATTATAACCAGTATCTGGTTATACCCCGACTCCGTCATACAGATCTTCTGATGGTCTATCTGCACCACTTCATTAAATTCCGAACTTTCCACCGACTTGAGTGGGAATTTCATCTTCCTTGGGTCTTTCACTTGCAGGCATGCCAGGCATGCATTCACCCACCTCTCACAAGCTTTCCTCAATCCTGGCCAATCGAACCTGTGAAGTATTCTTTGTTGCACCTTGTCTATCCCCTGGTGCCCCATTTGGTCGTGCGATCTGAACAGCACCTCTGTCTGATATAATTGTGGTAATATGATGAGGTTGTGCTTGTGTAGTATCTTGTCCTCGTCTTTTCTCTTGCATGCTACCACCCCGTCAGCCGTGTGATAGAGTAACTCTTTCCTTTCTTTGTAGAACTGGCTTAGGATCTTGTAGCTGTCTTCTTCAAGTTCCCCTTTCTCCTTGGACCCCATTCGGATCCATTTGGAGAGGTTACTTGTCATCTTGTCATTCTTCTGGGCTCTTATCAGGTCCGACAGCCTATATCTCGCCTTGACGTGTTTTTTTCAGTGCCATGATCTGTCCATTCATTTCCCCAGGGTTGTGGATGTCGTCATTCAGCTTCACGCATACTATTCTCTTTACTATCTTCATGTCATCCTCTGGCACCAGATTTGTTCTGACATTTGAGTTGCATGATAGTTCCCTGAATGGTTTCCTCGAAACTGCAATTCTTTCAAGTTCTTCACCTCCTCGTACTTCCTGTACGTCCAAGTTGAAGGTTCTTGAGGACGGATCTGTTTGTAATTCCCTGTCGCGGTGTCTAATCTTTTCTTCTGCCAATATCATGCAGAGACTATCTTGATTGTCGCTGCTCTCTTCCGAGTCCTCATCCCACATTTCACACTCCTCGGACAAATTTCCTCCTTCAGTGTTTCCTTCCTCCGTGGACGTGGACCGCTCCCCGGACTCTTGACCTAGTCCCAGGTATTCAGCCTCTTCCTTGAACTCCACTCTCTTTTTCCTAACCCGAGTCTGTTCAAGTATGTCGGCTGGGATTTTTTCAACCAGTGACTGCACCACTTCCTTCCCATCAGTGTTAGTCACCTTCGAGGTACTTCCATCACTAACTATCCCGCTCTTTCGCAGTATTGTGACCTCAGGTTCCTCCTTACTATTTTCTTGGATCACGGGCTTATCATCTGCTAGTTTCTCGAGTAACCTCTTTAAGACATCGTCCATTTGTGCCACTCCCGTCTCCACCTGGTTAAGATCATAGCCTTTTGCTTTGAGCGTCTCCCTCACGATCTTTGACTTGAGCATTATTCCTATCGGCATCCCTCGTTTCTTTTTCAAGATTGTTTTCTCTGGGGTTTCTTTTGGTAATTCGGGGTGATCTTCTATTGGTTTGCCTGATTTGTCCAACCATCTCGTGAGTGGAAGACTGTCGTACGTTTCCTTGTCCATGAAGGAGAAGCCATCCTTGATCTCAGGTCTATCTGCCTCCCTTTGTTGTTGTCTCTCGTAGAACTCCGTCTTCTTGCTCATGCTGTCAGCATTTTGATGTTTGTTTCGTGTTCTATGCTCAATTATCATGTTGTATCCGTCCAGGCGAACTATCCACCTCCCAATGTAATTTTGGTCCATTGAGTACGTCTTCAGCCAGCTTAGTGCCCTGTTGTCGACTCGCAGCTTGAATGGCTCGCTGCCTAGGTATGCTCTATATTTCTCTACAAAGGTAACCACCGCGAACATCTCCGCTTTCGGTGCCCCGTACTTCATTTCCGTGTCACTTAGGACTTTGCTCCCGTACGCTATTTGTCTCAAGACTGTCTTCCCGTTCCACTCTTTTTCCTGATGGAGAATTCCAGAAATCGCTACTACCGACGCGTCCATATCCAGTACGTACATCCCTTTCTCTGTTGGCATCCCTAGTACGGGTGCCTCGCACAACTTTTTCTTTATTCTCTGGAATGACTCTTCTGCCGCGTTGTTCCACGTGAACTTCTTGCCCTTGTGTCTCATTAATTGTTGCATCGGGTATACCTTGTCCGCATAGCCCTTGATGAATTCTCTATAATAGTTGGCGAAACCCAGGAAGCTCATCAATTGGTGTTACGTTTTTGGCGATTTCCAAGTTAGAACTGCTTCTACTGCGTCTGGATCTGGTCTGATGCCATATCTGTCCACCATCCTGCCCAAGTATTTTATCGAATCCTTGAGTATCTCACACTTTGATGGTTTGCACTTTAGCCCCGACAAATACACGCAAATACTTCGTCAAGTCTCTCAACGTGGTCTTCCAGTGTGGGTGTCGCTATTACCACGTCATCCACATAGCACATTACCAGATTGCCGTACTTCTTCGTCACGCCTATCAGCGCGTGTGCCATCAACCGCTGAAATGTGGCAGTGGCATTGCAAAGACCAAACGGCATCCGTTTTCATTGAAACAGACCCAACTCGCAGGCAAACCCTGTCTTGTCCCTGTCCTGCTTCCTGAATGGTACCTGCCAAAAAGCCGAGCCTAAATCAAGAGTCGTAAAAAGTTTTGCATCACCCAACTTCGAGAGGCTCTCATCAATCCTAGGTATGGGATAGGCATCCTCCACCGTGACGGAGTTCAGGTATCGAAAGTCACAACAAAACCTCAACTGGTTGCCTTTCTTTTTGGCCATCACTACTCCACACGCCCACGGTGATTTGGATGGTTCTATCATGTCATACTCTAGTAGCGTTTCAATCTCCTTTCTACACGCATCCGATTTGTGTGGGGTCATGCGCCTCGCCCCCTCCCTGTGAGGTATTGCGTTTTCCTTAAGTTCTATTTCATGCTCAACAAAATTACAACACCCGATGTCTGCCTTATGTCTTGAAAAAACTTCCTCGTTCCGTTCTAGTACGTCCTTGATGGCTTCGAGCTGTTCGTCCGTTAACTTGCCTCTTAAATGTTCAATTTCCGGTGGGACCGGTTTATCACTCTGCATTTCATCTAGTGTGGGCCGTTCCGGGAAATTCGAACAGCTCGATAGTCCATCGTCTGTCTCTGACTTAAGTGACTTTACAAGACCTGATGAACCTTTTATTTTCTTCAATCGTTTCTTCAAATTTTGTCCCTATGATTGAGACAATCAACAACTTCATTTCGTTCATGGTTTTTAGTCATTTCATATCGAGTTTTTACGGGTAAAGCATATCCCAGTTTCCTCCCCCTCTGTATCGTGATTGGTATGTCAAGGGTATTCAACAAGACACTCACGCAGAGACCGCTCTTCGTTATCGAGAAGGATCTTCCTAAAACAGCAGCACTTTGACTATTTGAATTTGGGACTATGCGTACCTGCTTGTTGTCACTTAGTTCATTGTAATTTTTCATTCGTAAGCTTACGATCGCCGCTTCGTTCGCCTTTAGCCTCACTCTCCTACTCAAGAATACCGGTGCTTTGGTCTCATTTGCCATTATTAAATTTACCGGTTTGATTGCGTACCTCCTATCCGGGTTCCGTAAAAGAAACATTGCGTTGTTTAGATCAATCGCTACATCAAAGTTCCTGATGAAGTCCCTGCCTAAAATGAATTGGTCAGACTCATCTAGGTTTTCTACCACAAGAAAGTTCATCCACAGGTTACGTTCCCCAGATTCAGGGCTATTATCGGCGTTCTGCCCAACACCCGCAGCGCCCCTTTGTTTGCAGCCGACAACCGTATTCTTGAATTTATCAAATCATTTTTGTTGAAGCCCATTCGTTCCCAAGTTTCGATTAGTATGACACTTAAGACCGCTCCCGTATCAAGTAACCCACGTAACTGAGTCTTCTTGCCACTTATGTCAAGCACATGTGCTGTCACATCTGCCTCTGTCCCGATGTGCATTGCATCTTCCTCAAGCATGGCGCAGTGTCCAATCGATCTCACTTTCAACTCTTCTTTTCCCACATAGATTTGCCCTATTAGGTCTTCATCACATGTTATCATTGTTTTCGTATAGATGTTGATCCCATCTATATTTAGCATCACCTCATGTGGACCATAAGCTTCTGTGTACCTGTTATCAACTCGTACCGACTTGCTACCCCCTCTCGTGAGTAGTGCCCTCAATGCTCTAGAAGTTGTTTGTGGGCTTATACAACTCAAGTAATCTGCGTACACATCAATGTGCATTATTGTCTGGTCACTTGGTTCGCTCAAGTTTCTCGTTACCTCATGGCCGCCCACAGTGATTTTTGACATTATTCTTGCTCAAATCTTTGTTATGCCGAATGGCTTCCCTGTAACCATCTTTACAGTGTTGCAGTTTCAATTTTTTGTCAACCCCTCTACAGCCTCTGGTATTGTTTGCGTGCAACTTAATGCTTCGTTCATTTTCTGTCTTTCGATCTCTTGCTTCAGCCGTTGTTCTATTTCTTTCGCTGCCAGGTCCTGTTTCACTTTGTTGATAGCCTCCGCTGCCGCCTTCTCATAATTTATTTCTAGGGCGTTCCTTGCCGTGGCTTCTATTGCACTATTACATTGTGTTACAGCTTTCACTGTTTTCGTCGGCAGTTCCGCACTTGGTTTTTCTAGATTTTTCGTCTCAAATTCACCTTGTCTGTTTCTCTGGTTCTGTACCGCTGCTAACGCCAACTTATGTTTTGGATGACTCTGATTCTTGATCGCCTCCCAAAACAACGGGCAGTCCATCCTGAAGTGCCCCTCTAGGTTGCAGAAGAAGCATCTTGCACCTATTTTGATGATCAAGCCACTATAGAACTCGTGTTCCTCCATCTGAATCATATCTTCCTCATCGGGTGCATATCCCAAACTCTTCATGCCCTGTTTTTATGTCGTGCAATCCGCCACGTGATGGTCAGCTGACCCGCAGTTCGCGCATGATCTGCGTTTGTCCATGTCATCTCTGGGCTTGTACCATGACGACCTTTGTGGCTGGCTCCCCCCTTGCGTATTCCTGTTGTCTGAGTACGAGTATTTCTTGGGTTTCATTAGCATGTATTCTCTTGACTTCTGTCTCATCTCTTCTGGAGTTGGTGCACTGTCTTTCGACAATGTATAGTATGTTGCTAAAATCGTTCTCAAGTCATCACTCTTTACCCCATCAATGAACTTTGAGGCGACGCTGAAGTTCCTTCTATTGGTAGATTCTTCCGGGTCACTCCTTCTTCTCAAGCTCTCAAGATCATCTAGGAACCTGTCTATCGATTCATCGTCCCTTTGCCTTCTCTTTTCAAATCGCATCATCGCTTGATGACCCTTCATGCCTGAGCCGAATCGATTTAACAATATTTCGAAGATTTTGTCCGCTGTATCGCGTTCCTCTTCTTTATTCGCAACCACGCATTTCAATGCCGTGCCTTCCAGGTTGCTCAGTATCGCTGTGCATGCTTGCCTCTCATCGTTCAAGTTGTCTTGTTCCAAGTGCAACCTCATGACTTCTACCCAAGTGTCAATGCATCCGTCTGAATCATCTTTGAATTCTATCGGTTTCTTGAAAGTTTTCCTGGATTTGTTGCTTCCTCTGTCACTCGAGTCGGTGTTCCTCGTGGCGAAGGCTTCTAGCGTCCTGTTCATCATTTCCCAGGTGCTTGCGCATGTCATGGCATCCGGTCCCACGTTGTTGTGAGTCGTGGAGTCCCCCGGGACCACTGGTTGTGTTCGCTGTTCCACTTTTTATAATCGCCTTGCCCCCCCCCCCCCCGGTGCCGTACTCGCAGCCTCCCGGGGTACTGGTAACGGTGTCGACTGTCGTTTGTTCCTTTGTGGTTCCACGAAGTCAACTCTATTACCTTGTGTCCGCTCCGCCGCTGGCCTGTCTTGTGGTGTTGAATTCCTAAAGATAGCGTCTAACTTTGTCTGTATTGCACTTGAGCTCTCAGCCTGGTCCCTACTCATCGTATCCATTCTCGTTTCCAAACTCCCCAACTGGCTATTCACTGCGTCATATCGCTGCTTCATTTCTCGCATGTCTTTTCTGATGTTTTTGTCTCGCTCTTCATCAGTGGTGTCTATTTTGTCCGATATCTGCTGAAGCTTTTCCTCTGTTGCTCTCGCTAGATGGAAATAGCTGTCCAGGTACTCATGTTTGTTGTTTCTCATTTCCTTCCTTGTCACATTTCTATCCTCTTCGCTGTGCTTCAGTTTCTCGTCTATCTGATCTAGCTTCGCCATCAAGTCGCTTAGCTCAAGAGTAGTTGTTCCGTGGTCCGTTGTTGTCCTGTAGTCGGTCGCTGGTCCCGGTTTTTTCTGATCCTCGTTTTGGTCGGTCTCTGTCGTTCTGGTGGATACTGTTCCGAATGTTTTGCTTTTCTCGGCTTTCGTCTCCTCCACTGCTGCGTCTCTCGATTTCATTCCGACCATCATCGCCAATCTTTCAGTAAAAGACGTTCTCTTTTGAGACTCATCCTTCACCGTTTCTGGCGTGTTGCCTGTTGTGTCTTCCACGTTGTCTATCGGTGAGAACTCCATGGGCTTCGGATTAGGTTCTTCAGCATTGGGCATCGGGGTTGACTCTGTCGTTTTCTTTTCCACTTCATCTACACTTTGATCCGGTGTCTCTAGTTCAATCTCGATGGTGGGTTCTACTCGTTCCCCTTCCGTGCCCTCTTTTGCTCTGTTCTCCGTTGTACTCCTCGTGTTGACCATACTAACTGAAAAGTTCTTCTTTGTCACCTTCGGACCCATTGATGTTGTTTTACGTAGCGACGAATTATACTTTGTCTTCGCCTCGGTAGATCTTTTTTCAGCTACCGGTACCCTGCTCCGCCTCATTCTTTACAATTGTTCCTATTTACAGTATTACTATCTACAAAATTCTACTCTAAACTTAAAACCTCTTTTGACAAAATTTTATAAAAGGAAATTTACAATTTGCTAAAAACAACTTTTCCTGAGCTTTTGAAAATTCTACATGTTAGGATTGGATAGAAAATTTGATTTTGCAATTGGTTACTTCAACCTGACTTAGTACTCTTTTAGTACCCCCATTCTTTATGCTGTTCCAAGACTTTCTCTCTACTGTCCCAAGACTATTCAGTGTTGTCCCAGTACTTCTTGTTAGTGTCCCAAGACCACTGTCCCAAGACCCTTGCCCTAATACTACTGTCCCAAGACTACTGTCCCAAGACTACTGTCCCAAGACTACTGTCCCAAGACTAGTGTCCCAAGACTACTGTCCCAAGACTAGTGTCCCAAGACTACTGTCCCAAGACTACTGTCCCAAGACCACTGTCCCAAGACCAATGTCCCAAGACCACTGTCCCAAGACCACTGTCCCAAGACTAATGTCCCAAGACCACTGTCCCAAGACCACTGTCCCAAGACCACTGTCCCAAGACTACTGTCCCAAGACCACTGTCCCAAGACTTTCTCTCTACTGTCCCAAGACTATTCAGTGTTGTCCCAGTACTTCTTGTTAGTGTCCCAAGACCACTGTCCCAAGACCCTTGCCCTAAGACTACTGTCCCAAGACTACTGTCCCAAGACTACTGTCCCAAGACTACTGTCCCAAGACTAGTGTCCGAAGACTACTGTCCCAAGACTAGTGTCCCAAGACTACTGTCCCAAGACTACTGTCCCAAGACTACTGTCCCAAGACCACTGTCCCAAGACCAATGTCCCAAGACCACTGTCCCAAGACCACTGTCCCAAGACCAATAACCCAAGACCACTGTCCCAAGACCACTGTCCCAAGACTACTGTCCCGAGACCACTGTCCCAAGACTACTGTCCCAAGACTAGTGTCCCAAGACCACTGTCCCAAGACCACTGTCCCAAGACTACTGTCCCAAGACTACTGTCCCAAGACTAGTGTCCCAAGACTGTTTCGTACCAAGACTGCTCTGGTCCAAGACTGTCCCAAGACTGCACTGTCCCAAGACTGTCCCAAGACTGCTCTGTCCCGAGACTGTCCCAAGACCGTGTTGCTCCAAGACTGTCCCCAGACTGCAATGTCCCAAGACTTCTTCGGTACTGTCCCAAGACTTGTCACTAAGTTTCTGGATATCGGATCTCTTCTTCTTCGTTGTAGGGACTCTTGAACCACTGTACCTTTTACCACCACTAGAGCTCTAGTAAAAATTTTCCAAAATCCCTATCTTAATGGCCAAAGCCCAAATACTAATCCCCCAGTATTTATCTCCCTCTCGTTGTTTCAGGCTATTTGAAACCCTACCTTCCTCGCAGGTATCTTGTGATCACCTGTTCGTTCAAATACCAACAGCAAATTTTCACCAAAACGTAAAAATTTAAACTGGAAAAGATTTCAAAAACAGAGAGATGAATTCTCCTAAAATTCAAGGTTGACCGATGTCAATCTTTGTCCGAAAAAATGTCTGGTACCCGATTGCCACGCGTTTTCCTCCCCCCTGCTAGCGATCTTATGGGGTATCACAAAAACTGTCTATTTCCGTTCCCCCCTACCGATCCGACCAGGGTACCTACCTTAACCTGATTTTAATTTTGGATATCCGCTTCTTATAACCAACGCGTGTAAGTATCTAATGTAACTAAATCGACTATGCCGAACAATTAGTTACTCTAATGTGTCCCCCCTTTTTACACTTTACAACCGCTAACCTCTAACCTAACCAGCCCCCCTTCTAACCTCCCCCCTCTTTAGCCCCCCTCTTAAGCCGAAAAATCCCTTAAGCGCCGGGTGCTAAACCTCTCGAGAGAAAACCGTAGACCTGTTTCCAGGCCTGCTTGTGTAAAAACTTCCTCAAAACAATGGGGCTCCGCTTATATAATTTTACACTTATCTCCTATAATGTAATGTGGATTCTAACGATACCCATTTGCCCAACTTGAAAACACCCCTTTGCGTCCTCCTCTTGTTTTACCGATCCTGTGCTGGTTGTCCCCTTGACGTGCACTGCACTTGACACCAGCACCACCTTCCCAATTGGCTGGTCACCTCTTCCAGTCAAGTCTCCTAACGGTTCAGCTCAATCCTTGTGAACCTCTATCCCACTCGGCTGGTCACCTCTTCCAGTCAAGTCTCCTAGTTGTCCAGCTAAGTTGCAAGCTATCTGAAAAACCTTAACAACGCCCCCCACTCGGGCACCTTATTGAGGTTGCTGGATTAGATTAGATTGCTAGGTTGATCGAAACGGTCGGTCTTATAAAACAGTATGGGTATACTATTTAATTAATATAAAGGTTTGATCCAAATGATCCGGTATCAAAGTCACTGTCTTTTTGTTTTATGGTTTTTGTTCCTTTTTCTGTACTTTTTTCTAGTTTTTGTTTCGTTTTTTGTCTTTTTGCTCGTGTTTTTGTGCCCCTTGTTACCCCCTTTTACTCGGTTAGCTAGGCCTCGTTCGGGGAGCGTACCAGGAAGTTTTCTCAAGTTTTCTTAAAAAGCTATCACGGTACAACCGGAAGGCTTACACGTTCCCGCTGAACCGTACCACCGGTACTCTAGAATGGGCATGCAGCCCGGAGCTGTGTCAAGTGGGTTCGACTCCGTAGTCATGATGTCGTAAAAACACCCAGGAGCGCCATAAAAACACTATGTAACAGTCGCCTACTTCGGTCACAATGAGGCTTAAGAAAAATAGACCCTATAACCATTGGCTAAAGAGTCAGGGACACTATCTCTTGTGTTTTTCTACCTCAAGAACGGTCGGAGCCCATTCGGTTCGCTTGCGACATGAGACTAGAACCCGTTACAGCTTAAAGGCTACTACCAAAATATCCCCCCACTCTAGAAAATAAGAACGTTCCCATACTTAGGTCTCAAAATACCCAAAAAACACGAACGCCGTTAAAAACAGGGTCGGAACAATCCGTTAAGTTACTTTTTATTGGACAGTGGAACTTTGATCCATTTCAGATGGATCAACCTAAAACTCGCCTTATCTCAACATAACAATCATAAAACACACTCGAGAAAATTAAATTAGAAACTCACATGTTGACGCACTCGAGTATAAGGAGTAATTAAATTAATGAGCAACTCGAGAATTAAATAAAATAACTTGAGTACTTCAATACTAATCGGTTTTCATAAAGGAAATAAGTTTAGACTCTAGAATTGAAGTTTTTGTCTGAACCATTGGGACACTCCAGCTGTCCACCTTTCCGTTGAAGGTTCACTCTAGTTCAGTTCGAATAATTGTACTCTTCTCTCGCGATTATCTCGTCTCCTATTTCAGGATAAGACGGCTCTACTCGTGTCTTATTTTGTATCTGGAAATTGCGAATAGCAATTTCCTGTTGTTTTCTTAAGTATTTTCCCGCAATTGTAAATTCGGTCGTTCTGATTTTTCACTTTGTGTTTTCAGTTGTTGCGAGAAAACTGAGCATGACAGGCTCCATTCGAAATTTTGAAAAATAAAACTTCACTCCAAAATCACGTATTTTCGTGTCCCTCAAGGTCAAACTTCCAGATATGACCGACTGGCACAGTGAGTAAGATGAAAAAAGTAACATTCGCCCGAAAGTACATATCGACGAAAAATAAAGCTAAGCTATAAAACGACTGGCCAGCGTCTAAACAAAGCTCTACATGCTTTTCACCGTCTCTACCAAAACCAGTTCTTTTGGTGGTCTTTTCAACATCGGGTCGACAAAAACGTTACTGTTCTCCGGCTTCGACCAGAACGCTCAAATTAACTTACTTCGTGCAAAATTAGTGAACTCATGGCTGGGTTTCAGTATCCCCAGACCACGAGGTCACTCCTAAAAACAGGGCTACTACTACTACTACTTATTATACTACTATTGTTTTTGTTCAGTAGATAACAATCATCATCTCCATCGAAGATGGATCAACCCTTTCTCTTAACTCATAGCTTCTCATCGTCAGAAATTGAATCCAGATGTTAATTAAATTCAACTAGCAATTAAGACACCTTCGGTGCTTCGAAATTTTTGACAACTCCTGAAAAACCGCATATATTGGAAACAACATGTGCAAACTTATAGTGTACTCTGACTGCACCCAATTACAGGGTTGGTAATTTCGAACTTTTAATTTTTTTTTAATTCTCATTTTAAAAGCGTCATCTCGAAAACTTAATGGGCCATTGGAGAAATTTGGAAGCCAGATTTGGGACCACTGAGGCAAGATTTGAGACACCTGGGTGTACGCTGACAATAAGGTTGTATCTTTATCAAGTTAGAAGTTTAAAATTTTTTGAATTTCTTTGTAGATAAGTTCTTTGAGAAGTTTTGAAAAAATCTTTCAAAACATCTCAGAAACTAAAAGCATTTGAGCAGTCGCATGTGGAAAGATTTGCAACTCTTTAGAGTACCCTGACAACACCGAAATATAGAGTTGGGAATTTCAAATTTTGAAACATAATTAATTTGCACTTTCTGAAAATTTTGAAAAAATCACAAAAAACGTCACATATCGAAAACTACAATGAAATGATCAGTGATATTTGGCGGCAAGATTCGCAATTCTTGGTAGTACTTTGATAGAACCTAACTACAGGGTTGGGAATTTCAGTTTTTTAAGGAAAAGAAATAATTTAAGTTTTCTGAAAGTTTTTGAAAAAAATCGCAAAAAACGTCATATCTCGAAAACTACAAAGTATTGAGCAGTCATACTTGGAGGCAAGATTCGCAATCTTTGAGAGTACTCCGACAGGACCAAACCACAGGGTTGGGAATTTCAGATTTTTAAAAACTAATAATAATTTAAGTTTTCTGAAAAATGTTGAAAAAATCACAAAAACGTCACATCTCGAAAACTACAAAGATTTGAGCAGTCACTGGAGGCAAGATTTGCTACTTTTTCGAGTACTCTGGCAGCACCCAACTACAAGGTTGGGAATTTCAAATTTTGAGAAATAATTATTAAAAATTTTCTGAAAGTTTTTGAAAAAATCTCAAAAAATATCAATCTCAAAAACTACAAGGATTTGAGCAATCATATTTGGAGGCAAGATTTGCGATCCTTGATAGTACTCTGGCAGCATCCAACTACAAGGTTGGGAATTTCAAATTTTGAGAAATAATTATTAAAAATTTTCTGAAAATTTTTGAAAAAATCTCAAAAAACATCATATCTCGAAAACTACAAGGATTTGAGCAATCTTATTTGGAGTCAAGTTTCGCAATCTTTGAGATTACTCTGACAGGACCCAACAACAAGGTTGGGAATTTCAGACTTCGCGAAAAAGAATTTATATGTTTTCCGAAAATTTTCTCAAAAAAACACAATAAACGTCATATCTCGAAAACTACAAGGATTTGAACAATCATATTTGGAGGCAAGATTTGCTACTTTTTCGAGTACTCTGGCAGCACCCAACTACAAGGTTGGGAATTTCAAATTTTGAGAAATAATTATTAAAAATTTTCTGAAAATTTTTGAAAAAATCTCAAAAAACATCATATCTCGAAAACTACAAGGATTTGAGCAATCATATTATGAGGCAAGATTCGCGATCCTTGATAGTACTCTGGCAGCATCCAACTACAAGGATGGGAATTTCAAATTTTGAGAATTAATTAAAGTTTTCTGAAAATTTTTGAAAAAACCACTAAAAACGTCATATCTCGAAAACTACAAAGACTTGAGCAGTCATATTTGGAGGCAACATTCGCAATCTTTGAGATTACTCTGACAGGACCCAACAACAGGGTTGGGAATTTCAGACTTCGCGAAAAAGAATTTATATGTTTTCCGAAAATTTTTCTCAAAAAAACACAATAAATGTCATATCTCGAAAACTACAAGGATTTGAACAGTCATATTTGGAGGCAAGATTTGAAACTCCTTAGAGTACTCTGACAGCACCTAACTACAGGGTTGGGAACTTCAAGTTTTTTTTGAATTATTTTGTTATTTGAAATTTCAGATAATTTTTGAAAAAACCTCAAAAATCGTCTTATCTCGTTAGCTAAAATGAAAATGATTCGGGCATTCAAAATTGGAGGCCAAATTCGCAACCCCTAATTCAATTTTGGGCTGCTTAATTTAATTTCGGTGAAATAACCACCAAAATCAAATTGGGAAATCGAAAAAAAATCTTAACCATTGCAATATACGATATAGCTTAAACATGCAAAAATAGTACGTTGAAAAAGCTTAAACATGGCGAGATAGTGAAGCCCGCATTTAAATATATAATAGATTCAGGACATAACCAGGAAGCTAAAAATTAGTTTAAAATGGTTCAAGTTCAAGTCCCAAGACCCCTCCGGATTCCTGAATCCGGGGAAATAACACCCTTATTTCCTCTCCGGATAGCTGGTTTCCACTCTTCACCGTTAGTGTGAATGGCCTTGCAGCGATTGTAGCGACACAATCGTTGCAACTCGGAGCGGTCTCTGCTAATACTATGTTGTATGCTTCTATCTCTTATCGTCGTTTTTCTCACAACTAACTTCGTTGTTGTTTTTTCAACTTCTGTCGTTGTTCTGTTTTAGTTTGGATTTCTTCCAAAATGGCCGTTTTTGACGTTTCTCAGAAAATCTGACGTCATCATTCGAAATTTCAAAAATTTAAATTGCCAGAATATTCTGACCATCACAGTTTGTCTAATCGTTCCAATAACGTCGCTAATCTGTTAAAACTGCCAATTGTCAAGGTCAGCGGCTAATAACTCGAAGTGGCCTTTTTTTGTCAATTCTGGTCGAATGTCACATACTCTCTGGACAGCCCGCCCAATGTCCCCATTGAATCCCTTAGTCTTCGTAAAAATGGTACAGTGCCATCAAACAGAATTTACAAAATGCACGAAATCATTTTTATCCACGCCATATCGACTCACTGCAGAATATAAATGGCATTATACTACATCACTGTAGCCGTCCAAATTCTTTCATTAATCTGCACTTTCGAGGATACGATTTAAGATAAAACATTTTTTCTGACTTCCAATGTCAATACCCTGATTTAAAACTTTTTCTCTTAGGTTTTAAAAGGTTTTAACTTGCAGGACAGTCCTGCCAACCAACAAGCTAAAATTATCCTACTATGCTTCTTCCCTTCGCAATTTTTAGTTGTTATTGGTCCTGAATAACAAAACTAAGGAACTCTGTGGTTAGAAAGAACAATGAAATAATCTACCTCTTCAAGAGATTACCCAAGCCTTTCATGTCACCACAAAGTGATCAGTCATCCTAGTTGGTTAAAAATAATCATTCAGGCTGGAATATTTAAATATACTCTTCACTCAAGCCTTTCTAAATAAATAGTAAATGTCTTTAAAGCCACTAACTAAAATTCAAATGCAAATTTATAAATGCAACAAAATTTTTAATGTTCGAAACTCAACTAAATTCTTTCTTCCAGTTTCAATTATAACTTGGTTGCTTTGTTTCTCATTTGAGTTTTTTTGTCACATAAAAAACAATTTTGTTTCTTTTTGCATCTTGTTTTTCGGCCATCTATCAATGCTCCATCTCCTCCTCCTGCGACATTGACTCTGCACTTTCAGTTTCCGTGTCCTGCAACACATCGGTAACTATCCTGACGCTGTTGGAAGCAGTCCTCAAACACTTCTGCTATTCTACCCTTTGTTTACAACAAGGTAGAGGATCAACGTTAGTTTCTCTGTTCCGGCAGAACTGTTCCCTGATTCTCTGTTCCCTGTTGTGGAGGCACATTTTTTTGAAAAAACCACAAAAAACGTCATATCTCGAAAACTACAAAGACTTGAGCAGTCATATTTGGAGGCAACATTCGCAATCTTTGAGATTACTCTGACAGGACCCAACAACTTCGCGAAAAAGAATTTATATGTTTTCCGAAAATTTTTCTCAAAAAAACACAATAAACGTCATATCTCGAAAACTACAAGGATTTGAACAATCATAATTGGAGGCAAGATTTGCTACTTTTTTGAGTACTCTGGCAGCACCCAATTACAAGGTTGGGAATTTCAATTTTTGAGAAATAATTATTAAAAATTTTCTGAAAATTTTTGAAAAAATCTCAAAAAACATCATATCTCGAAAACTACAAGGATTTGAGCAATCATATTAGGAGGCAAGATTCGCGATCCTTGATAGTACTCTGGCAGCATCCAACTACAAGGATGGGAATTTCAAATTTTGAGAATTAATTAAAATTTTCTGAAAATTTTTGAAAAAACCACAAAAAACGTCATATCTCGAAAACTACAAAGACTTGAGCAGTCATATTTGGAGGCAACATTCGCAATCTTTGAGATTACTCTGACAAGACCCAACAACAGGGTTGGGAATTTCAGACTTCGCGAAAAAGATTTTATATGTTTTCCGAAAATTTTTCTCAAAAAAACACAATAAACGTCATATCTCGAAAACTACAAGGATTTGAACAGTCATATTTGGAGGCAAGATTTGAAACTCCTTAGAGTACTCTGACAGCACCTAACTACAGGGTTGGGAACTTCAAGTTTTTTTTAAATTATTTTGTTATTTGAAATTTCAGATAATTTTTGAAAAAACCTCAAAAATCGTCTTATCTCGTTAGCTAAAATGAAAATGATTCGGGCATTCAAAATTGGAGGCCAAATTCGCAACCCCTAATTCAATTTTGGGCTGCTTAATTTAATTTCGGTGAAATAACCACCAAAATCAAATTGGGAAATCGAAAAAAAATCTTAACCATTGCAATATACGATATAGCTTAAACATGCAAAAATAGTACGTTGAAAAAGCTTAAACATGGCGAGATAGTGAAGCCCGCATTTAAATATATAATAGATTCAGGACATAACCAGGAAGCTAAAAATTAGTTTAAAATGGTTCAAGTTCAAGTCCCAAGACCCCTCCGGATTCCTGAATCCGGGGAAATAACACCCTTATTTCCTCTCCGGATAGCTGGTTTCCACTCTTCACCGTTAGTGTGAATGGCCTTGCAGCGATTGTAGCGACACAATCGTTGCAACTCGGAGCGGTCTCTGCTAATACTATGTTGTATGCTTCTATCTCTTATCGTCGTTTTTCTCACAACTAACTTCGTTGTTGTTTTTTCAACTTCTGTCGTTGTTCTGTTTTAGTTTGGATTTCTTCCAAAATGGCCGTTTTTGACGTTTCTCAGAAAATCTGACGTCATCATTCGAAATTTCAAAAATTTAAATTGCCAGAATATTCTGACCATCACAGTTTGTCTAATCGTTCCAATAACGTCGCTAGTCTGTTAAAACTGCCAATTGTCAAGGTCAGCGGCTAATAACTCGAACTGGCCTTTTTTTGTCAATTCTGGTCGAATGTCACATACTCTCCGGACAGCCCGCCCAATGTCCCCATTGAATCCCTTAGTCTTCGTAAAAATGGTACAGTGCCATCAAACAGAATTTACAAAATGCACGAAATCATTTTTATCCACGCCATATCGACTCAATGCAGAATATAAATGGCATTATACTACATCACTGTAGCCGTCCAAATTCTTTCATTAATCTGCACTTTCGAGGATACGATTTAAGATAAAACATTTTTTCTGACTTCCAATGTCAATACCCTGATTTAAAACTTTTTCTCTTAGGTTTTAAAAGGTTTTAACTTGCAGGACAGTCCTGCCAACCAACAAGCTAAAATTATCCTACTATGCTTCTTCCCTTCGCAATTTTTAGTTGTTATTGGTCCTGAATAACAAAACTAAGGAACTCTGTGGTTAGAAAGAACAATGAAATAATCTACCTCTTCAAGAGATTACCCAAGCCTTTCATGTCACCACAAAGTGATCAGTCATCCTAGTTGGTTAAAAATAATCATTCAGGCTGGAATATTTAAATATACTCTTCACTCAAGCCTTTCTAAATAAATAGTAAATGTCTTTAAAGCCACTAACTAAAATTCAAATGCAAATTTATAAATGCAACAAAATTTTTAATGTTCGAAACTCAACTAAATTCTTTCTTCCAGTTTCAATTATAACTTGGTTGCTTTGTTTCTCATTTGAGTTTTTTTGTCACATAAAAAACAATTCTGAGTTGTAACTTTTTCTCGTTGATCACTTCTTTCTTCTTTTTTTGTCGTTTAGAAGTTCTAAAACTTCTAAATTCTTCTAATTTTGTTTCTTTTTGCATCTTGTTTTTCGGCCATCTATCAATGCTCCATCTCCTCCTCCTGCGACATTGACTCTGCACTTTCAGTTTCCGTGTCCTGCAACACATCGGTAACTATCCTGACGCTGTTGGAAGCAGTCCTCAAACACTTCTGCTATTCTACCCTTTGTTTACAACAAGGTAGAGGATCAACGTTAGTTTCTCTGTTCCGGAAGAACTGTTCCCTGATTCTCTGTTCCCTGTTGTGGAGGCACAACGTCACGTTTCTCTCCAAATCTTCATTCAACAACTCTTCTTTCTCCCTTCCATTACATTCACTCGTCCTGGAAGTTCTCTTCACTGCGGTATTCACTGCATTCCGATGAGTTACAAAAGCTCGCTTGAAATCTCCTGTCCCAATGTCCAGCTGATACGCACTGTACACTCTGCTGTGCTTCGACATATGCTTCTTAGCATATTCGTACAACCATGCATTGATGTTGGCTCTAAACCATGGCATCAGACGTCTCTTGGCCCATATCTTTTCACTTCCATCGGATTGTTCGAGACTTTGCACATTGTCTCAAAAAGATCTAAATCTTTTAGACAATCTAATTTCTGCAACTGTTCTCTCGTTGGCGCCTCCTGTCTATTGTTCTCCCTCATATGAGCTTCCAGCCATCGTATCGCCTTCATAACTCCCACTATCACTATCTTTATGGGCCGTGATGAGTCTGCTAAAATTCATGGAGAGCAGCTCTCCACAGTCCCAGATCAACACTAGATTACTACGCTCGGGGTACCACCATGTTTGCAACAAACAATGGCAGGGAAACTCATCATGTGTTGACATGATGCTCCTCCAATTACGCTTTCCCGAAGCTTCCAGTAGTGGTTCTACTTCCATCATCACTCGGTGGACTTCATCATTTTCGTGTACTGCATTGTAATCCATGACGGTTGATCCTTTCTGCTTCTGTCTCTCAAAGTCACTGAAGTTCCCAATGGCGTATCCCATGAACTTCCTTCCCAGTATTGACTCTAACTCTTCTTTAGTTCTCTCCGGAACCGCTGAGAATATTTTACACAGTAGCTCGTAAGACTTTTCTGACATTCTCGCTAAACTTACGCATTTTGGCACCGAGAAGGCTTGATCCACGATCGTTCTCGTACTTTTCACATCCACAGCTACGAAATGCTTTGGGTATCTGCTCCTACACATTGGAGCTAATGTAGATCCCGCCAAATATCGCGCTCCCGACGGTCTGCGATATGTCCCACTGTGTCAGATGTTCATTTCCGCCTCGATTGCTTCCCTTCACCTTCCTATGTGTTTTGCTCAGTCTGCAAAACTCCTGGGACCACTTCTACACTGATGGCCGTGACCATCGCATGCTTTTGTTCTTGATTCAATAGTGACTTTAAAGAACCAAACATGCTGTAGAATCCTAGTGCAGTCACTAGATTCATCTCGGTTCCTCCATGGCAATCCGCAATTAGTTCAGTTTCTGTCTTCGTCTTCATCACAATATTCCCAAACAAAATCGTCAACTGCTTGTGTTGTTTCTTCAAGGTCTTCACGCAATCCAGACCTCCACAGACATGACCTTCCAGTCCACAGATTTCTGCCAGACAGCTACCAGGTTTAACCCAGTCCTCTGGTCCCCAGCCAGGCAACTCTACTTTGTCTTCTCCGTTGCTCCTAGAGGCTGTTGTCATCACGTTATAGATGATATTAAGATCACGCAGATTACAGTCTGAGTTCAGTTCCCTATGTACGTCTTGTGTTGCACGTAATATCGAATCAGCGTTGGAACTCGGACACCATGATGGTTTCATCAGTTCCCACGCTACCATCGAACTTGATATTAGCAGTTCGTCTGAGAATCCCAATCCAAATTCTACCCGGTTGTCCGTTGTCCGATTTTGGCACTGAAGGTGCAGTCACCCTTTCCTCCAAGACTAGTCCCAGCTTGGCCTGCTGATTACCAGCGCTTCTTATCGTTGCAATTCTCGAAGTCCAGAATCTTAGCAACACTGCTTGCTCGTAAGCAAAGAAGCAATCGCTTATGTCCTCAATTAGGAAAGGGTTGTACGCCATCCCTATGATTCCGGACACGTAACTGTAGGACTTCTTCCTGATTGGTCCACAGTATTCACTGGATTTCGGCAGTGCTCCCATGGATTCCTTGGTGATCCTCAGCTCCTTGTTTGAGAATCTCTTTATCTCGTCTATTTTCCTCATGGGTTCTTGTTCCACGGGTTTCTTCATGTTCAATCGCATTGGTTTGCTTTGATGCATATCCAGCAGTGCTAGCAAGAGCAAGGCTTTCGCTCGTTCATCGCCTTCCTTTAGCATCTTAACACAGGCACTGACATTTGCTGGCACTGACATTTGGTCTATCATGAATCGAATGAAACAGAGAGCATCTCTCGGCTTCGCGCACGCTATTGCTGCTCCTTCTTGGGTCATCAGATCTCTCATACTCGTCATTAAGAACACTTTCTCCTCTTTCGATTTCTTCCTTTCTACTGAACAATATTCTCCACGAGTCAGTCCGATCATGCACCAGGCGAACCTCAGTTGTAACTCAGTTCTCACGTAAGGCACTGCTATCACAGCGTGTATCTTCGGCGTGGTTCTCATCTCTTCTTCGAAAAACCGTAACACTGCCGCTCTCCACGGAAGGCTCACCAACTGCTCTATCGTTTCTGTATGCATCTCAGAGGATACCAGAGTCCCGTATGCTTTCTGCTTCAGGGTGGAGTTTTGCATCTTTGCTTCCAAGTAACCTTCCATGGCACTTCGATCTTCCAGAGCCAGCAAGTGTCCTCTGGCCGAATTTCTGTACTCCAACATCTCCATGTATCCATTGGCGTGTTCATCTATTGATACAGTATCCGACACTGGGACTAGCTGTCCTACAACACTTCCTTTTCCATGGTTCCTGGGAGACGGTTTAAAGTCTTTCATGGTACTCTCCCCACATTGGCTGAGTGTTTCCATTTCTAATGTTGCTCCAGTCAGAGTGCGGTCACTCTTCTTGGACTGTAACCGGTTGACTTTATTCCTGCCCTGAGAATGGGTGGCACCATCGCTACATCAGTCAGCATCCTGTCTGTGCCAGGCAATCGATCATCACCTTGTCCCAGATCCATAGCTTCTTCGACTCTTTTTCTTTTCGCTCAATTGACAGCTTTTATCGAGATTTCGTAATCCACCTTCGTCTTTACCGCCTTTCTCAATGTCACCTTGCTGCCCAGTTTCATCTTCATTTCATTAATTTGGTCAATTACTAACTTTGACCGCACCGTTCCTTTCCGGGTTCTTGACAGATATACCACTTCTCCTTTGTCTTCTTGCGGCGTCATCTTGATAGGAGTGTTTGCCTCACTTTCGTCAGTGGCTGAGTCGAGAAATAATTCACTCAATCTCCCTTCACACTCGTCAAATTTGTCAAGGACCTCCCGCAAGACCTAATTTCAAAATGGACTGGGTACCATGAGGAGTCTCTGTTCGTTGTCTTTAAAATTGCCCGGAGAGTTGCTCTCCGGCAAATTCCGGCTTGTTTCCATAAAGACCGACGGAGGTTCCAGCGTCGAAATACCTTCGTCTGCTGGTTCAGTAGTCTCCAACGCATCCGCGCCGTTCTCAAAATCACTGAGGAAATTGAAATCAGGGATGGATACTCCTCCTGTCGATGCCTTATCGTCTTCTTTCTCAGCTTGATCGGGTTCCTGTTGCATAGGTTCTTCCGATTGACGGCTTACTCCCTTCTGGTTTCTTTTTCGAATTTGAGGGCCCTTGCTCTTCACTTCCGGCCCCTTCTGGAAGTTTCGGTATGACTAGCTTACCAGCTGACAGATCTTCTTCCTCTCCATAGATTATTTTGACCTCTTCATATCCGAAGGGTGCTAGCAAAGCTCTCGTCTGTAGCGTTCCTCCCACCGTTAACTCCGGCTTCACACTCGTCAACATCAGGGAAGACCCTGGTAATTCAGCTCTGCCTCTCATTTTCATAGGCGCTAGATCCAGTTTCGCCCACTCCTTGTCAAATCATCCAGGCTTCGGAGTCGCTGCGTTGCTTATCCGCCTTCTCGTTGCTTGATCCGTGTAAACAAATCGCGTATGCTGCAACACTGCGGCATTCCTGCCCACAAAACACGGATCCATCGTTTCCGAGAATTTCGCCACTCTCCTTTCATTTGTCTCAAACGCTCTCAATCTGGGAGTTTGCACTACGGAGACTGCTCCGAGCAACATCCTTCTTATCAGAGGGAACTCAGGGATTTCCTCAGGCAACTTCTTGTAATCACCCCAACCTTTCGTCCCTTCTCTCACCTTGTGGTACGCCGCAGTGAGTCGAGGAATTCTCGTGATCTCGCCATTTGTTTTGTCATAGGGCCTTAGGTTCCAGAGCTTCGGGAACACCTCAGTGTGCCCTCTGTCCACCTCTGTCCAGCATTCCGACTCGCAAGATTCCTCAGGATGTTGTTCCACCTGATTGCTCCTTCATTATGTCTCCTCCCTGCTGCTGTCAACATCTTTGTGCTAATTGGTACAGTGCAGACGGTCAGTACCGCGCAGTTGAACTTCAGTACCGCCCATAGTGCCTCTTCCTCATCTGAGCTTCTCGAGATGTTATTTGTCCCCACTAGGATCATTACAAGAAGGATTCTCCCTGGGCTCATCCGCTCCATCATCCGAAATAACTGGACTATCGTTGCGCCTCCAAACAACATCACCGTGGTGATCCAGGAAGTCATCAAATTTTTGAGCACTCTGACCAAGATGTCCCCCAGTATCAGATGTGATAACCGAAGTGGCTTTTGCTGCAGACTTACTGCTGGGTTCCAAGTCGCTCGATTGAAGCAGGCTCTCGGATCCGTATCCGGAACTCCTGTGAAGCTATACTTCAACTGATTGTTCTTTTGCACGTCAATCACTCGGGACACTTTCTTCGCCGGTATCTCTCGTATTTTCCTGTCTGGGACCCTAGAGCTCTTTGTTGATGATGTTGCTTTGCTAACTCCCTCTCAGGTCATCACGTCTTGGGAGAGTTGTACTATGCCCGTGTCATCGATTGTCCCATAGGGTGCAGTCACCCCGGAACCTGGCGCATTCCTGTTGGCAACCAGTCTTCCGGCTGTCTCTATCAATTTCCTCACCGTCTGCTCCACGCTTGGGTCACCTAAGGTGTTACTCGGATCCGGGATTTTCACTCGACCAGTTGTAACCGGGAGTCGCGTTTCTGTAGTCTGGCTCATTTCTCGAGGCGTCAAGAGTTCCATCGGGGACTGCCCACGAGGAATATCCCTTGTTTTTTCTACGGCTGCCGTTAACGACAGACGCTCCGATCGCTGCTTGTATTCTCGCCTCAAACGCTCTATCTCTTCACCCTGCTTCTTGTTGCAGTCTTCAAACAACTTCTTCCACATGTCCCTATCTTCTTCTATAGTGAGCATGGTCTTGGTCATCTCGTCCAGCTCCATTCTAGTCGTCTCTAGTTCTTCTATCGTCCCATTGAGATCTTGCATGGTTTCGTTCGTATGAACTTCTACTTCTACTCTCGCCCTCTTTGGTTGCACAGCTACTCTCAGTTGTGAACTAGACGAGGCAGCCTCGCTGTTCATTTCCTGAGGCATCCTCCTAAGCTTGGTGGACAAAGGCATCTCACCTGGTTGGTAGGTCCTTGAACTTCCCAATCCAGGCTCATTCGCCAAGTCACTCCCTGAGAGAGCCCGTTTCTCCACCTCATCACTCTCATCTTCGGGCGGTCTAGTACTACTCTTTCTCCATATGCTGCCATCAATAAGACTTCCGTGGGGCGGTCCCCACGGTTATCATGCCCCAAGATGTTTATCAAGGCGGTCAGCAACATGACTACCTCTTGGTCCTCCAGAGCGAAGTCTCGATCCATTAGCTTCCGATAGATCGCATCTGCCATCGGTCCTACATATGCCTCTGCCAGGTCCATCAATTCATCCAAGTTGAAATTATCCATCTTCTTGCAAGTTTGATTTTAGTATCGATTCGATGATTTGAAATCAAGTGAGAGATTAAACGATCAATCAGGATCTAGAAAAGAGGTCACGAATATCACATTTGTCAACTTTACACTAGTTTTGTATTAAAATTTATATAAAACATTCAGATAAAAAGATTTTGATAATAAAGTTTATTAAAATCAATCAGTTTCTAAAACTTTGGAATCCGACCAAAGATTGGACAGTTCAAACTTTGGGTCTATTCCTAAGATTGTCATTCAGTTGTTCATGGTCACTAACTCCTTCTTACCCTTATCTTTTAATAACATATCACATAACATAACATAACACACGTATCGCACACTACACATTTATTATAACACTCTCCTGCATGCCACCTAAATTCAGCCTATACTTAAGTAGTAATTCTTATGTAAGTATACTTGTATATTAGTATCGGAGAAGATTACGTGTATCAGTGCGTACAGTTCCCGTGGATGCAGTCGTCCTCTGTTCGGATCGTACACTGGAAGCGAAAGCTCCTTCACTTCCCTTTCCACGAGGAAGTCTTCCAATCTCGTCAAGGACAAGACTAGGTTTTCCGGATCCACGTGCCGCTTCTCCGTCACCCTCGTCACCAAGAACCATAAGTACTTTCCCGGTATCTGTGACGCCGCAAGAGGCAAGGCTGCTACGCCCCTATTCCTGGTCTTTGCTTCCAAAGGAATTCTATGTTTTTAAATTCTCTCTTAAAATCTGCTTCTAACGCTGTCTTAAAACTCATGTCTGCTGTGATTGCTATCGCACATGGTCTATTTGTGAATCTGAAATCGCTATCTGTTAGTATTATGCTACTTGAATATTCATTTGGTAAGTTAAAATATGACTCAACTACCCTCCCTATGTCCGGTTTCTTAGGGTCCTCGCCTGTTTCCGCTTCTAAATCTCCTGTCTCTCTTGCTATTCTTAATTTTTTATTAATAAATTTTCAGTGTGGGTAAGTCCTACCCCCACTCCCCGGACAAAAATATCAATTGACGTCCCCGTCGATCGCATATCGGATATCAAGCCCAGGAAGGATCTTCTCGTTCGGTTTTCCTGTATTTCATGCTTTCACGATCTACAT
This sequence comes from Symsagittifera roscoffensis, assembly GCF_963678635.1. Lineage (NCBI taxonomy): Eukaryota > Metazoa > Xenacoelomorpha > Acoela > Convolutidae > Symsagittifera > Symsagittifera roscoffensis. Next base: position 44,162,646 of record NC_087066.1, on the reverse strand, counting down.
CTTGAATCGTGACACTGGTCTCCTTTGGGTCCGACGTCATTTCGTTCAGCCACTCAAAAACACGCAGATTCCTCAACTCTTGTTCGTAGGATTGCTGTTGCTCGTCGTCGAATTCTACCTCGGGTTTCGACCGATCCTCGATCCACTCCTCGTCGTGATCATCGACTATGTCAATGTCCTGTGACATAGTTATATCTTCTAGACCTACTACTTCTTCCACTATCTTCTTTAGATCTATCCTGTCCACTACAAAGTCATCGCCGTTAGGGTTAAATTTCTTCTTGGATCTTGTCCTGTCATTCTGTCTAGTCTTTATCGTGAACGAAAAATCTGGTTCAAAATTCATGGGAACCTCCCTTTGTTCTGAGTTATGCCAGTCCTCATCTGCGTAGGGTAAGGTTTCTTTGTCCGCTTCAATCACCTCGCTTGGATCCAGGTTCAGTGGTGGACTTGTTCCTTCCTCTACGGCTTCATTCCCATCGTTCTTTTCCCTGGTGCCCTTCTCGTTGACCTCACAGGCAGGGTCCAACATCAAGTAATCCCCCTCTTCCATGTCTAAAGGTATACACCAATCTTCTGTAGATGGGTTGTGTGGCTTGATGTTTTCGTAATGAGCGGCTCGGCCAGTACTCAGTCTATAAAAGCGTCCCTGCTGGTGCACCTCCGTAATCATGAACGGTCCCCTCCACTTTTTTAGGAGCTTTTTCGTTCCTTTCGGTGGTATGAAGTTCTGAAAAACCCATACGTAGTCCCCTACCGAATAAGCTTTTGCACCAGCTGCTTTCTTGTCAAATCTTTTCCTCTGCCTTGCCTGTGCCTGCTGAGTATTTCGTCAACATAAGTCGTTTAACTCCTGCTGACGTCTTATTACATTCCTTACATAGACCTGTGGCGACGTCTTCTTACCCTCATACTCTGGGTAGAAGAAAGTCAAGGTCAAAGACTTCTTGTGTCTGGTTAGCATCATGTGTGAACTAACTCCGGTGGTGAAATTTTGCGTGCTATTATAAGCCCCCATCACTTGTGGAAGGTATCTGTCCCAATCGGTCACGTACCTGGAACAATATACCCTCAGCATCGATACTAACGTTCGATTCTGCCTTTCCACTAAGCCATTCGTCTGGGGATGGTATGTCGTGGAAAGAGCTTGAGCAACCTGCGAGCTTCTCATAAGCTCTTTCGTGAGTTCCCCCACAAAAGCTGTTCCATTATCCGATTGAAATGTCATCGGACAGCCATGTCTTGTTATCCACGTATTGATCAGGTGATCGTACGTCTCTTCCGCTGAGGCAGTTATACAGGGCACGGCCTCTGCATACTTCGTGAAGTGATCTATCATGACCAAGACTTGATTATAACCACTGTCTGTCATGCATATCTTTTGGTGATCAATCTGCACCACCTCGTTGAATTCAGACGACTCGATCGACTGCAAAGGAAATCGTAATTTCCTTGGATCCTTGACCTGCTGGCATGACAGACATGCTGCTACCCACTTCTCGCATGCCTTTTTCCTTGCAGGCCACTCAAAGCGCTTCAGGATTTTTTGATATACTTTGTCGATTCCCTGGTGGCCCATCTGATCATGCGACCTGAACAAAAGTTCTGTCTGACAGAGTTGCGGCAACACTATCGCGTTATACTTGTACAGGACTTTGTCTTCTTCTCTTCTCTTGCAAGCCACGATCCCGTCCTTGTTCAGATATAACTTTCCCTCTTTCTGCATAAAGTATTGTCGCAGAATGAGGTAACTGTCTTCCTCTATCTCCTTTGTCTATCTCCTTCGTCTATCTCCTTTGTCCGGAGCACCATTTTTGATCCACTGTTTCAGTTTGCTTGTCGTGCGGTCATTTCTCTATGCTCTTAGTAGGTCCGAGAGTCTGTATCTCGCCTTCAAGTACGTCTTCATGATCCTCACCTGAGTATTCAGCTCATTGGTGATGCGTATCTTCTTCTATCTTAACGCACCAAATCTTTGCCAATGGCTGTGTTTCCTGTTCGAATGGCTGAATATCAGTCCTGACTACCTCTTTTTGTGGCAACAGACTTATCGAACGTTTCGATACCGCTATTGTTTCCAGATCATCCGCTGCGTTATCAAAGACTCTTTCACCTGGTATGAGGTAGCGATCACTGTCAGGGTCTTGATATACCTGCCTGTCCAGATTCCTTGCTCGAGTCTCCACTAGCAGTGCGTGGATCGCTAGCTCTGACAGTTCCGATCCTGAGCTCGAGTTCCTGTCTGAGTAGGTGTCGATTCCAGAGTTGCGGGAATTGTCATCTTTTGAAGAGTCTGCGATAGAGCACTTCCCATCCTCCGGATCATTCCTACGCGTTCTTAGCATCCATCTGAGCTCCCCGGACAAAACTTTATGCCCCTGTTCCTTCCGACCGTATGAAGTACTGGTTAAACCCTCGTGGGGTATTGAGGATACTAGTTGCTGAACTATTGTCCTACAATCCCTCTCGTTTTCTTTGTGTTGTCGTCTGGACGGCATGATCTTCACCTTCTCACTGACTGTCAGTGATGCCACTGCTGCTGCCCACTCGGGGCCATCTCTGGTCACTTCCCTCTCTAACAATCCACCCAGCATCCGCATCACTTACGATGTGACCTGCAGCGTTTTATCCAATCATGAGAGGCTGTTAATGTTCATGCGAGAGAGTTCCTGCTGGACCAGGTTCGAGCGCAGCAACAGGTCCAATGGCACTGGGTACTTTTGGGATAGAATCTTTATCTCGGCTGCGTTCTCTACAGGTAACTCAGGATGTCCTGGTATTGGATGTCCAGACTTATCCAACCATCTCGTCAAGGGAAGCGCTTCATAAATCTCTTTATCCAGAAACGAGAATCCTTCCTCGATTTCTGCCTGATGGGCTTGCTTCTGCTCCAATCTTTCATAGAACTCGGTTTTATTGCTGAGGCTGTCAGCATTCTGGTGTTTGTCACGCATCCTGTGCTCGATTATCATGTGATAGCCATCTAATCTCACTATCCATCTTCCAATATAACTCTGATCCATCGAGTATGTCTTCAACCAGGATAACGCGCTGTTGTCCACGCGTAACATAAAGGGAGCGCTCCCCAAATACGCGCGGTACTTTTCCACAAATGTGACTACTGCAAACATTTCTGCCTTTGGTGCACCATATTTCATCTCAGTGTCACTTAACACCTTACTGCCATATGCAATGGGACGGAGAACGGTTCTCCCATTCCACTCCTGCTCCTGATGCAGTATTCCCGAGATGGCTACTACTGATGCGTCTGTGTCAAGAACATACATGCCTTTTTCAGTAGGCATGCCTAGCACTGGCGCTTTGCACAGTTCCCGCTTTATTATGTTCTCAAAGGCCGTTTGAGCTTCATTACTCCGTTTGAACTTCTTTTCTTTGTTGCGCATCAGCTTCTGCATCGGATACACCTTGTCTGCATATCCTTTTATGAAGTCGCGGTAATAATTGGCAAACCCTAGGAGGCTCATGAGCTGTGTGTCCGTTCGTGGAGCCTTCCATGTCAACACAGCTTCTACTGCTTCCGGGTTCGGCCTCACACTATGCTTGTTCACCATTCTTCCTAGATACTTGATCGAATCCATCAGGATCTCACATTTTGATGGTTTGCATTTTAAGCCTGCTCTCTTCATGCAATCAAATCCGCATCAAGTCGATCAATGTGGTCTTCCAGGGTTGGTGTTGCAATGACCACGTCATCCACGTAGCACATCACACGATTCCCGTACTTCTTCGTCACTCTGGTCGAAGCATGAGCCATCAGTCTTTGAAAAGTGGCTGTTGCGTTGCACAAGCCAAAGGGCATCCTCTTCCACTGGTACAATCCCAACTCGCATGCGAATCCGGTCTTTTCTCTATCCTTCTTACGCAAAGGGCATAACCCAAGTCCAATGTGGTGAAGAATTTGACATCGCCAATTTTAGATAGGCTCTCGTCTATCCGCGGTATCGGGTACGCATCTTTCATCGTTACCGCGTTCAAGTAGCGAAAGTCGCAACAAAACCTAAGCTGCCCCCTTTCTTTTTCGCCATTACTACCCCGCAAGCCCACGGCGATTTCGAGGGTTCTATCTTGTCGTATTCGAGCAACATTTCTAATTCTGATCGGTACGCTTCCGATTTATGTGGCGTCATTCGCCTTGCGCCTTCCCTATGGGAAACGGCGCCTTCCTCAAGTTCGATTTCGTGTTCGACGAAGTTACAGCAACCGATATCCGCCTTATGTTTTGAACATACATCCGCATTTCGATTTAAAACCGCCCGCAGTAACTCAAAATCTCCCTCACCTATTTTCTCTTTTAAGTGTTCTATTTCTGGAAAAACCGGTTTGTCAGATTCTAGTTCATATGACGAGGGGCGTTCCAAAAAATTCGAGCAGCTTGACAAGCCATCGTCCGTCTCAGACTTGAGTGAAAACAGTTTATGAATAGATTTTAATTCATTAATCCTTTTTAAAATTTTATCTTTATTGGCATGATAAGGACAATCTTTCACACTATATCTCTTCAAGTTTTGTGTCCCTTCATAGTCGGTCCTCATCGGCAAAGCGTAACCAAGTTTCTTTCCACGCTGGATTGAAACCGTGGTGTCCAGTGTGTTCAATAACACACTGACACACAGTCCGTTTCGAGTTACCGAGAAGCTCCGGCCTAAAATCATTGAACTTTGACTATTTGGATTCGGTACCAAACAAACCTGTTTACTATCACTTAACGAATTTAAACTTCTCATTCTAAAAATTGCTACTACTGCTTGTCCCGGCTGTAGTTTTACCTTTCTATCTAAAAAGATTGGTATCTTGTTTTCATCTGTTATTATTGTATTAATTGGTTTCTTAACATACTTCCTGTCCGGGTTTCTAATCCTCATTAGAGCGTTGTTCAAGTCAATCATGACGTCGAAATTCCTGACAAAATCTCTGCCCAGGATGAATTGCTCTGAGTCATCCAGATTCTCTACTACTAGGAAGCTCATCCAAAGATCCCGTCCTTCCATTTGGAGGACCGTTATTAGTGTTCTTCCGGCTACGTAAATCGCTCCTCGATTGGCGGCGGCCAGTCGGAGATTCGTTGGAATTAGATCTTCCCTCGTGAAGCCCATTCTTTCCCAAGTCTTTATCGGCATCACACTCACTACCGCTCCTGTGTCCAGAAGCCCTGTGACTCCGATTTTCTTTCCGTTGGTGTCGAGCAGATGTGCAGTCACATCTGCTTCGTATCCAAGGGAACCGCATCTTGCTCCATCATAGCGTCATGGCCTATCCTACGGACTTTGAGTTATTCTTCACCCAAATAGATCTGTCCTATTTGGTCACAATGTACACACCACTGGTTGCTAACATTGTTCGAAGTTCATCATTCTTCACACCATCGATGAATTTCGAGGCTACTGCCAGGTTCATCCTTCTGTTCGACTCATCTGGTTGGCTACGCCTTCTCAGCATCTCCAAATCGTCTAGAAACTTGTCTATCGTCTCATCTTCTCTTTGCCTCCGTTTCTCGAAGCGCATCATTGCTTGGTGTCCCTGCACCCTGAGCCAAAACGATTTAACAAGATTTAAAAGAGTTTCTCAGCAGTGTCCCGTTGGTACTGCTTTTTGACCATCACGCAGCAGTGTCCCGTTGGTACTGCTTTTGACCTCAACGTCCCTTCCAAGTTGCTGGTAAGCGCACTGCATTCTTGCCTTTCTGACAAGTCCTCTTCCTCAAAATGCAGTTTCATCACTTCTATCAAGGTATCAATGAAGCCGTCAGATTCGTCTTTATAGCATCTTGGTTTCTTAAAGACTCTTCTGGACTTTTCACTGCGTTCATTGGTTCTGGATAACCTCGTCAGCAATGTCTCCAAAGACCTGTTTAGGGGTTCAAAGGCTGTGGCCATTGCTGTAGCATCTCTTGAATGCCCCGCTTGAGTATCATCGCCCCCTGCTAAGGGTTCTGTATTTGGTACATCCCTTCTATCCGAATCTCCGGAATTTTTTCTTCCTTGGCTCGCATGACTCATTCCTGGGCTTGCATGACTCCTGTTCCTGGAATCACCTCTCCCAGTCGCATGTGTGCCTTGCGTTGATCGTTCGTTTGAGGTCTGCCTGTTGCCAGTTGAACTTCTTCTGATGTTTGGGCCCCATGTTCTATTATCCCCTGTGGCATAGCCTGCTGAACTGCCCCTACATCTAGCGGATTCATATGTCCTTCTCCTATTTTGTTGGTCATTGAAGTTCACCCTCGGCTCCCTGCTGGGTCCTCCTGAGTTCGGTTCCCCATCTTTTGGTCCACTCTTGCTGCCTAGTAGACCGTCCAACCTATCCATGATAGCCTGAGTTCGCCTCTCCATCATCGCATCTATCTTTGTGTCAAGAGTCCCAAAAGACTGCTCTTGTTGAAATCTCAACTGTATCTCAACTCTCCATGTCGTCTCTCAATTGTAACTCTCTCTGTTCCGCTTCTCTTGTCATTCGCGACAAGTTCTTTGCCAAGTGTTCATCTGTTCTTTCCTTCAAGTGTTTTTCGCTTCCACTAACTCCTTGTCTATTGCGGTTTATTTCTTCCCGCAGACTTTCTCTCTCGACGTGGGCTGCCTTTTCTAGTTCACTAATTTTTATTGACATCTGTTCATTATGTTCTCCTATGCTGCCCACTGTGTTGGTCAAGGCTTCTTCATCGATGCTCCGTTATCCACTAGTGGCGTCACAAGTGGCGGTGTCACCCTGTCGATCCCAGGTAGCTTGGTGCTGGTCGATATTCAACGTGCTCCTCAACGTCTTTTCATTATCCACCTCTGGATCCGCCGGTGCGTTTCTTAGCCCTGTGTTTCTATTCTCCCCCGTTCGCATTTCCGAATTTGTCATACTCACAAAGTCTCCTGACTGGCCTGATGTGTTTGTCGTTTTGCTTATTGTCCTCACTTCACCAAATTGGTCCATGGTACCAGTCCCTCTGTCGGTGTATGCTTCATTCTCCTGAGTCGAACTATTGAGGCTGACTTGAGATCCAAAGTCAGCTTGCTCTTCATCGTCCTCTTCTTCCTCCTGGGATTCTCCTTCATCGCCTGTACCCGCTCCCATGGTAAATGGAAAGATGTTTTCTCGAAAGCGTTCTTCACTCTTTCTGAAAACAATGAGGACGTTGCCTGTTTCTCCGTCACGCCTGCCATCATGGTGTTGTCTGTGGGAGATCTTCTATTTGCCACAATTTCAGTAGAAATGTCGGACTGTTCCGTCATCTCCTCTGGGTCCAGTGTCCCGGTGGAAGTGGCAAAATCTTGGCCTTGTTCTATCGGAGTAGATTCACTCGCTAGCCTTCTGTTTCCTCTCCCCTTCGGTCCATGTATTTCCTGGTTCTCATCGATGGCCTGGTCCGGATAGACCTCCACTTCTAGCATTGCTTTTTGCTCTTCTGAGGACTTCTGACTCCTGGTCTCAACCATTCTGCCTAAAACCGTCTCCCCATTGTCAGTCCGAGTTCGTGTGATCCTTTCCACAAAAGGGTCGGTCATTGCTTTTCTCTGTTTCTCAGGTATGAATTTCCTGGAGCTATCACCTAGCTTAGGTATCCTTGACTTGTCTAGACTCATACTCAATTTACCACTTCTTACTGCCTATACACTCAATTCGATTGCTAGTGTCCTTTTGATCTGACTACTGATAGTAATAACACAAAACAATAAGTTCCAAAAGTTATTTCTATTAAATAGTGACCACGAATCCTTGTATGTTATCACAGTACAGCGTGTATACAATTTCTTCACGATAATTGATTATTAGTAGTAAAATGAGAAGCTAGCACAGTAAGATAGTGTTCTCACTACCCAATCAAGCACAAATATTATTGATTTAAAACCAAAATTGAGAAACAAAAAAATAAGAATATTTTCTATGAAAACGTTTGTGTTTTGTACTTTTAATCAGTCGCAATACAATAGTTGAACTTGTTTTTGCAGAAAGAACTTTCCCTGTTTGGTGCTGCACCAAACAGACAAAACTTGAAAGCAGTAATTTTCTCAAGTGAGCGTCTATTGCGCCCACCGAGTCCTGTGTTACCTATCTGCCTTCGGACTGACAAGCTAGACCTACTAAAATCCTCAGGGCAATCACTTTTCTCAAAAACGTCTTGGATTTCAATCCACACCAATTAGTTATACACTCTTGTTCAATTTAGACTTAATATCGCGAATATCCGAGTTCAGACCTGTTTTGTTTTGGTTTGGTTTTTTATAAAAGGCAAGTTACCAGTGCAGTCACTGGTTCCCAGCCTATCTCTTAATAACCTAATACCTTTAACTACTTTCTTTTCTGTTGTCTTCTTAAGTCTTGACAAAACAATACCCCTCCGAATTGACAAAAATAGGACCCCTTTCCGAATTGACAAAAATAGGACCCCTCCGGATTGGCAAAATTTGGAACCCCTCCGGATTGGCAAAATAAGAACTCCCTGGATTGGCAAAATTGGAGCCCCTCCGGATTGGCTAAAATAAGACCCCTCCGGATTGGGAAAATTAAGACCCCTCCGGATTGGGAAAATTAAGACCCCTCCGGATTGGGAAAATTAAGAACCCTCCGGATTAGGACCCCTCCGGGTTTGTAAAAATAGCTTCTTGTAGACCCTCTAATTTTTCACCTGATACCCTTCCGGATACGTTCTCCGATGCTTTTATGCAGTTTGAAATAACAAGGAAGGGTGTTACGTCTTTCCCAAGACCCTTCCGGATTGAAGTTAAGCCTCTTATTTGACAATTCACCCTAACGGTGAAGGGTCTTATCGCTAGCTTAGTTTTGACTTGACTAAACTTTTCTGGTGCCCTTAGCCTTCCCTTTTTGTCTAGAACAGCGTAAAATTACATTATCAAACCGTTACTACCCTTTGGTAGGGGTGTAAGGATTTTCCAAAGTTTTTTTTTTATAAAACGTGAAGGGTCTACCTTCCCGAATTGGTGAATTTGCTGAAAACAATCCCAAACGCTTTTTTGATAAATTGATGTTTTCATTAAAAAGCTCAGCTAATTTCTGATCTAATGGTACCAAGATCAACTGGATCTGTCTAGTAGTTCCTAAGTTATTAACCAAAACGTCTTTTTTCTGAAGTCAAAAAATTTCTCTCTTATAGGTTCCACCTAAATTTTTTCGCAATTCTGTTCTTTTCAAGCTAAAAATTATTGATCCGAGCTCAAAAGGCCTATACTCTTCTAGTTCAATGCAAAAAACCCAATCTAAAACGCTCTAGCTGAAAAAATTTTCCAAAAACTATGCTATTTGGACCCCTCCGGATTGATGAATCCACTAAATCACACACGTTAAATTCGATTTCTCTGTAACCTGGAAGGTTATCGGCAAACGGGTTTTAAAACCTGTCTATTTACTAGTGGACGTTGTCCGGACAACAATTTTTACTGTCCTAACTCAAAAATTTCAAATTTTATAGTGTTCCGTTTTTTCAAAATCACTAAAATTCGGTTTTTGGTACCCTAATAGTTCCAACCACTTCTGAACTAAACTGAACCGGTTCTACTTATTATACTAGTACAGTTAGGATGTAATTCACTAAATTAGTGCTTTTTTCAGTTTCAAAAAATATCGATATCTCAAAAATCGCGATTTAGGGGGGATCAAAATATCATTATTTTGACCCTAAAAACCGGTCCTTCTACTGTGTTTTTCACTGAAAAACGATATAGGAGTAATAATATAGGCTGTATAAACAATAATAGTAGTAATACTATACCCCTCCGGGTTTGTTCAATATCAGAATTAAGGTGCTTTACTCGGAATTCCGCAGTTCGGTGAAGGGTCACTACAGTGCAGCACTGTCGACCCCCCCACAGATTAATATCTTACTTTTTTGTACCAAAAGGGATACAAAACTTGTTAATGATACCCAACAGTCGATTGTTGCTGTCGCTGAGCCCCTTCTTGTCGCTCCTTGAACTGCTTGCCGGATCAGTCTTCTTAACTAATCCCGAGACCCTTCCGGATTGAGCGCAAATTAGCATCAACGCGCTTAAATACTCAAATAACCCTACAGTACAAGCCTCACAAACGGGACACAAAATTGATTGTAACGATCCTGAATGATATAAATGCCTGTAACGACAATATATCTAACAACAACAAACGGGAGGGTCGGATCACATCTCGTCTGGGGGGATGATTTCTACTGATTTTATACTTTTTTACTGTTTTTGTTTTTTTTTTCCGGTTATTTTTTATGTTTTTTGTTTTTCTTGGGTACTATACTACTTTTTGTTTGCTTTCTTGTATATCTTTAAGTGTTTTTGGTCAAAACCTCTCAGGGAACGAGGGGACGGTCGATCTCCCCACCCTTCCTGGAACGTGAAGTTTCGGTGTTAACTAGGTTAAAAAGCTATTCACAGGAATCCGGAAGGCTTCCGCGTTCCGAACTACCCTTCCGCCTCGGCGGTTAGGGCCTATTAAAGGCGTGTTTATGAGCATCCCCTCGGCGCGGAGTGCTCGTTAACGGTTCTGCCGGTCATGATGTTAAAAAAAAAAACCCGGGAGCGCCACAAAAACATCTATGTAACATTCGCCCGGAAGTACATATCGACGGAAAATAAAGCTAAGCTATAAAACGACTGGCCAGCGTCTAAACAAAGCTGTTCATGATTTTCACCGTCTCTACCAAAGCCAGTTCTTTTGGTGGTCTTTTCAACATCGGGTCGACAAAAAACGTTACTGTTCTCCGGCTTCGACCAGAACGCTCAAATTAACTTACCTACATGCAAAATTAGTGAGCTCATGGCTGGGTGTCAGTATCCCCAGACCACGAGGTCTCTCCTAAAAACAGGACTACTACTACTCATTATATTACTATTGTTTTTGTTCAGTAGATAAAAATCATCATCTCGATCGAAGATGGATCAACCCTTTCCCTTAACTCCTAGCTTCTCATCGTCAGAAAATGAATCCAGATGTTAATTAAATTCAATTCAGGACATAACCAGGAAGCTAAACGTTAGTTTAAAATGGTTCAAGTTCAAATCCCAAGACCCCTCCGGATTCCCGAATCCGGGGAAATAACACCCATATTTCCTCTCCGGAAGGCTGGTTTTCACCCTTCACCGTTAGTGTGAATGGCCTTGCAACGATTGTAGCGACACAATCGTTGCAGCTCGGAGCGGTCTCTGCTAATACTCTGTTTTATGCTTCTATCTCTTATCAACGTTTTTCTCACAACTATCGTCGTTGTTGTTTTTTCAACTTCTGTCGTTGTTCTGTTTAACTTTTGATTTCTTCCAAAATGGCCGTTTTTGACGTTTCTCAGAAAATCTGACGCCATCATTCAAAATTTTAAAAATTTAAAATACCAGAATATTCTGACCTTCACAGTTTGTCTAAGCGTTCCAATAACGTCGCTCATCTGTTGAAACTTCCAATTCTCAAGGTCAGCGGCTAATAACTCGAACTGGCCTTTTTTGTCAATTCTGGTCGAATGTCACAAGCAAGACGTAGAAAAATAAAGTGGACAACTCACTTAATTCTACCATCACTTATTCCATACATAAGACATCTGCATTAGAAAATGTCATGAACGACACAGGAACAATCTTGAGATCGAAAGAAGGGAAAGACGTACATATTGAACCAATTCATGAGGAAAAAAACGGAAGTAGAATGCCAAAACGGCCACTAAAATTTTAGCCAGGAAGCAATCTGAAAAATCACAGGTCCCGGTCGGATTCGAACCACAAGTCTTTGTCGTTTTAGGCAGCTGTGTTACCTCTTAGTTCCGCTGGTAAAACTCCGCCGTTGGGAATTACCTAATAGACGTTACTTGCTCAGGAAAAACAATCAATATTTAAGAGAACGTTTTCGACTGATTACAATCATCATCAGTCTAAAAAAAGAAGAACAATAGAACAATAAACGTACCATCCAAAGTTTACAAACAGAATAAAATCAAATTTGAAAAACATAAAAAACAGTTTAAAAAAAGCACCGAGAAATCTTAAGTATATATATAGATATCTTTAAGCCATCTTTGTTGCGACAATAAAGATGTTTTTCTAAACCTTGACTGTGAGTTGCCGCGACCTGTATTCTTCTTTTGTGTTGATCCTTGGTTTGAGTCGGTTGATATGGAGGGCCTCAAGCGTTAAAAGTTTGAAGGGTCGTTAGATCGATCTATCATCTTTGCCACCAACTTTTCTGTGTTGCCAACGCTTTGTGTCCATGTTATCACCCATTGGAGTAGAGATCCGCGAATGCTCGTTAAGGCGTGTGGTGAGGTGTCTGGTTGTCTGCCCAGCATAGCTGACACTACAGCTAGGAAAAGTGATATGATACACCACATTACTACAGAGATGATTCGGGATCTTGGATTTTAGAGAGCAGCAGTTTTCAGTTTCCGGGTAGTGAAAATGACAGGGACACGACTGATATTGTTCAAACGTCTTCTAAACGTGTCACTCACAGTGCCTCTGTATTGCAAAGTGAAAATTGTTGACAGGCCTTTGTCTTTCTTCTGCCTATCCGTGATGTTGATTTTCGGCCCCAGCAGTTTATCAATAGTTTCACTGACGATGGGTTCATAGAAATGAACTGAATACTGGTTTGCTTCCCATATCTTCTTTGCCTTTTGAATACCAGTATGAAAATTGTTCCATGTTGATGTGGCATTATAGATGCGGTGAGTGCAGCCGTGAATCATGGTGCGTTTGTAACCAGTTGGTGCAAGGGCTCTGAAGGAAAGGATCAGTCCAGTATCCGTGGGTTACTGATACCAACTCGTACTCACATATGCATCCTGGCATTTTACGAACATGTCCAAAAAAGGGATACCGTTGTCTCTCAACATTTCGATAGTAAATTCCAAATTGTGATAAGCGTGTTGACCATATCTAAGATGCTGTCGATTGAGTCACTCTTCAAAGATCTCAAGTTATCGTCTACATAGCGTCCGAAGATTTAAGATTTTTGCTTTTTCCCTAATGGCCGGAACAGTCTCCTCTTCTTGGCACTGACTGCAAGTCCACTGGTCACTATACATGTTCTTTATTGCATTGAATGAGATCTCACTGCAATTACGATGAAACCAGAAGTTGCATTTCTTGCACCGTATAGAGTATCCTTTCCAAGTGACCTTCTTGGCGCAGACGGGACACATTGTCTTATCATGAGTCGCAGATCTTTCTTGCTCTGTATTGATGGAGTGTGGTTCATCTGAGGAAATGTCATCTTCAAACCGCTTTATCCACACATTTGCGAGAATAACCGCCATTGCAGCTCCCATCGCGGCTCCATCCTTTTGAACGTACCATTTATAGCCACACATGAAGTTGACATCAGTAACTGCCAGTTGCATGAGTTGCTTGCTTGCAGCTCTGTCAATTTCCGGAGCCGAGTCAGAGTTGTAAAGCACGTGGCAAGCTATGTCAATGGCCTCCGCAACTGGTATGTTAGTGTAGAAAGAACGTTTACGATTGATTACAATCATCATCAGTCTAAAAAAAGAAGTACAATATAACAATAAACGTAAAATCCAAAGAGTACAAACAGAACAAAATCAAAATTGAAAAACATAAAAAACAGTCTAAAAGTAGTGATTCGATTGTAATAGACGTTATGTCACAACTTGATAAATTATCTTCATGAAGAATGTGTTAGATACTTTTTATGATTTTTGATCATTTTGTTAATGTTAGTTAGATTTCTAAACCTGAAGTGAAAACGTTTGCTTAATTAAGAATTTTACTGTAATCGATAAAAATCTCTCAAAATATTACTATTGGATATCAGCAACATTATCCGAACGAAAAGAAATAAAGGTTAATATTTCAACGAGAGACTGACTCTCAATAGGAGACTGGATTGTTGGTCAAACAATTGTTCCTGCAGAGGATATGCACCAACGCTGTCAGGGATTCTTCATTCCACTGCTTCTTAAAAAATATCTTTTTGTTTCTGCATATGTCGCAGGCGTTCACTAATCGACAAAATTCAGTGCAAAATTAAGTCATTCGATTCTTATGAAGATAGCAAAACACATCAAAATGTGCCATCCCTAGATGAAAAGTGTTTGAATACAAATGTACCGCTCAACGAAGCAATAGCCATAGCTCTTAGAAAACTGTCTGAGCAAGACGAACCATCAGTAGCTAGCAAATCCATGGACAGACTGTTGAACCTGGCAGTAGGTCAAGTCCAATTCAAGTGCAAGTTCACAGGGTACGTGCAGAAAGATGTTTTAGCAATGGAGGTATCTCTTGCAGTATTTTTGGCAAATCTATCGATGGAGCAGCACAAAATGCATTACAGAAGGAATAGGTCCCGAGTGCAATAAAAAGCTCATGTGGGTGCCGGACATCAACCCGAAAAGACTTCAAGCGGAAACGTAAGCTTAGGGACTTCGAGCCAAAAATTATCTCATTGAGTCATGAAATATGATCAATTCGAAAACTTTTTGAAGATCTTCTCAACTTCATGATTTTTTTTTGATTAGAGAGTGATCTTTCTATATGACTCGGTTAGAAAGTGATTTCACCAACTCAGTTATTTTGGATAAAAAGTTGCTTTTTCAGAACTTTTCTCTTTCCTCTCCTTCTTGTGCTTTTAAATTCCTGATACAGTTTAAAAAGTCTCTAGTCATTCCCGACAACCTTCGTTGGGGCACTAAGCTAGCTATCTGACAAGTCTATCAGTGAAGTTGTCAACAAATATATTGCTTCTGTTTTCTGGAAGCCTGTGTCTAATTATACTGTACCGGCTGTTTCTCCTGATTGTGAAATCAATTTATCGGAAGTCGTGTGTCTCTATCGGTTGTCAGTTCATGTTAACAATCCGTTAAAAACACTTGCTCTGTTGACTGTTTTCCTGCTTTTGTTTACAAATGTTGTGCTTTCCCCTCTTGTTAGTTTTCTTTTTCTTTTTATTATCAACACTTGCGTCTGGCCTGCTGCCTGGAAAGGTGCTTTTGTGCGTTTGTTACTATAATTCTGAAGTCTGGGTCTCCTGAAGCTATTACAAACTGAGACCTATCAGTGTCTGACACACCCTTGGTTTTTGTTTTGAGAAAGTTATCTTCAATCATATATATCAAAAGATTCCAAAAAAATTTGTCAAACTCTCAGCATGGTTTTAGAAAGCAATTATTAATTGTAACACAGTTGCTAGCGTTTCCGGATGAAGTGTACCACATTAGTGATTTCAACTTTTGTTCTGCTGCTGTTTACTTTGAATTTAGTTTAAAAAACTTTGATTCTGTTCGTCATGATATCATTCCAAACAAGCTATCAATGTATGGTTTCGATCATGATTTCTGGTTACTTTTTTTGTCGTATCTCTGTAACGGATCACAGTGGGTTCGTATAAACGCGCATATTTCCAATCCTTGTCCTGTTACTAGTGGCGTTCCTCAAGGCAGCATTTTGGGGACGCTTTTTTTTCTTCTTTTCATCAAAGATCTGCCAGAGTGTATAGAGTTTTTCATTTGTTTTTTGTTCGCTGACGATTCAAAATTGTTTTCTACTGATAATACTTCTCTACAGCATGATATTGATTCTTTTACAAATTGATGTACTGCAAATGATTTATTGGTCAATCACGATAATCGCAGTCTCATTGTTTTCAAAGGCAATTTTCCTCGTCATTTGATGGTCAACAACCAGGAAAAAACTGCCTCAATTGTACTAAAAGACCTGGGTTTAGTTGTCTCCGATAACTTGAACTGGATGACACATATCAATAATAAGCTGTTATCATGTAAAAAGTCACTTCATTTTATCAAACGCAATTATCCTTTCACTGTCTCTCAATCCACCAAGCTCATGTTTGTTAACATGTGTATCAGGAGTATCAATTTGTATGCATCCCCTGTTTGGTTTCCTTCATTCTCTTATATCCGAAAACTTGAAAGTTTCAATCGAAATTGTCTAATATAGGTTATTGGTTCAATGCCCTATAAAGACCAGTTATTTCTCACCAAAACTTTGCTTATATGATCCCATATTATTTTCAACGATGTGTTTCTGTACTACAAAAAGTTACATGGTCTCACAGAGCTGCCGTTTTCTGTGTATTTTTTTTTTGTGAGGTGACCACCAGTCGGAAGTTTACCATCCTCTCCACAATTCAAACAGCAAAGAAGTGACAGACCGAGAAGTTCGTCTTTCATCGCGTTGAAAAATCTGTCAACGACTTGATCTGTCTTGTTCCGTGTAGAAATCTTCGCTCCCCTCGAGTCTTTCAAGAAAAGAGCCATAGAACTTCTCTTAGAGAGAATTGTGTCACATTTTGATCAATTGAACTCTTGTTCATGGTTCTTGAAGTGCACATGATAAAACTGTCGATCTTGACTTAATAATTTTTGTAACCTTAATTAGTTCTTTCTTCTTCTTCTTCCTCTTCTTCTTCTTCTTCTTCTTCTTTTTCGTCAGTAGTTATTTGCGCTTTCATCAAATTTAGGCCTCCAGATGATGTTCAGGGAAGTTGAGAAATAAAAAACAGTTTGAAAATAGTTTTCTTGTTTATAATTTCTGCAGTTTTAAAACCGGCTGATATTATTAACGGGTGCCAATCTGAAGTGATTTATTGTCATAAATAACGCTTATTATGGGCTTAACTTGCCTTAATTTTTGAAAAACAACGTTTTACAGATAAAAAAATGATTTGAGGTCGTTGGGAGGTTTAAATTTTGAGCTGTTGTCCTAGACCCACAGGTCATAAGATGTACAATGTGAAAGCTTTTTGAACTGTTATCATGTAACAATTGACGATATACATCGTTGGAACTGTCTGGTACTGTCAAAATTGCATCGTGCTAAGGAAGAAAATTAAGCCAGTTCAGCGAACTAAAGTTTCTCGAATACCTTGATGATATAGTAAGGACAGTCAATGGTGATCCTGAAGATGTTGCGGGCTAAAAACTTACTCTATCCCAATTTACAAATCCCAATAGAGACAACAACACATTTGCGAAACTCATAATTTGAGATTTACAATTTCAAATTGACACAAACAGAAAAGTCAACTGTGGATGATATCAGAAACCAAGAGACACATAAACCATAATTTTTTTAGAAATTGTTCTCCCCCTGAGTACAAGCAAAGTGTGAGTGAAGAATCTGATCACCGTTCTTTCCGCGGTACGTCCACGAGAAGAAATTTTGATAAAACCATCAAACTCAAACCAGAGCTGTTGTTAGACAGCCAAAATCCAGGATGATGATGGTCATCGCGGGTTGCAAAGATCATCGGGAGGGACAGAAACAAAAATACGACAGCTGAGAAAGAGAAGCCCTGTGATTAATGTAGCAATTCACTACCCATTGATGTTCGAATATCGGGGGAATCAATGTCAGACATTAGCAAAATAAGTGCGCAATATCATCAATGCGCAGATAATTTTCACCATACGGAAATTGGAAAATTATTTCCTCACCTTAAAATCCACCTTTTCCATTAAATTGAAATCAAAAAACGCATACAGGTTAGAAATTTATGGGCGCAAACATAAATATTTCGGCCAAACGGTCCTACATGTTACTACAAGGTTTGAGCAACACCGAAAAGAGGATACCTCTGTTGAAAACATATAAGGTAAGATAATTGTGATAGTCGTCAACCGAAGTTTAGCAGGAAGATAATCGACTAGGCCGCCAGAAACAATGAGTTTAATTCATTAGGAACGCTGCACTTTTTGAAAGATTGGCCGACGACAACGAACTAGAAAACTTTTAAAAATGATAGCTATACAAAATGTTTCCGTTAATCGATAATTCATAAAAATGCAGTACTTAAAAAAATGTACACAAAAATTGACTCAAGATCGATTTTCGTTTAGAGTTTCACAACAATTTGAACTCGATTGTGAGAAAGTAAACTTATTTCAAGATCTTTTCATTTTTGTATGAATTTCTGTACTTCATTGGTTGTTTTCAACCTTTTTCGATAATTTGAGTTTTGATTAGTTACATCAAATTAAGACGTCTACTAGGCAAGGAATAACAAATTAATCTGTTGTGTGTTTTAAGTTGAGTTGATTTCTTTTTCAAAAGGGTATTTTTGATTCAAAAGGTTTTGATTTTTGCAAAAAAATACATATATTTTAGTGGAAAACTGTATCAATTAACCAAACTGTTTTCTTACTTCAAAGAAAATAGCCTGAAAGCATTTGATTTTTCAAGTATTACTTCTTCGTTGTGGTTTTTTTTTAATTTTTCGCCTTTTATCTTTTCGACAAAACTCAGTCTTAGAATTATTGTAAGTTACGGGCACAACAAAACGAAGTAACTCGCTCGTAGTGAGAAGTACTAGCAGCCCAAGATATTGACTCAGTGGATCTACCATCAAACTACTCGCAGACTCTTGCCAGCAGTGTAAAAAGAGTATGAAAGGTTCGGCAAAGAAGTAGAATTCCTCTCAGTTTAGGGTAATTAAAATATCTAATTACTTAAACACTTTAATTTTTTTGTAGATATCTGTTCATTTATTTCATTTCATGTGTTTTGTAACTATCATTTCAACCAAAGAGCAGATCGACGACAATTTTTGATACAATCAAGGAGATACCTTTCCAGGAAGGTACAATACTAAGAAAGAAAAAACATGCTAGAGTTGGCTTTCTTAGCGAGATCACATTTTTTGTAATATTTATGAGCAAATAACTTAACCTAACATAAAAAGTTATGGGTGCCACCTTGGACTACAAGTCCAAGAAAAATGATCAGATTTTTTAACCTGAAAAAATTTTTTAACCAAAAAGCGTTGATCCGTTTTCTTCATTAAACCTTTTGTTTTCACTTGTACTTTGTTAAAAAAAGTTTTAGAACTCAATTTAGTTTGAAACAATTTTTTTCATCATTGTTCAATTCCATTGATTAGTTTTGAGCGGTAACTTTGGAGAACTTGATCAATTAGGATACTTGTATACAATTGATATTAGTTAGAGATTCGCAGGTAAGTTTAACTTCGGTATTGTTGTTATCCAGAAGACAACGGCCGATAGTTGTAATAGGTCCAAAGTTGGTAGTTTTCTTGATTTGCTGCTACTGAAAACCAATCAGTTGTTTGCCATGAAAAAAAAATTGTAATTCAAAGTATTCATAACAGTAGCTTACCAATTTGTAGTAACTCCTCCAATTCACTAAAACATTCACTAATTTTTTTTTCTCGAAAAAACAATATGGATATTGGTCGTAAAAAGGTATTCTGCCAAAAATATACCAGAAGCGCAGATTACAGGCAGTTTCATCATTCTTTAAATGAGATTGAATATAATTATTTGAAAGTTATTGGCCAAAACTTTGTTTTTTTTTCGGAGGGGCTCTCCTGTCACCTTAAGTATATATTTCAACCGAAGGCCTGAGCAAAGTGGAAGCCAAATTTCGCTCCTGTTAATTCCCCTACCACATCTTCCACTTATAATTAGTTCAGTTAGGAGAGGTTGCTTTTAATGTGTTTCTATGAACCTGTTCATACCTCTGTAATTGTGTCTCGTGCAGGTGGGCGATGGCGATGATCGCAGACTGTAAAAAGATGAAGACAACTAGGAGAAAACTGACCGTTGTGATTCCCCTGAACACAGACTCATTATCGTCGAATCTTCCCATGTCGCTTTTTACGATTTTTTTCCACTTAATTGATCAGGGGCACATTTAGAGAGGTAGGTGTCATGCAATTTACACGTGCAGCGTTGGTTCTCTCTTTTTTCCTGTTTTTAGTTTAAATAAATCTTCCTATTTACCTCATTTGCGAACAAAATCGAAATGATCGACTATAGAAAAGTGACCGCGAAGAGGTGCTCACTCTATGTTTTGACCGTCTCGACCAAATTCAGGTTTGTTTCGGCTTTCTCGACCGAAAAAAAAAGACTTTGTGTTTGCTTGACCCATGCCAGATAAGTTTCAAACGTCTCACCAAATTTTGATATTTCCCAATTGACAGATTATTTTCAAATTTTTTCTAAAACGTCCTCACCCTAAAATACCTGTTTCGCTATATATCCTAAGATAATATTGAAAAAAGGATGTTTGATTGAAAGGCCAAATTAGGGTAGGATATTTAGTTGGGGGGGGGGGGGGGGGGAGGGGGCTCTTCCATCTCACTGTTTTGACTCCCCGGGGACTCAAAGAGTTAAAACTTTTCTCCATGGCGCATTGGGCGCCAAGATCTGTTAGTTTAAATGGCATGCGAGTGGGGAAAGTATGTTCTTTATCAGTAGTTTGGGTTCATTTTGTTAGATTCAAAAGGTGAAACCTCGATGTGGTCAAACTAAATACCAGCCGACAAAATCCCCGCCCCTGATCAAAAAATAAATTATTTGCCGCTGAATAATCTTTTAATAACTGAATGATGAGCTTATTTTTTGAAATCGAGATTCCGGAAGTATCAGTCAATTTTCTAACCAAAACAATTAACTGGTTCAATGATTAGAGAAAAAGTAACACGCGCTTCAAAACTTTATTTCGACTCAGCTGATGAAAGCATAATAGCCTTAAGATAAATGCATTCAACTCACAAAAATAATTATTTTAAAGTTTTGTTGAATGCATCCATGACTGAATAATACACAGTGCTGTTTTTGTTTCATCTATCATAAATTGTACTGATCAAGTGTAAGAAAGCCATTCACAAAAAACAGCTCGAATTTTTTTTTGATTAGTAGCAATGATGAGAACTTCGTGATATACATATATTATGATTCAACATTTCTTGCTTTGACCAATCTCGAAGAATGGAAAGCAACTATCGATTAGGGTAGTTTTTTCAAATTTTTATCAGCCATTTTTGACTAACTCAAAGAAAACTCGTAGTGGGTATCGGTGATATGTTACAGTGCTGATTTAAATTATCCGGACAAAATGAAGAAAACTTTAGTTTTCAAACGCGTTTTTCTCAATTTGACTTAAGATTAGACAAAAGAAGAAGAGAACAAAAGTTGCTTAAAATTTCATCAGAATTAATATGGGACAATGTTTTCTCCGAAGTTCTCAACCAAAATTTTGACCCGGGTCATTTTGGTTTTTTTCAATTAATCAAAGATTACGCTGAAACTGCTCTGTTAATTGATGAGAAATATATATCACAAGAAGACTCTTACAGAGCCCAACAAAGTTCTAGAAAGATTAAATCTCCTAGGTGGTAATCTTAGTTATAGTGCTGTATCAAAATTGAGAACTACAATGCATTATATGGTCATTTCATTTTCAATAATTTTTACATGGTGCTAAGATAGTTTTTGTAGCACAGTACTCAAATTTTTTACTTTTTTGTCAAAAAATTTGGCTTTTGAAATCAGTTATAAATACAGTGCGAAGTGTAACAAAAAGCGATTCAGCTATTTAATTTCAAATTACAACATATTGTTTGGGTATCATATTTAAACTATATCGGTCTTGGTTTGGATTCCTAAATAAATTTAAAAAGGCATCTCAGTATCAAGGAAAACTGGTCTGATTATGTTCAATTTTTAAATTAAATCAGACAAAGTTTGCTGAAAGAGGCTGACCTACCGACTTAACTTCCACTAGAGTTTGAACGCTAGAACTTAACGTTTGATTTATACTTAATGGGTCTTCTTGCTTTTTCATTTCATCAATCACATTTTCTATTAAAATAATAACAGGAAATTTTGACCAAAAAATATTCATCTTGCCTAAAATGTTTTATTTTAAGGATTTCTTTTTGGGTTTTAGTTATGGATTCTTTTTAAATTTCTTTCATAAGTCAAATTGATCAAAATTTCCATTGAAACTTGTACAATAATTGTCTATCCTTGTTCATCACATGGCTGGCAATGACTGAAATTTTCAAAGTTTTCCTTTCACTCTATGGCTACTTTTTAAATGATGTCAGCAAAATTTAACAGAAACTGAAAATTATCTCCTTAGAAAGTAGTTGCCATGACAGGAGAATTCGTGTAAATTAAATATCTCAGAAAAAAGTTTGAACTAAAAACTTAAAAAAAATTATCTATAAGATTAGAAATTAACTAATATGAAATTATTTTATATATAACACAGAGGCAAAGCGGAGCTTCGCACCACTTGCGATACAACACAAATATTTAAAAACATCGTTCCTAAAAGTTGAAAAGTGTTGAAAAAACTAGCTGGACCAAAATTTTTGTATGTTTTGATTAAAAAAAACGACGAAGAGCCCAGCTAAAGCTGGAGATAAGTATTTAAAATTTTTCAATTTGTTAGTATCGTGGGATGAAATGCATAATTTCAAAAATAGAACTTTGCTCCAAATTTTTTCCCAATTACATAACAATTTTCATACAAAAATTAAAGATTTGCCGCCTCTGCAGAAGAGTTTTTCGCAATCGGTCTTTTTGATCGACTTTTTAATCTCAGATTTTATGGGATACTTTGCAAATAAATTCAAAAATTTCCGTAAAATGGTCAAAACTTGATTTTCCCAAATCCAAAACTGTTTTCTGCAAAAATAGTTCTCGTGGAACAATTAATCTGAAAATTGGGTAGTTTTTAAGCAAAGCCAAAAATTTTCCAAAAAACGGGCAAAACTTCAAAACTTATTTGATGGTCATAACTTTTTTTCTCCAATGGGGTGTGTAATGATAAATGTAGCTTTTCAACAACCTGCTGTTTTGTTTAAATCTATGATAACAGACTTGGCAAGATAGCTATTAAGAAAAATCCAAAAAACAATCAACAAATGAAAAATTTAACATTTAACAGAACTATAGATTCTTGAAACTTTTGGGTCTAGCTCCTTATGCAGAAGAGATTCACGCAACCTAAAATTTTAATTGAATC